>NC_053490.1:25551843-25861343 GCF_905171775.1 Rana temporaria | reverse complement strand
AAAAAATATGTACAGACTAGATCAATGGATTTACATGTTTTTTATTTATTTTTTGTAGGCTTTGACAAAAGTCAATCAGAAACTATTGTGTCTGCACTGGCCTCCCTGACCAATGCAAGTCTGGACACTGTGTACAGAGAAATGGTGACACGGGCTCAGCAGGTAAGCCTCCTGTAATGTTATGTATGAATAAGGGAATGCTTCACATTTATTTGTTTGTTCTAGGAATTTATATAGCACCAACAATTTACACAACGCTTTTTGGACAGTTGGAGGAAACTGAAGTACTCGGAGGAAACCCACACAAGCACAGGGAGAACATGTAAACTCCATGCAGATGGTGTCCTGAGTGGGTTTCAAACCAAGGTGCCTAGCGCTGCAAGGAGCGGAACCTAAAGTGCTTTTATCGTATGCTAATAGTACAACGCTACTTAACCACTTAAGGCCTGGACCAATATGCTTCTAAATGACCCAAGGGGTTTTCACAATTCGGCACTGCGTCGCTTTAACAGACAATTGCGCGGTCGTGCGACGTGGCTCCCAAACAAAATTGGCGTCCTTTTTTCCCCACAAATAGAGCTTTCTTTTGGTGGTATTTGATCACCTCTGCGGTTTATTTTTGCGCTATAAACAAAAATAGAGCGACAATTTAGAAAAAAATTCAATATTTTTTACTTTTTGCTATAATAAATATCCCCCAAAAATATATAAAAACAAATTTTTTTTTCCTCGGTTTAGGCCGATACGTATTCTTCTACATATATTTAAGCGTTTATCGATTGGTTTGCACAAAATTTATAGCGTTTACAAAATAGGGGGTCGTTTTATGGCATTTTTATTAATAATTTTTTTTTTTTACTACTAATGGCGATTTTCTTTTTTCTTTTTCTTTTTCTTTTTTTTCTTTTTTTCGTGACTGCGACATTATGGCGGACACATCAGACGCTTTTGACACATTTTTGGGACCACTGTTGTTTTCACAGTGAAAAGTGCTATACAAATGCACCGATTACTGTGAAAATGACAATGGCAGTGAAGGGGGTTAACCACTAGGGGGCGCTGAAGGGGTTAAGTGTGACCTCGTGTGTGTTTCTAACTGTAGGGGGGCAGGGCTGGACGTGTGACGTCAGTGATCGTCTTTCCCTATATCAGGGAACACACGATCAATGACACTGCCACCGTGAAGAATGGGGAAGGTGTGTTTACACACACCTCTCCCCGTTCTTCAGCTCCTGTGACGGATCGTGGGACACCGGCGGCGATTCGGGTCTCACGGGCGTGGTCACCAGGGCAGGACTTAGGGTGGTGGGGGCCCCTGGGCTTGAGTGTTGAAGGGGCCCCCTGGAGCCGACAATTGGGGGGGATCGAAGTTGTTGAGCGGGGGGGGGGGGGCGAATTGAAGTTGTTGAGCGGGGGGGAGCGCATTAAAGTTGTTGAGCGGGGGGGGATTTTGCAGTTGTTGAGGGGGGGGTGCCTCTCACCTGTCATTAGCCCGGCTCTCGGCTATCTTCCCTTCAGCAGCCACAGTCCTCCACACACCACTCCGGTTCCTCCTGCTTCCGTGCTGCCTCCTCTTGCAGTGCGGGAAAATTAACCCTTTTGCGGGACTGCAGGAAGAAGCTGTCTGTGCGGGAAAGTCCCACAGAATCCGTGCGTGTTGGGAGGTATGCGCAGGGCCGCCATCAGGAATTTTGGGGCCCCTTGCACAGCTTAAGGCATGGGCCCCCTGAAGCAGAGAACCTAGGGGGGGTGGGGGTGCTGCCGCCTGAAATTGAGAAGCGTGGGGGCTGCCGCAAATTGAGAAGCGGGGGGGCTTTTACAAAAAAAAGAAGAAATAAAGAAGAAAACAAATATATATAAATATATGTAGCCATCCGGGGCCCTGGGGACCTCTGGGCCTTTTAATAAAAATAAAAAATAAACCTCTGGGCCCTTTAATAATAATAAAAAAAACATTTATAAAAAATACATAAAAAAAGGGAGGTTGCCAAACCCGGGGGCCCTGGGGACCTCTGGGCCCCTGGGAACCTCTGGGCCTTTTAATAAAAAATAAAAAAATAAACAAAAATAAAAAAAAAAACATTTATAAAAAAGGGGGGGTTGCCACATGGGGCCCTGGGGACCTCTGAGCCCTTTAATAAAAATATATATATATATATATATATATATAAAAAAAAATGTAATTTTTTTTATAAAAAAATAAAAAAGGTGGGTTGCCATCCGGGGGCCCTGGAGACCCTTGGGCCCTTTAATAATAATAATAAAAAATATATATATATATATATATATATATATATATATATATACATATATATATATATTATATATATATAAAAATAAAAAATATATAAAAAAAACATTTTTTTACAAAAAATAAATAAAAAAAAGGGGGGTTGCCATCCGGGGCCCTGGAGACCCCTGGGCCCTTTAATAATAATAATAAAATATATATATATATATAATATTATATATATAAAAATAAAAAATATATAAAAAAAAACATTTTTTTACAAAAAAAAAATAAAAAAAAGGGGGGTTGCCGTCCGGGGCCCTGGGGGCCTCCGGGCCCCTGGGGACCTCCGGACCCCTAAAAAAAAAAAAAAAAAAAAATTTTTTTTTTTTTTTTTTTTTTTTTTTTAAAGGGGGCCCCCTATTGGGTGGGGCCCCTGGGCTTGAGCCCAGTCAAGGCCAATGGTAAGTCCGGCCCTGGTGGTCACGGAGCTTCGGACCGGGTCGCGACCCCACGGCTGGGCACTTCGAGGACGTACAGGTACGTGCTTGTGCCCAGCCGTGCCATTCTGCCAACGTATATCGGAGTGAAGGGGTCCTTAACCACTTCCCAACCGCCGCATGTATATGTAGGTCCACAGAATGGCACGGACAGGCAAAAGGGCGTATATATACGTCCTTGCCTTCTAGCAGGTGGGGGGTCCGATCGGGCCCCCCCCTACATGCGGCGGTCGGGTTCCCTCGGGGAGCGATCCGGGACGACGGCACGGCTATTCGTTTATAGCCGCTCCGTCGCGATCGGTCCCCGGAGCTGAAGAACGGGGAGAGCCGTATGTAAACACGGCTTCCCCGTGCTTCACTGTGGCGGCTGCATCGATCGAGTGATCACTTTTATAGGGAGACACGATCGATGACGTCAGTCCTACAGCCACACCCCCCTACAGTTGTAAACACACACTAGGTGAACCCTAACTCCTACAGCGCCCCCTGTGGTTAACTTCCAAACTGCAACTGTCATTTTCACAATAAACAATGCAATTTAAATGCATTTTTTGCTGTGAAAATGACAATGGTCCCAAAAATGTTTCAAAGTGTCCGCCATAATGTCGCAGTCACAAAAAAAAATCGCTGATCGCCGCCATTAGTAGTAAAAAAAAATTATAAAAATGCAATAAAACTATCCCCTATTTTGTAAACGCTATCAATTTTGCGCAAACCAATCGATAAACGCTTATTGCGATTTTTTTTTTTACCAAAAATAGGTAGAAGAATACGTATCAGCCTAAACTGAGGAAAAAAATATTTTTTTATATGTTTTTGGGGGATATTTATTATAGAAAAAAAGTAAAAAATATAGAATTTTTTTTCAAAATTGTCGCTCTATTTTTGTTTATAGCGCAAAATAAAAACCGCAGAGGTGATCAAATACCACCAAAAGAAAGCTCTATTTGTGGGGAAAAAAGGACGCCAATTTTGTTTGGGAGCCACGTCGCACGACCGCGCAATTGTCTGTTAAAGCGACGCAGTGCCGAATCGCAAAACCTGGCCTGGGCATTTAGCTGCCTAAAGGTCCGGGGCTTAAGTGGTTAAGTGGTTAATAGGAGTTGGGGAGGCTTCGGTGTAGGGAAGGGGTAATCGGAGTGGATTTCGAGCCCCCAGTTGGGCTTTATGTTCTTGTGTTCCCTGTGAATAATCGAAGGTGTTTATTTTATGTGCCCTCTAGATAGTGCCAAGTGGAATATTTTTGTTTTTTTATGTCTTTCTCGCTCATTACCGGCGCAGTAGGAAAACTCATTGGAAGCGTCGCTTGCCATTTTCCCGGGCGAACGTCCTTCTATTGCCCTTGTAAAGAATATTTATGTAAAGCAGATGGAATGTTGCTGTGTTTGAGTTTCCCTGAATATTTGATGACAATGTTCAGCATACAGCTATATCAAATGATGTCATACAATGACTAACTCCATGTCTCTCGTATCAAATTTATGTTACCAGCTTCTTTTTTTATTAGGCATCAAGAAATGCAACACGGGGTGATTAATCCTCCCACATTCAGATATTTATTTTCAGCAAGTAATGGAATCTGTCATTTGCGTTGTGCGCCTGTCAGACATCCATCATCTAGTGACAAATTTACTGTTCAGTGGAAGAGAGGAAATTGACCACCTAGGACTCCATGTATATTAGGGGCTGAAAACCAAAGATTATTTCTAAAAAGTTCCCTGTCACTTAACAGCAGCTTTTCTGATTATGTACTAAAGTACCTTATGAGTCAAGGATGTCCCTAAGAATGCAGCCTATCCATTCACTAGAGACCAGTGACATCACTGAGAATGTAGCCTATCCATTCATTAGAGACCAGTGACATCACTGAGAATGCAACTTATCCCTTCTTTAGAGACCAGCGACATCACTGAGAATGCAGCCCATCCATTCACTAGAGACCAGTGACATCACTGAGAATGTACCCTATCCCTTCACTAGAGACCAGTGACATCACTGAAAATGCAGCCTATCCCTTCACTAGAGACCAGTGACATCACTGAGGATGCAGCCTATCCATTCACTAGAGACCAGTGACATCACTGAGAATGCAACCTATCCATTCACTAGAGACCAGTGACATCACTGAGAATGCAACCTATCCATTCACTAGAGACCAGTGACATCACTGAGAATGCAGCCTATCCATTCATTAGGGACCAGTGACATCACTGAGAACGTAGCCTATCCCTTCCCTAGAGACCAGTGACATCACTAAGAATGCAGCCTATCCATTCACTAGAGACCAGTGACATCACTGAGAATGTAGCCTATCCATTCGCTAGAGACCAGTGACATCACTGAGAATGCAGCCTATCCATTCACTAGAGACCAGTGACATCACTGAGAATGTAACCTATCCATTCGCTAGAGACCAGTGACATCACTGAGAATGCAACTTATCCCTTTTTTAGAGACCAGTGACATCACTGAGAATGCAGCCTATCCCTTCACTAGAGACCAGTGACATCACTGATAATGTAGCCTATCCATTCGCTAGAGACCAGTGACATCACTGAGAATGCAGCCTATCCATTCACTAGACACCAGTGACATCACTGAGAATGCAGCCTATCCCTTCACTAGAGACCAGTGACATCACTGAGAATGCAGAATGTCATACTTTGATTTACTGACTAATGTACTCCCTGTACTAATAAAGTACAGGGAGTCTCCGGGTTACAAACAAGAGGTTCTGTAGGTTTGTTCTGGAGTTGAATTTGTATGCAAGTCGGAACAGGTACATTTCCTTTAAGTGTAACTCCAGCCAAATTAAAAAAAAGTTTTCTTTCTTAGATAGCATAGAGAAGGGTTATCACCCCTGTAACGTTTGTTTTGCTGTCTGTGCCCCTGTTCTGAAGATTTCAACTCACTTCCTGTCCCTGTGACAACTGGATTTTGAACATGTTGGTTGTGGAAACAAGAATTTGGTGATAAAGCTTCTGTAATAACTCTTATAAGAGAGAATTTCCCTTCCTAGGGGGAGATTTCTTCTCACTTCCTGTTGTCTCCCTCCGTTTGTAAGTACGAGTCGTATGCAAGTCGGCTGTATGTAGCTTGGGGACCTGCCTGTATTAGCATTTGTATGGGGATATGCCTGGGGTGGGATTGGTTATTCACCATTTCTTTGCTCTTTGGTATAGTACAGGGGTCTCCCAACGAATCCAGCCCTCTGCAAAATTGTGTCTGGACTCTGGTATAAGATTGGACTCTGGTATAAGACTGGACTCTGGTATGAGACTGGACTCTGGTATGAGACTGGACTCTGGTATGAGACTGGACTCTGATATGAGACTGGACTCTGATATGAGACTGGACTCTGATATGAGACTGGACTCTGATATGAGACTGGACTCTGATATGAGACTGGACTCTGATATGAGACTGGACTCTGATATGAGACTGGACTCTGATATGAGACTGGACTCTGATATGAGACTGGACTCTGATATGAGACTGGACTCTGATATGAGACTGGACTCTGATATGAGACTGGACTCTGATATGAGACTGGACTCTGATATGAGACTGGACTCTGATATGAGACTGGACTCTGATATGAGACTGGACTCTGATATGAGACTGGACTCTGATATGAGACTGGACTCTGATATGAGACTGGACTCTGATATGAGACTGGACTCTGATATGAGACTGGACTCTGATATGAGACTGGACTCTGATATGAGACTGGACTCGGATATGAGACTGGACTCGGATATAACTAGGGTTGTCCCGATCCCACTTTTTTAGGACCGAGTACGAGTACCGATACTTTTTTTCAAGTACTCGCCGATACCGAATACCGATACTTTTTTTAAATGTGTCCCCAAATGCAGCCATGTCCCCAAACATATGCAGCCATGTCCCCCCACAGATGCAGCCATGTCTCCCCCCATATCCAGCCATGTCTCCCCCCTATATCCAGCCTGCATATGGGGGGAGACATGGCTGCATATGGGGGGAGACATGGCTGCATATGGGGGGAGACATGGCTGCATATGGGGGGAGACATGGCTGCATATGGGGGGGAGACATGGCTGCATATGGGGGGGAGACATGGCTGCATATGGGGGGAGACATGGCTGCATATGGGGGGAGACATGGCTGCATATGGGGGGAGACATGGCTGCATATGGGGGGAGACATGGCTGCATATGGGGGGAGACATGGCTGCATATGGGGGGAGACATGGCTGCATATGGGGGGAGACATGGCTGCATATGGGGGGAGACATGGCTGCATATGGGGGGAGACATGGCTGCATATGGGGGGAGACATGGCTGCATATGGGGGGAGACATGGCTGGATATGGGGGAGACATGGCTGGATATGGGGGGAGACATGGCTGGATATGGGGGGAGACATGGCTGGATATGGGGGGAGACATGGCTGGATATGGGGGGAGACATGGCTGGATATGGGGGGAGACATGGCTGGATATGGGGGGAGACATGGCTGCATATGGGGGGAGACATGGCTGCATATGGGGGGAGACATGGCTGCATATGGGGGGAGACATGGCTGCATATGGGGGGAGACATGGCTGCATATGGGATGAGACATGGCTGCATATGGGGGGAGACATGGCTGGATATAGGGGGGAGACATGGCTGGATATAGGGGGGAGACATGGCTGGATATGGGGGGAGACATGGCTGGATATGGGGGGGAGACATGGCTGGATATGGGGGGAGACATGGCTGGATATGGGGGGAGACATGGCTGGATATGGGGGGAGACATGGCTGGATATGGGGGGAGACATGGCTGGATATGGGGGGAGACATGGCTGCATATGGGGGGAGACATGGCTGCATATGGGGGGGAGACATGGCTGCATATGGGGGGAGACATGGCTGCATATGGGGGGAGACATGGCTGGATATAGGGGGAGACATGGCTGGATATAGGGGGAGACATGGCTGGATATGGGGGGAGACATGGCTGGATATAGGGGGGAGACATGGCTGGATATGGGGGGAGACATGGCTGCATCTGTGGGGGGACATGGCTGCATATGTTTGGGGACATGGCTGCATTTGGGGACACATTTAAAAAAAGTATCGGTATTCGGTATCGGCGAGTACTTGAAAAAAAGTATCGGTACTCGTACTCGGTCCTAAAAAAGTGGGATCGGGACATGGCTGCATATGGGGGGGGGGAGACATGGCTGCATATGGGGGACATGGCTGCATGGGGGGGGACATGGCTGGATATGGGGGGGGGGGAGACATGGCTGCATATGGGGGACATGGCTGGATATGGGGGGGAGACATGGCTGCATGGGGGGGACATGGCTGGATATGGGGGGAGACATGGCTGGATATGGGGGACATGGCTGGATATGGGGGACATGGCTGGATATAGGGGGGGGGGACATGGCTGCATATGGGGGGAGACATGGCTGCATATGGGGGGAGACATGGCTGCATATGGGGGGAGACATGGCTGCATATGGGGGAGACATGGCTGCATATGGGGGGAGACATGGCTGCATATGGGATGAGACATGGCTGCATATGGGGGGAGACATGGCTGGATATAGGGGGGAGACATGGCTGGATATAGGGGGGAGACATGGCTGGATATAGGGGGGAGACATGGCTGGATATGGGGGGAGACATGGCTGGATATGGGGGGAGACATGGCTGGATATGGGGGGAGACATGGCTGGATATGGGGGGAGACATGGCTGGATATGGGGGGAGACATGGCTGGATATGGGGGGAGACATGGCTGGATATGGGGGGAGACATGGCTGCATATGGGGGGAGACATGGCTGCATATGGGGGGAGACATGGCTGCATATGGGGGGAGACATGGCTGCATATGGGATGAGACATGGCTGGATAAGGGGGGAGACATGGCTGGATATGGGGGGGACATGGCTGGATATGGGGGGGGGGAGACATGGCTGCATATGGGGGACATGGCTGGATATGGGGGGGAGACATGGCTGCATGGGGGGGACATGGCTGCATATGGGGGGAGACAGCCATGTCTCCCCCCATATGCAGCCATGTCTCCCCCCATATGCAGCCATGTCTCCCCCCATATGCAGCCATGTCTCCCCCCATATGCAGCCATGTCTCCCCCCATATGCAGCCATGTCTCCTCCCATATGCAGCCATGTCTCCCCCCATATGCAGCCATGTCTCCCCCCATATGCAGCCATGTCTCCCCCCATATGCAGCCATGTCTCCCCCCATATGCAGCCATGTCTCCCCCCATATGCAGCCATGTCCCCCCCCATATGCAGCCATGTCTCCCCCCCTATATCCAGCCATGTCCCCCATATCCAGCCATGTCCCCCATATCCAGCCATGTCTCCCCCCATATCCAGCCATGTCCCCCCCATGCAGCCATGTCTCCCCCCCATATCCAGCCATGTCCCCCATATGCAGCCATGTCTCCCCCCCCCCCCATATCCAGCCATGTCCCCCCCATGCAGCCATGTCCCCCATATGCAGCCATGTCTCCCCCCCCCATATGCAGCCATGTCTCCCCCCCCCATATGCAGCCATGTCTCCCCCCCCCATATGCAGCCATGTCTCCCCCCCCCCATATGCAGCCATGTCCCCCATATCCAGCCATGTCCCCCATATCCAGCCATGTCCCCCATATGCAGCCATGTCCCCCCCATGCAGCCATGTCTCCCCCCCCCATATCCAGCCATGTCTCCCCCCCCCCATATCCAGCCATGTCCCCCATATGCAGCCATGTCTCCCCCCCATATCCAGCTGTGATACATTTGCCTATATGTCTCAGTTTACTGCTCCCTGCTAGCCATATGGGTAGAGGTAGAAAGGAATTTCATGTGTGATTCATTCCTCTGACAGGTTATTGACGTGCTAATGTCCCCTCACTATTCTAAACGTTAATTGATCTATTGTGTTGTGTGAAGAAGATCTGTGTTTACCCTTAAAAGATGTGTATTGTATCATCAGGCTAAATGATTAGAGAAGTAGTATGTTAATTATTCTGATTGCTTCAGTGTATTAATTAACTTCACTGATGTCTTTATCTAAAGAAACGTGTCTGCATGGTCGGCTCCGACTTGTCTCCTATAATCTGTATGGGAAACCCCACTGTGTGAGGGGGGCGTTCCTAACAAGCTGTAACCACATATAAGCTGAGTTTTTGTGTCATTAAAGTGTCTTGTTCTAGCAGTAAGCTTGGCATGTGTGGCTTTCTGGGCGATTCCAGGGATATCCCTCCTCGTGGAATATTGGGGTGATTTTCGTTATGGGAAGAAGGGAACGTTGACGGGGATATCATACCGATACCGTCACACCAGCCATGCCCCCCATATGCAGCCATTGTCTCCCCCCATATCCAGCCATGTCCCCCTTACCTGCATCCCGCTGCCGCCGACTGGTTAATACGCGCGGGGAACATTACAGCTTTGAATAGCTGTAATGATTCGCGCCGGGCTGCGTATAGACACGCCCCCTTGCTCGGGATTGGACAGTTCACCCGAGCAAGGGGGAGTGTCTATACGCGGCGCGGCGCAAATCATTACAGCTATTCAAATGAAAGCTGTAATGTTCCCCGCGCGGTAGCAGCGGGGATGCGGCGTAATGGCGGGTGGGGGGGGTTTATTCTATTTCGGTATGGGGGGTATTTGCGGGAGTACGAGTACTCCCGCATATACTCGGTACAAATACAACCCTAGATATAAGATTGGGCTCTGATTCATTTTTTGGAATTATTTTGCTTGGTTTACCGATTTATTTATTTTTTTGGATTTTTTTTTATGTTCTAAATCATTTCATGCTGATAAATAAAAACTCTGCCGGTTCACACGGGCAACGCGACTTCCAGACTTGGAGCGACTTACAACGCGACTTTGCCAGTGGCCAATCAAACAATAATCAGCTCTGTGGGAGGGAGGGGTTTGCCTGAGAAAACAATTATCTCTTCCTGTAAAGTTGCTTCAGTTTAGACAGAGATCCGACTTCGGAGGCGACTTCCATTGAAATCAATGGGTACAAGTCGCCTAGAAGTTGCCTTGAAGGAGTACAGGAACCTTTTCTGAAGTCGGAGCGACTGCAGTAGTGTGCATTAACCACGCCTAGACGTGGGTCGGGGGTCCGATCGGGACCCCCTCCCCCCCCCCGCTACATGTGATGGTCGGAAACCCGCGGGGAGCGATCCCGGACGAGGGCGTGGCTATTCGTTTCTAGTCGCCCCCTCGCGATCGCTCCCCGGAGCTGAAGAACGGGGAGAGCCGTATGTAAACACGGCTTCTCCGTGCTTCACTGTGGCGGCGCATCGATCGAGTGATCCCTTTTATAGGGAGACTCGATCGATGACATCAGACCTACAGCCACACCCCCCTACAGTAGTAAACACACACTAGGTGAACACTAACTCCTACAGCGCCCCCTGTGGTTAACTCCCAAACTGCAACTGTCATTTTCACAATAAAGATTGCAATTTAAAGTGGAGTTCCGGCCACAATTTCACTTTTTAAATATAAATACCCCTGTAATACACAAGCTTAATGTATTCTAGTTTGTCTGCAAATTAAGGTCTGTTTTGTTAGGTTGTTACAGCATTTAGACACTTTATAAAATAGAAATTGACTGGGGCCATCTTAAGTGTGGGCATCATGAAGCCAGACTGTATGAGTTCCTGGATTTCAGCCTTGCAGATCTCGCACATGCTCAGTGCTGCACAAGCAGTGTAATAGGTTTCAGATCAGGTTTCAATAGCAACGGGAGTGTCAGAGGAAGTTGACACTTCAGACTCCTGGAAAGTTACACCCACTACATTCCCAGGAGTCTGTGCGGTGTAGGTTAGAACGCTTAAGCACCTAGGTGTAGGAAGTGGGAAGAGTAACTATTCTGCCTAGCAACAACACTTTGAAGGCATCTAAAAAAAATATGTTTTTCTTAAAGGACTAATGACATTTTTTTAAAACTACTGATGTAATGTTATATTTATGGGTGGAACTCCACTTTAAATGCATTTTTTGCTGTGAAAATGACAATGGTTCCAAAAATGTGTCAAAATTGTCCGAAGTGTCCGCCATAATGTCGCAGTCACGAAAAAAATTGCTGATCGCCGCCATTAGGCCCCTTTCAGACGTCCGCTCCGCTCGTCCGTTTATTACAAGTCCGTTTAAGGACTTGTAATACATCCCTATGGGATTGCGTCTGTTAGCGGATGGAGCATCCGCTAACGTCCGTGACCATCCGCGTCCGTCAGGATCCGCTTTTGCGGACGGAAGAAAACCCTATTTTTCTTCTGTCCGGCGGAACGGATCGGATGCAGACGGACAGACGGTCCGTCTGCATCTGATTCCCCATAGGGGAGAGCGGAGCAGAGACAGGGTGGTCTCTGCACTGTGTGCGGGGACCACCCTATCCGCCGACAGCTCAGCGGGGATTATGGATGATCCCCGCTGAGATTTTGCGGAACACATGGAGCGGACACGGTCGTATAGTATGCAAATTGCATACTACCACCGATTCACAAAAGTTGCGCGGGCCCTGCGCACGCAAGGTACGTAGTTTCCGTACGGCGACTTTAGCGTAAGGTTGCTCCTGCTAATAGCAGGGGCAGCCAATGCTAAAGTATAGCCGCCCTTCCCGCTCGTGAAATTTAAATTTCACGTCGTTTACTTAAGTGATTCGTGAATGGCGCTGGACGCCATTCACGTTCACTTAGAAGCAAATGACGTCCTTGCGACGTCATTTGCCGCAATGCACGTCGGGAAAGTTTCCCGACGGAGCATGCGCTGTTCGCTCGGCGCGGGAGCGCGCCTAATTTAAATGATTCCCGCCCCCGGCGGGATCATTTACATTAGGCGCCCTTACGCAGGGCTAATTAGCATAGCGCCCGTGCAATTTACGGAGCTACTGCTCCGTGAATCGCGGGCAAATCAAAATATTTGCGTGGGCGCAGAGCAAAAATCGTTGCCCTTTGCCCACGCAAATATTGCGCGGATCTACCTGAATCTGGGCCAATGAAAAATAAACACTGAACTGTGACTGTAATCATAAAACACCCGTGATAAATGAAGAAACGTGAATTAGGAGCACTGAAAGTGCAAAAGAAAGTCTCTAAAAAAATCCAAAAGTGGATCAAAAAAAGTTCATGTGATTAAGTATCCTGCGATCTTCAAAGGTTTTCAAGAACTTTCACCACACCCGACAGTGATCTGTGATTCCTTCCCCATCAAAATGGACACTCGCCAGACAAATAAGCCTCACACTCTCGTGTTTTGGCAAGTAAGCTTATCAAATATAGATGTTGCAGTCAGTGAAGATGAAATATCGATATAACCTCCATACAGTTCCACATAGATGTTAGGGAGAAACAAAGAAGTGCAAATAGTGTGATACTGTAAAACAGGTTTAATAGCACACCAAATTAAAACTTCAAAAGTTACACTCGCAAACAAAACTTGCAAGGCTGCATTCACACCTGAGCGTTTTGTCGCCTAAAGCGCAACGCTCAAATACGCTAGAGGGGAAAAAATACATTATACCCTATGGAGATGGTTCACATCTGCACGCCGATACGCCTGACGCCGAACGACTGAAGCTCAAACAAGTTCTGGACCCTTTTTTTTGTCGCGCGTATCGGGCGTTTTGGGCATACTTGAGCGTTTCCATTTTCCATAGAAAGTAATGGAAACGCTTGATTCAAGCGACTAGCGCGACAATGAGCGCTTGCTACGGGCGTTTCGTCGCTTTAATCAATAGAACTTTTCACCCAGGCAGAAGATTAAAAAAAATCTACCAACATAGCAACAAGTGATGAAAAGATGATCATTTTTCCTATTGGCTAAAATAAAAAAACGTTGAAGTACAAAAACGTCGGACAACGCTGTATGCAAACGCGCAAATAAGCATGAATACGTGCGACAAAACGCCAAAAAAAAACGACCGACGCTCAGGTGTGAATGCAGCCTTAACCAGCAATGTGTCACATCAAAAAAATCCTTCAAAAGCTCAACTGGTGAGAAGCGGTCACGGCGGACCCCCGATCAGCAAGAAAAAGGAAATCCTCCTACTCACGCCGCCATGGACAGCTGTCGGGTGGAGCCGCAAATCCAAATTAAAATGAAACTTCAAAGGCACTCAGCATCCAAACACGTCACGTTCACTTGTAGAGATAGACTGTGTGGCAATACCCCCGACATGTTTCGTTATTAAAACTTGACCATGAATAAGTTTTAATAACGAAACATGTCGGGGTATTGCCACACAGTCTATCTCTACAAGTGACGTGTTTGGATGCTGAGTGCCTTTGAAGTTTCATTTTAATTTGGATTTGCGGCTCCACCTGACAGCTGTCTATGGCGCCGTGAGTAGGAGGATTTCCTTTTTCTTGCTGATCGGGGGTCCGCCGTGACCGCTTCTCGCAAGTTGAGCTTTTGAAGGAGTTTTTTGATGTGACACATTGCTGGTTTACAAGTTTTGTTTGCGAGTGTACCTTTTGAAGTTTTAATTTGGTGTGCTATTAAACCTGTTTTTACGGTATCACACTATTTGCACTTATTTGTTTCTCCCTAACATCTATGTGGAACTGTATGGAGGTTATATCGATATTTCATCTTCACTGACTGGAACATCTATATCTGATAAGCTTACTTGCCAAAACACGAGAGTGTGAGGCTTATTTGTCTGGTGAGTGTCCATTTTGATGGGGAAGGAATCACAGATCACTGTCGGGTGTGGTGAAAGTTCTTGAAAACCTTTGACGATCGCAGGATCCTTAACCACTTAACCCCCGGACCATTTTGCAGCTAAATGCCCAGGCCAGGTTTTGCGATTCGGCACTGCGTCGCTTTAACAGACAATTGCGCGGTCGTGCGACGTGACTCCCAAACAAAATTGGCGTCCTTTTTTCCCCACAAATAGAGCTTTCTTTTGGTGGTATTTGATCACCTCTGCGGTTTTTATTTTTTGCGCTATAAACAAAAATAGAGCGACAATTTTGAAAAAAATGCAATATTTTTTACTTTTTGCTGTAATAAATATCCCCCAAAAACATATATAATTTTTTTTTTCCTCAGTTTAGGCCGATTCGTATTCTTCTTCTACCTATTTTTGGTAAAAAAAATCGCAATAAGCGTTTATCGATTTGGTTTGCGCAAAATTTATAGCGTTTACAAAATAGGGGATAGCTTTATTGCATTTTTATAAATTTTTTTTTTTACTACTATTGGTGGCGATCAGCGATTTTTTTCGTGACTGCGACATTATGGCGGACATTTCGGACAATTTTGACACATTTTTGGGACCATTGTCATTTTCACAGCAAAAGGCATTTAAATTGCATTGTTTATTGTGAAAATGACAGTTGCAGTTTGGGAGTTAACCACAGGGGGCGCTGTGGGAGTTGGGGTTCACCTAGTGTGTGTTTACAACAGTAGGGGGGTGTGACTGTAGGTCTGACATCATCGATCGAGTCTCCCTATAAAAGGGATCACTCGATCGATGCAGCGCCATAGTGAAGCACGGGGAAGCCGTGTTTACATACGGCTCTCCCCGTTCTTCAGCCTCGGGGAGCGATCGCGACGGAGCGGCTATTAAAGAATAGCCGCGCCGTCGTCCTGGTTCACTCCCCGCGGGAATCCGCACGCAGCGGGGGGGGGGTCCCGA
Organism: Rana temporaria; assembly: GCF_905171775.1. NCBI lineage: Eukaryota > Metazoa > Chordata > Amphibia > Anura > Ranidae > Rana > Rana temporaria. The sequence goes on along the minus strand of NC_053490.1, from coordinate 25,845,951 downwards.
TCGGACCCCCCACCCACTAGAAGGCAGGGACGTATATATACGCCCATCTGCCTGTCCGTGCCATTTTGCGGACGTATATAGTCGTGCGGCGGGCGTTAAGTGGTTAATCACATGAACTTTTTTTGATCCACTTTTGGATTTTTTTAGAGACTTTCTTTTGCACTTTCAGTGCTCCTAATTCACGTTTCTTCATTTATCACGGGTGTTTTATGATTACAGTCACAGGTCAGTGTTTATTTTTCATTGTATTATATATGGTTTGTGACATTATTTATATTTAGTCGAATATGCACATATATTTCGTTAGCGCTGTTTTAATTTGCTGACACTCTAGAGGGAGTGTGATCATTTTATACACTTTTCACTGATTTAATTTAAACAGCAGCTAGGCACCACTCATTTCTCCACAAGCGCAACGGTGGGCGGCTATTAGGGCGCTAACTATAGACCACCCATTTCTCCTACTATAAATTTTGCGCAAACCAATCGATAAACGCTTATTGCGATTTTTTTTTTTTTTTTTTTTTTTACCAAAAATAGGTAGAAGAATACGTATCGGCCTAAACTGAGGGAAATGTTTTTTTTATATATATGTTTTTGTGGGATATTTTTTTAGCAAAAAGAAAAAAATATAGAATTTTTTTAAAAATTGTCGCTCTATTTTTGTTTATAGCGCAAAAACTAAAAACCGCAGAGGTGATCAAATACCACCAAAAGAAAGCTCTATTTGTGGGGGAAAAAGGACGCCAATTTTGTTTGGGAGCCACGTCGCACGACCGCGCAATTGTCTGTTAAAGCGACGCAGTGCCGAATTGTAAAAACCCCTTGGGTCATTTAGCAGCATATTGGTCCGGTCCTTAAGTGGTTAAGACGGGTCTCATTCACGTTCATGTAATTTCTCATGTCGCGCGACACAAGTCGGATTACAAGTCGTGGTAGTGTGAACGGGCACTTAAAGGGGTTGTAAAGGTTCCTTTAAGCTAGTGCATTGTTGGTTCACCTACCCTTTCCTTCTAAATTTGTTTGTTTTCTTTGTCTGAATTTCTCACTTCCTGTTCCTCCTCAGTAAGCTGTTCTGACGGACTTTCCATCGCTCGGATGATGGTGGAAAGCTTACTGAGGAGAAACAGGAAGTGAGAAATTGAAACAAAAAAATAAAACATTTAGAAGGGAAATCGAAGGAAAAGGGTAAGTGAACCAACAATGCACTAGCTTAAAGGAACCTGTTTAGAAAATAAAAGACAAACCTTTACAACCCCTTTAACTGCTTGCCGACCAGCCACCGCAGTTTTACGGCGGCAGGTCGGCTCTGCTGGGCGAGAGCACGTAGCTATACGTCACCTCTCCCAGCAGCCAATAGGGGCGTGCGCGCGCCCCTATTGGCTGCTGGGAGAGGTGTGAAAAATGTGTCAAAAGTGTCCGATGTGTCCGCCATAATGTCGCAGTACCGAGAAAAAAAACGCTGATCGTCGCCATTACTAGTAAAAAAAAAATATTAATAAAAATGCCATAAAACTATCCCCTATTTTGTAAACGCTATAACTTTTGCGCAAACCAATCAATAAACGCTTATTGCGTTTTTTTCTTTTTTACAAAAAATAGGTAGAAGAATACGTATCGGCCTAAACTGAGGAAATATATATATATATATTTGGGGGATATTTATTATGGTAAAAAATATTCATTTTTTTTTCAAAATTGTCGCTCTATTTTTGTTTATAGCGCAAAAACTAAAAACCGCAGAGGTGATCAAATACCACCAAAAGAAAGCTCTATTTGTGGGAAAAAAAGGACGCCAATTTTGTTTGGGAGCCACGTCGCACGACCGCGCAATTGTCAGTTAAAGCGACGCAGTGCCGAATCGCAAAAAGTGCTCTGGTCTTTGACCAACAATTTGGTCCGGGGCTTAAGTGGTTAACCACTTCCCGCCCGGCCTATAGCCGATTTACGTCCGGGAAGTGGTTCTGAAATCCTGACAGGACGTTCCAGAACGTCCTGCAGGATTTCATGCCGCGCGCGCCCGTGGGGGCGCGCAGCGCGGCAATCGGTGGTGCGAGGTGTCAGTCTGACACCCTGCATCTCCAATCTCGGTAAAGAGCCTCCGGCGGAGACTCTTTACCACGTGATCAGCCGTGTCCAATCACGGCTGATCACGATGTAAACAGGAAGAGACGTTAATGGCTCTTCCTCACTCGCGTCTGACAGACGCGAGTAGAGGAGAGCAGATCGGCGGCTCTCCTGACAGGGGGGGTTCGCGCTGATTGTTTATCAGCACAGCCCCCCCTCGGATCGCCACACTGGACCACCAGGAATGGAAAAAAAAAAAAGCCTGCAAAAAAATAAAAAAAGCATATAAAAAAAGATGCCAATCAGTGCCCACGAATGGGCACTGACTGGCAACCTGGGAAAATCAGTGCCACCCCACAGTGTCCATCAGTGCCACCCCACAGTGTCCATCAGTGCCACCCCACAGTGTCCATCAGTGCCACCCCACAGTGCCCATCTGTGCCGCCTATGTGTGCCCATCTGTGCCGCCTATGTGTGCCCATCTGTGCCGCCTATGTGTGCCCATCTGTGCCGCCTATGTGTGCCCATCTGTGCCGCCTATGTGTGCCCATCTGTGCCGCCTATGAGTGCCCATCTGTGCCGCCTATGAGTGCCCATCAGTGCCGCATACCAGCGCCGCCAATCGGTGCCACCTCATCGATGTCCATCAGTGCCATCTCATCGGTGCCCATCAGTGCCGCCATATCGGTGCCCGTAATTGAAAGAGAAAAACTTATTTACAAAAAAATTAACAGAAAAAAATAAAAACTTAATTTTTTTTTCAAAATTTTCAGTCTTTTTTTAGTTGTTGCGCAAAAAAAAAAAATCGCAGAGGTGATCAAATACCACCAAAAGAAAGCTCTATTTGTGGGGAAAAAAGGACGCCAATTTTGTTTGGGTACAGTGTTGTATGACCGCGCAATTGCCATTCAAAGTGCGACAGTGCTGAAAGCTGAAAATTGGCTTGGGCGGGAAGGTGCGCAAGTGCCTGGTATGGAAGTGGTTAAAGAGCAAGTAAACCCTGATGGGTTATACTTCCTCTTTTTATCCCCCTGCAAAGTACTAGCATAATGGGCTAGTATGCATCGAATGGAGCTCAAATGAAATTTTTAATAATCAAAAGTTAGCTACAAAATCTATGGCTGCTGACTTTTAATAAACAGACACTCGCCTGTCTCTCAGTTCCAGCACTGTGCTCACCCAAGCCCTCTGTTACACAGGTGTGTATTGCTGTGTTTTCAATGCATTTCAATGGGAAGGTGCAATTTTTTTTTTTTTTTACCGCAAGCGCAATGCCCCAATCTGAACACATACCTAGAATTTAAAGGGAGTTATTTTCCTTGAGCTTTTTGGGCGCTGTTTTTAATGCAAAAAGCACTTAAATTTTCCTCCAGCGATGTGCACGCGAGCCTCAGCTCTCCGGGGACTCTCCCTCCTCGTTGGCTCCCGCTGCTGTCAATTGCAGCCATTGAGAAGAGAGAGGGGTGGGGCCAAGCCACGGCTCTGTGTGTGTATGGAGAGCCAGACCAGTAGCTTGGGAGCGAGCCTTCCTTGGTCCTCTCAGAGCAAGCTGCTTGCTGTGGAGGCAAGAGGGAGGGGCCAGGAGCGGCGGTAGGGGAGGATCCAGGCTGCTCTGTGCAAAACCCCTGCACAGAGCAGGTATGTATGACCTATAGTTTTAATATCACTTTGACTTCCATCCTTAAAGCGGTAGTTCACCCACAATCCCATGATTTTACCATCGAGACAGGCATTGTAGCGCGAGCTACAGTATGCCTGTCCCGATTTTTTTAACCCCGTACTCACCTTGTAGTCGTCCATCGTAGATTTCGGCTCCCGCGGGGAATGGGCGTGCCTATGGAGAGGGAGGATGATTGACGGCCGGCCCTGGCACGTCACTCCCCCCGAAGACAGCCGGAGTAGGTCTCGGCTCTTCACGGTGCCTGCGCACAGGCTACGCGCACGCGTCGTGAAGACCAAGCCTATTTCGGCTATTTCCGGAGAAGCGTGACGCGCCAGAGCCGGCCGTCAATCATCCTCCGTCTCCAGAGGCACGCCCATTCCCCGGTATCTTCGATGGACGACTACAAGGTGAGTACGGGGGTAAAAAATTAGGGACAGGCATACTGTAACTCGCGCTACAATGCCTGATTTTAAGGTAAAATAAAAAAAAATAAAAATTTTCCCGTCGATAGGGTGAACCCCCGCTTTAACTCCACATACTTGCCTTTCGCCACCTTTGTCTACTGGGAGGGAGACGAGGAAGCACTCTAGTTGGAGCTTACACCAAGTCCTCCCCACCCTGATGTAGAGCTGCACGGTTAATCGCGGAGAGAATCGTGATCTCGATTCTCCCCGCCCGCGATCTCCCCGCCATTTTTCTGCTTTTTTCATAGGAGTTACTGTATTTATCGGCGTATACCGCGCACTTTTTTGCCCAGAAAATCAGGGCAAAATCGTGGGTGCGCGGTATACGCCGCTTTCCCGCGCCGAGTTTTGAATACTGCGCCGACATATACCGAGCGCAGTACACTCGGGTATAGTCGGGCAGTCTCTGCTCTTTCCGCGCTCACGTCCTGGACGTACAGGACGTCAGCGCGGGTAGCCGAGCATTGCTGACAATACACGAGTGTACTGCGCTCTATATATGTCGGCGCAGTATTCAAAACTCGGCGCGGGAAACGAGCGGGGAGGACGCCATGACGCCGGACCCGACGAAGAGGACACCCGAAGCCGCAGAAGGACGCCGGACCCGACGAAGAGGACACCCGAAGCCGCAGAAGGACGCCGGACCCGACGAAGAGGACACCCGAAGCCGCAGAAGGACGCCGGACCCGACGAAGAGGACACCCGAAGCCGCAGAAGGACGCCGGACCCGACGAAGAGGACACCCGAAGCCGCAGAAGGACGCCGGACCCGACGAAGAGGACACCCGAAGCCGCAGACGAACGCCGGACCCGACGAGGCCGCCGATGGACGCCGCGCAAGACACCAAAACTGTAAGTACAAAAAAAATAAAAAAATTTCCACAGGATTGGGGGCAACTTTAGGGGTGCGCGGTATACGCGGGAGCGCGTTATACCGCGATAAATACGGTATATGGTCTTTAACATTATAGACATATCACTGGTCTGTTTTTTATATATTCATATTTTCAGATAAATCACAGGTTTATTTATTTATTTGGGGGGGGGGGGGGGGTTCTGGCATTCAGTGTTTGAGAATCGTGATCTTTAGTCTAAGCAAAAGAATTGTGATTCTCATTTTGACCAGAATCGTGCAGCTCTACCCTGATGGCCCAGTCACCAAGCACCAGTACTGTAACATGGCAGACAGGGCAGCAGTAGGGCTATGTCCCTTTTGCTCTTGGTGGCTACCCAAAGTGACAAGGTTAAAGCGGGGGTTCACCCAAAAAAATTTTAACATTAGATTCAGCCGAGTTGTCAGAATGACATTTTATCCCCGTACATACCGGATTTTCACTGCCGCTTCCGGGTATGTCTTCTGCGGGACTGTGCGTTCCTAATTGATTGACAAGCTTCCGACCGTCGCATACTGCGCGTCACGAGTTGCCGAAAGAAGCCGAACGTCGGTGCGCAGGTGCCGTATAGAGCCGACTCGCAGTCCAGCTTCTTTCGGAAACTCGTGATGCGCTGTATGCGACGGTCGGAAGCCTGTCAATCAATTAGGGACGCCCAGTCCCGCAGAAGACCTACCTGGAAGCGGCGGTGAAAAAACGGTATGTACGGGGATAAAAGAAAAAAAAAACAGCCGATTGTCATTCTGACAACTCGGCTGAATGTAATGTTAAACATTTTTTTTTTGGGTGAACCCCCGCTTTAAGGTGTGCAGTTGGGGTGAGCTGCAGTCAAGTGAACTTTTTGCTCTTTGGCTAAGCAGAGGTTGACTTTATGTATGCTTTGGACCTCAGGCTGTATACTACCTATGGCCCCCTCTACTTAAAGCGGAGGTTCGCCCTTAGAGAGCACATTTTCCCCTTAGATGGATGCTCGTTTTGTCTAGGGGAATCGGCTAGTTGTTTTAAAATATGAGCTGTACTTACCGTTTACGAGATGCATCCTCTCCGTCGCTTCCGGGTATGGGCTTCGGGAATGGGCGTTCCTTCTTGATTGACAGTCTTCCGAGAGGCTTCCGACGGTCGCATCCATCGCGTCACGATTTTCCGAAAGAAGCCGAACGTCGGTGCGCAGGCGCAGTATAGAGCCGCACCGACGTTCGGCTTCTTTCGGCTACGAGTGACGCGATGGATGCAACCGTCAGAAGCCTCTCGGAAGACTGTCAATCAAGAAGGAACGCCCGCTCCCGAAGACCCATACCCGGAAGCGACGGAGAAGATGCATCTCGAAAACGGTAAGTACGGATCATATTTTAAAACAAATAGTCGATTCCCCTAGACAAAACGAGCAGGAAGCTAAGGGGAGAATAGAAAAAAAAATAGGTGAACTCCCGCTTTAAATAAACCTAAAATATAAATAAAAAAGCTAAAAGCAGACCCTGAGCTCTGGGGAGTTGGGACTTGGGCACCAAGTAAGTTGGTAAGTTGACATTTACATATTGAGCTCCCGCAGCAAGAAACCAAGGCTACCTGCTTCTCACTGAATAAGCATCTTGAATAATTTGCCCATACGACGGCCTGAAATTATGCAATTTCTGTTTTATTGCTGAACCACCGGTGCATTAATTCGCATGAATAATCATCAAAATATTTCAATAATTTGCAGCGTTATTTTACAGCGACGCGAGCCTGTCGTGTGTGGCACTGCGTCATTCTGCCTACTAGGGCATAATTTTTTTTTTTTTTTTTTTTGTGCATTGTAAATCAAGGTAAATGCTAGGTCAATTATTCTAGATTTTATAAATAGATGCAAATCGCCAAGTTTAGCATGCAAAAAAATCAAGGATTTAAAGGTGACTTTGTACAACTATGAATAGAGAAGGCGATAGACATTGAGGAACAGTATTAGGGCTGCAACTATTTATTTCATAATCATTTTCATAATCGATTAGTTGGCCGATTATTGTTTCGATTAATCGGATAATAGCCTTAAAAAATAAATACATTTTCATTTTAATTTTTTTTTGGGCCAATTTGTTGTTGGGCAGATTACAACACACAAATTGCAGCAAAAACACATTACATGCTTTTCTGCAGCTTCTCCATTGAAGTATTTTGAACCAAAAAAAATAGCACCGTTTTGCGTTAAAAAGTCCTTGCCCTTTCCAAATACGCAGCAACTGGAAAAAAAATCATGGATGTGAACGTGTTCCATAGGAAAACATGTGAATGAACTGTAGTGTGTTTCTGCAGAAAGCACCAAAAAACACAGAGGTGTGACCCAGGCCTGAGATGTTTAGTTAAATAATGGGGTTAAAAAAACAATAATACCGTATTTTCCGGCGTATAAGACGACTTTCTAACCCCTTAAAATCTTCTTGAAAGTCGGGGGTCGTCTTATACGCCGGTAACCTAACCTTACCTTATCCTAAAGACATGCAGAATCGCGGCCGTATGTTTTTTCAAAAGCCGCGCCTCCTACGTCTTCTGTTCCGTGATAGGCGGAACACTCGGCTTCCCAGGAGGCACTGTGTTCAGTGTCCGCCTATCACGGAGGCCCTCTCGACCTGTGTTTAGTGCCCGCCTATCACGGAGGCCCTCTTGTCCTCGGACGAGTGGGGCCTCTGTGATAGGCGAACACTGAACACAGTGCCTCCTGGGAAGCTGACTGTTCCGCCTATCACGGAACAGAAGACGTAGGAGGCGCGGCTTTTGAAAAAACGTACAGTACGGCCGCGATTCTACATGTGGATAAGGTAAGGGCACAGTGAGGGGGGACACGGAGCGCGGACGGGGAGAACAGCACAATGGAGGGGCACAGTCTGGCATGTAATGGGACACAGTCTGGCATGTAATGGGACACAGTCTGGCATGTAATGGGGCACAGTCTGGCATGTAGTGGCACAGTCTGGCATGAAATGGTGGCACCGTGAGGCGAGGCATGACTAGTAGGTAGGGGGTAGTCTTATACGGTGAGTATATCCCAAAACCAACATTTTGGCTGGAAAATTAGGGGGTCGTCTTATACGCCCAGTCGTCTTATACGTCGGCAAATACAGTGTGTACAAAAAGAGCAAATAATCGCTACTGTAAGGGGTTAATTTTTTTACTGTGGGATAGTGAAAGTAATATTTACAGTAGCGATTTTCTCTTTGTACTATAAAGGGCCAATTATTTATTTTTTTTAACCCCCATTATGTTACGGGCCGATTAATCGATTATGAAAATTGTAATCGATTAATTTCATAATCGATTAGTTGTCGATTAATCGATTAGTTGTTTCGGCCCTAAAAAGTATAGGGGCTGATAGAGAAATGGCGATAGAATAATAACATAAACGGAGTGACCACCCTGGTCTCCGGTAGGTGTGGTAGAGGGATGTGGAAAAGATCATATGTAAATGTGGAAAACTTTCCGCGCTATCCTGATGTGTGTGTGTGTATATATATATATATATATATATATATATATATATATATATATATATATATATATATATATATATATAGGTAGATTCACGTACAGTGGAATAAAGTTACGGCGGCGTAGTGTTTAGGCTACGCCGCCGTAAATTAGCTAGGCTAGTAGTGATTCTCAATCTACTTACCTGCTAATATATGGCGGCGTAGCCTAAAGCGGGCGGGCGTAAGGGCGCCTAATTCAGATTGGTTGGAGGGGGGGCGTGCTGTATGGAAATGAGGCTTGACCTCACGTTTTTTTACTTTTTTTGCTACTGCGCATGCGTCGGGCGCCTACATTTCCCAGTGCGCATTGCGGCTAAGTATGCCGTACAGGCCTATTGATTTCGACGTGGACGTAAACGACGTAACTCCCGATTCGCGGACGACTTGCGCAAACAACGTAAAAAATTCGAACCTCGCGGCTGGAACGGCGGCCATACTTTAACATTGTTATTCCACTTCATAGGTGGAATAACTTTAGGCCACCTAAGGCCTTACGGAAACGACGTAATTCGACTGCGGCGGCCGGGCTTTCGTTCGTGAATCGGCGTACAAGCTCATTTACATAATCTACGCCGGCTGCAATGGAAGCGCCACCTAGCGGCCATCATAAACATTGCAATCTAAGATACGACGGCTTGCGCCGTCCTATCTTAGATATGTTTAAGTGTATCTCTGTTAGAGAATACACTTAAACATAGGTCGGTGCAGATTCAGAGTTAGGTCGGCTTATCTGTAGATAAGCCGGCCTAACTCTTTCTCAATCTACCTAATAGTGCTTTGAAAAAGTATTCATACACCTTAAAATCTTTGACATTTTGTCATGTTACAACCAAAAACGTAAATGTATTTTATTGAGATTTTATGTGATAGACCAACACAAAGTAGCACATAATTGTGAAGTGGACAGAAAATGATAAAGGATTTTCAATTTTTTTTACAAATAAATATCTGAAAAGTGTGGGGTACATTTGTATGGCGCCCCCCGGAGTCAATACTTTGTAGAACCTCCTTTCTCTGCAATTACAGCTGCAAGTCTTTTTGGGGATGTCTCTACCAGCTTTGCACATCTAGAGAGTGAAATGTTTTCCCATTCTTCTTTTCAAAATATCTCAAGCTCTGTCAGATTGGATGGAGAGCGTCTGTGAGCAGCAATTTTCAAGTCTTGCCACAGATTCTCAATTGGATTGAGGTCTGGGCTTTGACTGGGCCGTTCTAACACATAAATATGCTTTGATGTAAACCATGGGTCTCCAAACTTTGGCCTTGGAACTGTTGCAAAACTACATGTCCCATGAGGCATTGTAAAACTCTGACATGACTAGGCATGATGGAAATTGTAGTTCCTGAACAACTGGAGGGCCGTAGTTTGGAGACCCCTGATCTAAACCATTGCATTGTAGCTCTGGCTGTATGTTTAGGGTCGTTGTCCTGCTGGAAGGTGATCCTCCTTTTCTTTCCTTCTCTCTGCAAGGAAAGTGATCTATAGAATGCATCTCTCTCCTCCATTCACCATTCTCATCTCTCTCCTCCATTCACAGAGAGAGAGAAACACAGAGGCCAGCTTCACAGTGACTGATCACTGTCATAGATAATCAGAGGCTAACACAGGGATCGGGGACCCTAAATGGGGAGATCCGGGTCCTGATTGTTCATATGGGAGCCAGGTCTCTGTGCTAGGAGTGCGCTCTCTCAGCACAAAGACCGATGTGGGAAAAAGCCCAGTGCAGTGAGGCCGTTACGTCGCGGTGAAGCGGTTAAAAAATAAATAAATACAGTGCCTTGCAAAAGTATTCACCACCTCCTTGGCTTTTTACCTATTTTGTTACAGTACAGCCTTTAGTTCAATGTTTTTTTTAATCTTAATTAATATGTGATGGACCAGAACACAATAGTCTAAGTTGGTGAAGTAAAATTAGAAAAATATATACATAAAACTATTTTTCAGAAATAAAAAAACTGATAATTGGCATGTGCGTATGTATTCACCCCCTTTGTTATGAAGCCCAGAAAAAGCTCATATAATTAGTGAAATGATGTCCACCTGTGTGCAATCTAAGGCCCCGTACACACGACCGAGTTTCTCGACAGAATTCAGCAAACTCAAGTGAGAAACTCGGTCGGAGCCGGATTCTGCCGAGAAACCCGGTCGTGTGTACACTTTTCAGCGAGGAACCCGTCGAGGAACTCGTCGGGCCGAAAAGAGAACATGTTCTCTATTTTCTCGTTGGTCAATGGAAAAAGTCGGCCCGCCGAGATCCTCGGCGGTTTTAACACTAAACTCGACGAGGAACTCGATGTGTTTGGCACGTCGAGTTCCTCGGTCGTGTGTACGGGGCCTAAGTGCTACATGATCTGTCATTACATACACACACCTTTTTGAAAGACCCCAGAGGCTGCAACACCTAAGCAAGAGGCACCACTAACCAAACACTGCCATGAAGACCAAGGAACTCTCCAAACAAGTAAGGGACAATGTTGTTGAGAAGTACAAGTCAGGGTTATAAAAAAATTATCCAAATGTTTGATGATCCCTAGGCAGCCCTCAAAATTTCCACTCGCCTGCTAGCATTTGGCGAGTGGATTTAAGCTGGGGGCGAGTGATGACAGGGCTGCATGACCAATGTCCCTTCAATCTGTGCCTATACTTAGAGCCCTGATGCTATTGGCGGCCGAAGAGGAAAGGTGCATGCTCGGGAAAAGTAGTCTGGTGAGCCGCGCACAGGCAGAGCAGTACACAAGTGCTCTCCTTACAATTCTCATTAAGCCATGGGACCTAACAGTATAACCTCTCTGAGCCTGCCCCCCTCCCCCCCCCCTCCGACCAATGTAGCTGGAGAGCAGGGAGCAGGAAGTAATGAGTCAGGTGGAGGATTGCGAAAATTACCACTCCGGGTGTCCCAGGTAGGCAGTGCTGCGCTCACTGAAAGTTGCCCTGACATGAGAGCGGCAGCCTTCCAGTTTGTGCAGTTTTCTTCTCCTTGTGCTCTATGTAAGTGTCCAGCAGTTCAGCCTGAGCACTGTGAACAGACTGGTCTCAATGTGCGCTGTGCGCTGTCAGTGTGCGCTGTGCTATGGTGTCAACAGCTGTGCAGTTGTGTGGATCTCGGCGCTGGATTGTACTCCCTCCCACTGTGCTGCTGCAGCTCCTCTCCTCTCTGCCAGCCTGAATAAAAGGGGGAAGTGGGGACATGCAAGCGTGGAGCCGCACACACAGGCTCCTGATGATGAGATGAATAGGAGAGAGAGAGAGAGAGGATGGATGGGAGTTGCAGAGGAGACAGCAAGAGAATGGGGAAGAGACCCAGTTCTAGTGCCATGTCCCTCTGGTCTGTCCCCAGTGCCATGTCCCTCTGGTCTGCCCCCAGTGCCCTGTCCCTCTGGTCTGCCCCCAGTGCCCTGTCCCTCTTGTCTGCCCCCAGTGCCCTGTCCCATTTTGTTAAAGTTGTTTTTGGTAATATTTAATTGTGTAACTTTATTCTGCATAAAACATTTAACAGTGTCATTCCATGAGATAATTTACGAGGGCGTGTTTAGGGGCGCAATTAGGCGTGGAGCAGTGTATGAATTAGGTGGGGCAACTGGTGGCGAGTAACTCTTGAGGCCTGGCTAGTAGCTCAGGGCTTGAAATTTTGAGCCCTGCCTAGGAGAACTATCAAATCTATCATAACCAAATGGAAAGAACATGGCACAACAGCAAACCTGCCAACACCAAAACTCACGGACCCGTCAAGGAGGGCATTAATCAGAGAGGCAGCATAGAGACCTAAGGTAACCCTGGAGGAGCTGCAGAGTTCCACAGCAGAGACTGGAGTATCTGTACATAGGACGACAATAAGCCATACGCTCCATAGAGTTGGGCTTTATGCCAGAGTGGCCGGAAGAAAGCTGTTACTTTCAGTAAAAAACAAAATGGCACGTTTTGGAGGAAGGTGCTCTGGACTAAAATTGAACTTTTTGGTCATCAAAGAAAACGCTATGTCTGGCGCAAACCCAACACATCACATCACCCAAAGAACAGCATCCCCACCGTGAAACATGGTGGTGGCAGCATCATGCTGTGGGGATGTTTTTCAGCAGTCAGGACTGGGAAACTGGTTGGAGTTGAGGGAAAGATGGATGGTGCTAAATACAGGGATATTCTTGAGCAAAATCTGTACCACTCTGTGTGTGATTTGAGGCTAGAATGGAGGTTCACCTTTCAGCAGGACAATGACCCCAAACACACTGCTAAAGCAACACTTGAGTGGTTTAAGGGGAAACATGTAAATGTGTTGGAATGGCCTAGTCAAAGCCCAGACCTAAATCCAATGGAAAATCTGGGGTCAGACTTAAAGATTGCTGTTCACAAGCACAAACCATCCAACTTGAAGGAGCTGGAGGAGTTTCGCAAGGAGGAATGGGTAAAAATCCCAGTGGTAAGATTTGGCAATCTAGAGACTATCCAAAGCGACTTGGAGCTGTGATAGCCGCAAAAGGTGGTTCTACAAAGTATTGACTTTAGGGGGGTGAATAGTTATAACTTTTTCTGTTATTTTGTCCTATTTGTTGTTTGCTTCACAATAATAATAATTGAAAAAAAAATCTTCAAAGTTGTGGGCATGTTCTGTAAATTAAATGATGCAAATCCTCAAACAATCCGTGTTAATTCCAGATTATACATCAGACAGGAGGCTCATATATTATGCATTATCTTTCTTTAATAATGCCCATAGCAGAAATACAGTAAACATTTATTGTAACTTAAAAGAAAAAATTCAAAGAACTACCCTTCCCAGCAGTCCCTGGGCCAGCGTAGCCCCTCCCAGACCGTAATCTATATAAGGGACTGTCTGAGGTAACCTATCCCTCTTTCTTTCTGCTCATGGCAGAGCACACAAGATAAGTATTTCATGTATCTTTATTATTTACAAGATAAGTATTTCATGTACCTTTATTGTTTGATTGTATATATGGTCTCTGATACCGAGTGCCCAGGTGTCGGGTGATTTTGTTCAGTCTTGACTGATATGTTTGAGGTATTGTGGAACATGGGGAGTTTCCCTGGAATTCCTCCCTGATACCGAATGCCCCGGTGTCAGGTATTTTGTCGGAATTGATTATTCTGTAGTTTTTGGAAGATGTGGAATACTGGGGGTTCTCCCTGCTATCCCCCGTTTCTGCGCTTTATTTCTGTCTGCCTGACACCGGAGCGGTGTCAGGCAGATATGTTTGAGAGGCCACGTTTGTTTGTTTGCAATTCTTTGATTCTTTGCTCGGGTTTTTTCCCTTTCTTTGACGCCGGAGCACTGCGGCGTCCGTGCGGGATCCGCGCTGTTTTTCATTCGCTCCCTCGGCTTGCGCCATGCCTGGGCAACTGTCCCCCCCCCCCCCCCTCCCTCCCCACGCTCCCCTTTGCGCGCTCAGGTGGGGGGCGGGGTCTCCACCGCGGCCGCTCCTCTCCTCCTCTCCTCTCTTTCGGTGCCTCTCTCGGTATCGAGAGCGAGACGGGGGAGAACGGTTCTCATCGACCGTTCCGTCCCTCACAACCTCGGGCCAATAAGAACTCCAGAGGCCGTAGTCTCGCGAGACTTCGCCTCTGGAGTTAGAATCTCGTCAGGCTCCCCTCACACCGCAGGATGTCCTTCCCAGCGGTGTCGTAGCCAGGAACCTGCTGCTGTTTCACCATGCTTTCAACCACTAGATGGCAGTACAGCTTTTCATATATATATATATATATATATATATATTTATATATATATATATATATATATATATATATATATATATATATATATATATATATATATATATATATATATATATATATATATATATATATATTAAAATAAAATAACCGAATCTACAATAAATAATTCAATATATACTCAAATTATATTTCTGGGGAATTTATTCCCTAGAACATATACCTTATTTATCCTAATAAATAAATAATCAATATGTAGATAGATCAATAAATCAATAAATTAAATAAAGAAATTATAGCATGTTTATCTCCGGGGAATTTATTCCCTACAACATACTCCTAATAAATAATGTATTAAATAACTATCTAAGGATTGAATGAATAAATACATTTATTATTAATGATATTATTATTAATATATATTATTACTTATAATATATAACTAAATCCATTATTCAATTTTACAAATAATACATTATAGATGGATTATACAAATTATATATTCATTATATAAAAAAATTATACAAATATGTATAAAAAATTTGTATTGAATTGTACAAAGATTCTACAATTTAATGAATATCATGGCATTGTTCATGCCGGTACCCCGGATAGGGTGGACACAGTCCTAGGAGGCAAAATCTCAACAGTGTTACACAGTTGCCAAAACTGATCGGTAGACCAATCTTTACGACCATGGCGTCGGTTACCCCCGCCTGCACACCATATGCCCGGACCATCCGGCAACGGTCTACCGCCCCTGAGAAGGGCTGGGCGTTCCAAAACGCTGCCACGTTTCTGTGGCCCTTGACTCCCCGACAGGGGAAGTAAATAATATGTCCCAGGCAGTACCCTACCCGGACTGCCGACCCACTGCCCTCCCAGACTCCGACCGACCCCCGAGCCTCGGGGAAATGCACATGCAGAGGCAGCGATCCGTTAGACGGACTAAGCCAGACCCATTCGTGGACTCTTCCAGAGTTGTCCGCGGAGTCTGAGGCGGCTAACACCTTGAGTCTGAGGTTGTAGATGATGAGAATGATGATGAGTGTTAGGGCAGTGGGCACATGGCGCTCTATGACGACGCCAACCCTGTTCCCAGGGTGACACTCTATGGATTCTCGTAGAGAGCCATTATAGATCCGGGGGCGATATGCCATCCACACTCCGATGACTGGGCACCTCCGCCCGAGGTGATCCAATATATCACATAATGGACCCGGAGATCGGTCGAAAAGCTCACCGAATCATTTTCAGGGCGTAACCCCCTTCCTTTACCATTTATGGCTGTGCACACTCCCGAGGTGAACCCCATACCCTGGGGGTATCCCACCATACACGGGAAATCCCCCAAGCTGGGAATAGAGAGGTCCTTCGGATCATACAGACCAGGGCCTTGGATCTTTGGGACCTATCACCATCATCCCACACCTTAGTGAGCAGGCCACGCCGCTGAACAGCCGACTGACCTGTCCCAAATCGGGGCTGGGCCCAACGGGCGGTCGCCTCCTGGGATGCGTGGACACTACGGGTCCGACTGGACACCACCGCTCGAATCTTAACGTGGCTTGTTCCCCAGCTGTCTCACCTAGCCGAATCAGACCCCGGTCCGACCACCGAGGGCAGGCTAGTCGGGATCACGCTGATTAAGATATTCCAAGACGGTAGGGCTCTATTCCATCCCGGATGAGCCCAAACGTCATCAAAGTCTAACACGGTACAGTGCCGGTCTATCAGGATTATAGGACCGGAGATGGACCTAGTCCCTCTTTCCTCGGTCTTCAGACCTGAACACCGCCCTAATAGACAACGAATTGCAGGGCCTCTGGTTCACCCAAACGATAGTGGAGACGGACCCGCTCTCCCCGGGTTTCCCCAACAACGTCTTCCTGGTCAGGAAAGGAGGGCGGTTATCGCCCGGTAGTAACTTGAGAAATCTCTCGTAATTACCGTATACAGTGACGACATTCTGCGACACAAAGGGTGAGGTTGATTATCTACTTGGACGACCTACTCTTAATGGCTCGTACCCCTCGCCTGGCGAACGAACACGCCTCCGGGACAGTCCCCCATAGATCACGGGGAATCTATCCTCTCCCCATCTCAGGAGGTAGAGTTCTAGGGTTCTTGGTGGACACCAACCTAGTGCTCCTTCGGCTACCCATGACCACTTGGCCGCCATCTGCACGAGGTCAGTATCGTGCTGGGCTAACGACGGGTATCCTTACGCGGACTGGCTCGCCTGGTCGGCCTGTTTCCGGCGTTAATCCTGGCCATTTGTCCAGCTTCTTTTCACTATCGAGACCTTCAGAGTCTCAGTCCCTACGTCTTTGCCAGGGGCTTCACTGTGCAGACGTCGTCACTCTGGACACGGAAGCCATAATTGAACTACGGTGGTGGCTACGTCAGGTCGACAGACGGCACGGCAGGTCCACCTGCAACTCCACAACGGATTCATCTTGGAATAGGTTGCCAACCACCTCGGTTGGGGTACTCGATGCGGTCCCTCGTCCACAGGAGGGGCGTGGCCCACAGCGGAGTCTCTGCTGCACGTTCACACGTGGAAATCCTGACGACCGTCTTGCCATCAGGACTCTAATGCCACACACGTCCACCTACGGTGTGTTCTTGCGTATGGACACCGTATCCGCGGTCCAGTACGACCTTCGCTTGGGGGGTCCTTGACCCAAAATCCTAACGGATCTAGCAAGATCTCTGACATTTCTGCCTGGAACGCGACATCGTTCCAGCTGCGAAATGTACCCCAGGCACTTCCGCTATGGTGTTAGATTGGAATTGGGCGGGTAACGAGAATTCCATCGACTGACGACTGCACCGGTCAGTGTTCCTGGCCCTTGCTCCCTTATGGGATCCTTTCTCTCCCCAGTCTGTACGGGGATCTGCACCCTCTATTCACGACGCACGTCCTACTTCTCTTCGCATGGTTGGGTTTTCGGGGTGTCGGTCACGGACAGCGACCTTTTCTTTTATAACGGGGGTTCCACTTGCCTTGATCTAGGCCTTGGGACTAGATATACATTTCGATCATCCGGAGGACTCTGGGTTAGTTGGTGATCAACGACAAGTTAACCTCATGAAGGCGTTCGTCTGAGATGACCAACTACCTGGTGGACTCGTTTGAGTCCGGGAGGTCCTATAGCTCCCCTGCGCCTTCCGCGCTGCGAACTCGGACTACCACTCCCTTGTAGACTTGCTACCGGTGGGATAACACCCATGGTGTACCGACTTAGTAAGCGTTAAGTTTCAACGCCCATCACACCCAGGGTATCAATGCTCTTGGGAGGTGATCAGTGGTCCTGACCACGCGCCAGGACTGGGGGGACAATCTCACTCTGTCGGAGGTTATTGTCGTTTGAGCTACTGCCCCCTCGTGTCTGATTCCGTCAGACGCATATCGGGTGTCACGACGTTGGCCATTCCAGGCGTCGGATCCCGCCTCGGAGAGTCTGGGTTTTTCCGTCGTGCGTAGGACAGCGGCGGGACTTCATCGTTTTTTTTCTACCCGTTCTTCCCTGCACATCGTACTCCGTTGTCTACGGGTTTCTTAGTCCTTCACGGTCCCACTGCGATCTTCGCATCTCTTCCTACTCCTCATTCCTACGCTAAACCTCAGTTTCCGGTTTCCTCAGCTACGCTAGCCAGAGGGGTACGATCAATCATGGAAATGGCAGGGTCTTACGTAACCCCGTTGGGCGCCCACCCCTCCAGAGGAGCGGTGGCTCCTAGGTCATCACCCCGGGCGGCTTCCTATAGGATTTACGGCTAGCGGCGGACTGGTAACCACGATTGCTTTCCGCCAATTCTGCTTGGATCGGAGGAACACATATCTATATCAATTTTGTAGTTGTTTCATTTGTTATCATCTATATATGCATTGTTATAGCTTTGAACTTGCATAAGATATGAGCCTCCTGTCTGAGGTATAATTCGAGATTTTCCTAGCTTGTGACGGAAAGTATTGATTATATGAAGACAGGAGGCGAGTATCTTCCCTCCCGACCCAACCCTGTCACGAGGTTGTCTCTCTCTCGTTCTAGACCAGGGGTGGGCAATTATTTTTTCGATGGGGCCACATGAGAAACTAAAAATATTTTGGAGGGCCGGGCCAAAAGGCTAAACTCAATACTGCATAAAATCAATTGTATTTCTTTATAAAAAAGCAGTAAACATCATTGTTGGAAAACTGGTACGAGTACTTGTTATAGACATGGCACAGGAGGGGGACAGAGGCTGGGGACATGGCACAGGAGGGGGACAGAGGCTGGGGACATGACACAGGAGGGGGACAGAGGCTGGGGACATGACACAGGAGGGGGACAGAGGCTGGGGACATGACACAGGAGGGGGACAGAGGCTGGGGACATGACACAGGAGGGGGACAGAGGCTGGGGACATGACACAGGAGGGGGACAGAGGCTGGGGACATGACACAGGAGAGGGACAGAGGCTGGGGACATGGCACAGGAGGGGTGCACAGGAGGGGGACAGAGGCTGGGGACATGGCACAGGAGGGGGACAGAGGCTGGGGACATGACACAGGGGGGGACAGAGGCTGGGGACATGACACAGGAGGGGGACAGAGGCTGGGGACATGGCACAGGAAGGGGACAGACGCTGGGGACATGACACAGGAGGGGGACAGACGCTGGGGACATGACACAGGAGGGGGACAGACGCTGGGGACATGACACAGGAGGGGGACAGAGGCTGGGGACAGGCAGCCACTGTTTAATCAATAACAATTGATTAAACAGTGGCTGCGTGTGATGGCACAGTGGTTGCGTTTGATGGGCACAGTGGCGACAATTGGTACAGTGGCTGCGTGTGATGGGCACAGTGGCAACAATTGATGGCACAGTGACTGCGTGTGTTGGCACAGTGGCTGCGTGTGTTGGCACAGTGGCTGCATGTGATGGCACAGTGGCTGCGTTTGATGGGCACAGTGGCTGCGTTTGATGGGCAGAGTGGCTGCGTGTTATTGGCACAGTGGCTGCGTGTGATGGGCACAGTGGCTGCATGTGATGGGCACAGTGGCTGCGTGTGATTGGCACAGTGGCTGCGTTTGATGGGCAGAGTGGCTGTGTGTTATTGGCACAGTGGCTGCGTGTGATGGGCACAGTGGCTGCATGTGATGGGCACAGTGGCTGCGTGTGATTGGCACAGTGGTTGCGTGTGATTGGCATAGTGGTTGCGTGTGATTGGCACATTGGCTGCGTGTGATTGGCACAGTGGCTGCGTGTGATTGGCACAGTGGCTGCGTGTGATTGGCACAGTGGCTGCGTGTGATTGGCACAGTGGCTGCATGTGATTGGCACAGTGGCTGCATGTGATTGGCACAGTGGCTGCATGTGATTGGCACAGTGGCTGTGTTTGGGAACAGTGGCAACAATTGATTGGCACAGTGGCTGCGTGTGATTGGCACAGTGGCTGCGTGTGATGGGCACAGTGGCTGCGTGTGATGGGCAGAGTGGCTGCGTGTTATTGGCACAGTGGCTGCGTTTGATGGGCACAGTGGCTGCATGTGATGGGCACAGTGGCTGCATGTGATGGGCACAGTGGCTGCATGTGATGGGCACAGTGGCTGCATGTGATTGGCACAGTGGCTGCGTGTGATTGGCACAGTGGCTGCGTGTGATTGGCACAGTGGCTGTGTTTGGGAACAGTGGCTGCGTGTGATTGGCACAGTGGCGACAATTTATGGTGGCACAAGTGGCTGCGTGTGTTGGCACAAGTGGCTGCGTGTGTTGGCACAAGTGGCTGCGTGTGTTGGCACAAGTGGCTGCATGTGTTGGCACAAGTGGCTGCGTGTGACCCCTCCCGGCCCTGCCTACTGTTATCACCGCGGCGGGGAACATTAGACAGCATTCGTTTGAACAGCTGTTTTCCCCGCTGCGCATAGACACTCCCCCTTGGACGGATCTGTCCAATCGCGAGCAAGGGGGAGTGTCTATGTGACTCCCCCTTGCTCGCGATTGGACAGATCCGTCCAAGGGGGAGTGTCTATGCGCGGCGGGGAAAACAGCTGTTCAAGCGAACGCTGTCTAATGTTCCCCGCCGCGGTGATTAACGCGGCAGCGGCGGCGGTTTCGGCGGCGGGGGTGGGCCGGATAAAAAGGTCCGCCGGGCCGTATACGGCCCGCGGGCCGTAGTTTGCCCAGGTCTGTTCTAGACTGTTGAACCACACACCCTGCAAGTCGGAGGCTGGTACGCCCCGGCAGTTCATTTTCACTAACCCCGTCGGGATTGCTGTTCCGTTTCGATCCATGGGTTTAGTTCACCGCAGATGGAGGCTCCTACTACGTTCCAGATCCGGAGTCGGGATGCCGTTGACTGAATCCGTTGGTCCATGTTCCTGAAGACGACTGACCGGTCGGCTCCGAATGGTTTTGGTTTTCCTATAGTCCCCGTTGGGATGAAGTTGGTCCGGATGAAGTTGGTCCGTGTTGGCCTTGTCCTTTCGTTTCCTCCAGATTCAGATGTTGTGTTCCGGTCGGAAGGTTCCCGGCAGCCGCAGAGATGTCTAATTGGACTTTCGGTTCCTGTTTACACTAATTCGCATGAAGAAAGAGGAATAGGTTACCTCAGACAGTCCCTTATATAGGCTACGGTCTGGGAGGGGCTACGCTGGCCCAAGGACTGCTGGGAAGGGTAGTTCTTTGAATTTTTTCTTTTAAGTTACAATAAATGTTTACTGTATTTCTGCTATGGGCATTATTAAAGAAAGATAATGCATAAGATACTCCCCTCCTGTCTTCATATAATCAATATTTTCCGTCACAAGCTAGGAAAATCTCGAATTGTGAGGCAACAAAACACAAAAAAAGCCATGGGGGGGGTGGATACTTTTGCAAAGCACTGTACATTTTGGTTTGTGTTCCATATATTATTTTTTTTGGCCATGATAAATATTTTCCTCATCTTTTACAGGAAATTACCATCCAGCAGGTCATGGCACACTTGGACTCTATAAGGAAAGACATGGTGATTCTGGAGAAAAGCGAATTTGCCACCCTCCGGGCAGAAAATGAGGTGATTGTTCAAACTTTCCTCTATTCAACATAATCAAGTGTAAGGAAATGTGTCCTTCTCCTTCCATCCCCAGCTGAAAGCTGACCTCCAGCCTTCCATTTCCTTCCCTGATGGTTTTCAATGCTCTCACAGATATTTGAGTCGGCAAAGTCGGTCAATTGTCCCACAGTCACATCTTAAGTGATCTTGGCTTCAAACTTTTTGAGTTTAACTTGTATAATAATTTTTATTCATTTTTGGGGCCTCATAAGTACCGTATTTATCGGCGTATACCGCGCACTTTTTTCCCCTTAAAATCAGGGGGAAATCGTGGGTGCGCGGTATACGCCGATCCCTGCTGTCTCCGACATTGTCCGAGCCGAGTTTACTGCGTACTCGGCTCCGCCCGCAGCCATGCGAGAGGAGCCGAGAGAAGCAGGAAATCCGGCTCTGCACAGCGCGCCAAATTCAAACACACAACGGAACGCAACCCCGGACAAGGTGCGGTTGGACACCTCCAAAGCCTCAGACGGACACCCACAAGGCTCGACGGACCCTGCGCAACGCCGCAGACGGACGCCGGACAAGGCCGCCGGGCAAGACAGCAGATGGACACCGACAAGGCTGGACGGACCCCGCGCAAGGCCGCCGATGGACGCCGGGCAAGACATCCAAAATGTAAGTTTTTTTCTCTAAACTTCCCTTCTCAGCTTGGGGTGCCCGCTATACGTCGGCGCCCGGTATATGCCGATAAATACGATATATAATTTTATAGCTGACCTCCAGCCTTCCATTCAGTCTTTTGCAGCACAGACACTGAGATAGATAATGATAGCTAACGGAGGAGATGGGATGTTTGTAGTAAAGTTATAATAGCAGCACGAAGGGGAGGGGTGGGAGCATAGTGGTACAGACTAGCTGACAGGCAGAGGGGGGGGGGGGTGGGGAGGGGGGTCGGAGGACTGAGTAGGGCTGCGGATAACGGAGGCACGTAAACTGTCAGGGCTCAGCAGCCATGATATACCGTGATTAGTTTACAGGAGGAGAGCATAGCCAGGCAGGATCAGCCAGGTTTTTTAGGTGATAGAAGAGAGCCGAAATATACAGCACATGCACTGTGATGTTATGCATGCTTTAAGGGAACATGATCTGTTTTTAGTTTTTTTTTAGGGTCAACCTAGGGGTCCGTTTCAGGTGGAGGGTGTAGCGCAGGGGTAGGCAACCTCGGCCCTCCTGTTGTGGTGAAGCTACAAATCCCATCATGCCTCTGGCTTTATGAGTCATGCCTTTGATTGTCAGGGTCTTGCAATATCTCATGGGACTTGTAATTTCAAAACAGCTGGAGGGCCAAGGTTGCATACCCCTGGAGTAGGGGGATACTTTTTTTTTTTTTTTACATTCATCATTAAAAACCCTATAACAAGAACCACCGGCAACCAACAATCATCACACTGGGAATTTTCTTCAAAAAAAGCTTCTGCTTTATAGAAGGTATGCTGTGTGTTCGTGTCGCGATGCCTTTAGTGCCTAGATCGGCCATTATCGACCTTTTTTACCCCTGCAGGACCCTTTGAGATCATTTTAAGGTTTTGGGGGGACCCCTGCTAAAACCAATTAACTGGTCAGTGGGAAAAATTCCCCCTTACAGTAGTGGTCAGTAGGGATGGGCCAAATAGACCCCTGTACGGTTCGGACCCGAACGTTTGAACACCACGAAAGTTCGGACCCGAATAACGAACCCCATTAAAGTCAATAGGACCCGAACCTTTAATGCACTTTAATCAATGTAAAGAGTACTCACTCTACGCAGACACACTCCAAGGATACACTATAATATACTGCAATATAATGTGCCAAACGTACAGTGACGCACAGAACTATATGGCGTTAAACTGGCAGTAACGCAAACAGCAGTAAATGGCAGTAACGCAATCAAATAGATGGTGTTCAACTGTCTCTACACTGACGCTATCTGAACTGTCCCTACTCTAGCTCAGTGGTCTCCAAACTATCTAAACAAAAGGGCCGGTTTACTGTCATCCTGACTTTATGGGGGCCGGACTATGGCTAGTGGGAGTAAACAATGCCCCATCATTGGTTTTAGTGGAAGGAATAGTGCCCTATTAATATCGGTGGGAGGAATAGAACCCCATCCTTGGTGTCAGTGGGAGGAATAGAACCCCATTCTTGGTGTCATCGCCCCATCCTTGGTGTCGGTGGGAGGAATAGCGCCCCATCCTTGGTGTCGGTGGGAGGGATAGCGCCCCATCCTTGGTGTCAGTGGGAGGAATAGCGCCCCATCCTTGGTGTCGGTGGGAGGAATAGCGCCCCATCCTTTGTCGGTGGGAGGAATAGCGCCCCATCCTTGGTGTCGGTGGGAGGAATAGCGCCCCATCCTTGGTGTTAGTGGGAGGAAAAGTGCCCCATCCTTGGTGTCAGTTGTGGATGCAATAGTGCCCCAAGGGCCTGATAGAGGCAAGCTAAGGGCCACATCCGGCCCCAGGGCCGCAGTTTGGAGACCACTGCTCTAGCTATACACTAATGTAAAGATTACTGACACGGTCTCGCTACACTACACTGAAACTATCTGAGCTCATCCCTACTCTACACTAATGTATGTATAATTGACACAGTCTCACTACACTTTAGTGAAACTATCTGAGCTGTCCCTACTCTAGCTAATACAGGACTGGGGAAAAAAATCGATTTGAATTTAGAATCAAGGTCAAATCGATTCAGATTTTCAGCAAATCGATTTTTTTAGATTTTATATTTTTTTTCACCAGGACCGGCGCTGACACCGCGCCGGCCCTGAGGAGCTGCGGGCAGGAGTTCTTAGGCAAAGCCGTGGCTTCGGCCTAGTCCGCGAGGTCAGACGCCGCGGACTAGGCCGAAGCCGCGGCCTCGCCTAAAAACCCCTGCCCGCAGCCCATCAGGACCGGGTCATTGCCAAGAATGCTCTGCTTACAGATGGCTAAAATGATCATTGGTATCAGTTGTTGCTTAACCACTTAAGGACCGGACCAATATGCTGCTAAATGACCCAAGGGGTTTTTACAATTCGGCACTGCGTCGATTTAACAGACAATTGCGCGGTCGTGCGACGTGGCTCCCAAACAAAATTGGCGTCCTTTTTTTCCCCACAAATAGAGCTTTCTTTTGGTTGGTATTTGATCACCTCTGCGGTTTTTATTTTTTGCGCTATAAACAAAAATAGAGCGACAATTTTGAAAAAAATTCAATATTTTTTACTTTTTGCTATAATAAATATCCCCCAAAAAAATATATAAAAAAAAAAAAATTTCCTCAGTTTAGGCCGATACATATTCTTCTACCTATTTTTGGTAAAAAAAAATCGCAATAAGCGTTTATCGATTGGTTTGCGCAAAATTTATAGCGTTTACTAAATAGGGGATAGTTTTATTGCATTTTTATTAATTTTATTTGTTTCACTACTAATGGCGGCGATCAGCGGTTTTTTTCGTGACTGCGACATTTTGGCGGACACTTCGGACAATTTTGACACATTTTTGGGACTATTGTAATTTAAATTGCATTGTTTATTGTGAAAATGACAGTTGCAGTTTGGGAGTTAACCACAGGGGGCGCTGTAGGAGTTAGGGTTCACCTAGTGTGTGTTTACAACTGTAGGGGGGTGTGGCTGTAGGTCTGACGCCATCGATCGAGTCTCCCTATAAAAGGGATCACACGATCGATGCAGCCGCCACAGTGAAGCACGGGGAAGCCATGTTTACATACGGCTCTCCCCGTTCTTCAGCTCCGGGGAGAAATCGCGACGGAGCGGCTATAAACGAATAGCCGCGCCGTCGTCCCGGATCGCTCCCCGCGGGAACCCGACCGCCGCATGTCGCGGGGGGGGTCCCGATCGGACCCCCGACCCGCGGAAAGGCATGGACGTACAGGTACGCCAATGTGCCTGTACGTGTCATTCTGCCGACGTATATGTACATGCGGCGGTCTGGAAGCGGTTAACTGATGGGCAGAAATAGCCGGTTGCTCATGGAAACCCTAGCAACCTCCTGGAGGAGGTTCCACAGAACACTGGTTGAGACTGACTGACTGACTTGACTGACTTGACTGACTTGACTGACTTGACTTGACTGACTACAGATGATTAAACTGCCTTCCCGGCTCTTTTTTTAAGACTTTCTTTTCTGTTCCTTTTGTAGAAAATGAAGATTGAACTGGAGCACGTCAAGCAGCAACTCTCGGTAAGTAGTTGAGTGGGTTAGAAAAGCATGCATGTGTCCACCCCTTGGTCTCCCTCCATAGTTCTGGTGACCAGGAGATACCATTTGCTCTGCAGAGGGGGCTCCCCCTGCTTTATGTTTAACCACTTGCCCGACTTCCTCGCGTAGATATAAGTCGGCAGAATCGCACGGGCAGGCAAAGCAACGTACCTGTACGTTGCTTCAATGCTGTGGCGCCTGTTCGCGGCGAGCTCCGGAACTGTGGGAACTGTGGACTCGATGTCGCAATCGTGCCACGGAGCTGCAGAACGAGGCATTTCCCTGTTCTGCCTAGTGACAGGACAGTAATCTACTGTTCCCTGTCATCAAGAGCAGTGATCAGTATCGTGTCACTCGTAGCCTGTGATGGACTTTTTACCTATATGCTTCAGTTTAATCCTCCCTGCTTGTTTAAGGCTGTTAATTGTATTTACTCTTCTGCAGCTAGCCCTGTGTTTACTGGTTACTGTGATTAGATAAGTGGCTCATGTTAATTATGCTGATTGCTTCATTGTGATAATTATCTCTCTATATGCGGTGCCGAACCGGCTAGATACTGACTAGTTCAAAGAAATATCTTTATTTCAAAGGAGCTGTATTGAAGACCCCCCACTGTGTAAGGGGGGGCGGAGATTTGTCATTGTAACAGTTGTAACCACATATAAGCTCTGGTTTCTTACGATTAAAACTCTGTGTTATACCAGCATTAAGCCTTGGCTCATGTATGGATGCTGCTGTGATTTCTTTTATGGGAAGAAGGGACTGTTTGACGGGGATATCATACCGATACCGTTACAATTGGATTGCAGCAGCGGGATCTTCCCGTCTACTCTCCCTTACACCAGGATTCCAAGCAGACACTGGGAACAGTGAATGGAAGGCTGCTACACCCTGCTTAAAAGAAATACACTGAAAGAACTACTGGAAGTTCGTGGAAGGATTGCTAGCAACAAAACCAAGTGGGTCATCATAGCAGAATCAATGGAGATAGACCAGGAGGACGGGATTGCAGCAACGCCAGCAGTACAAGAGATGGAGACACCAGTGATTCAGGAAGAGGAATCACCAGCCAACAAGCTAATGAGAGAGAAGCTAGCGTGGTTCGGCCCGAGCCCAACGCCGGATGTGGTGCTGAAAGTGATGGACCTGTTAGTAAACGCAGAACTACAGAAGGATAAACAAATAAGAGATGCAGAACTACAGTTAAAACTGGCAGCAGTCCAACAAGCAGCCGCACATTCTCCGAACAGTGAGTACAGCACAGCAGACACAAGGAAGATTCCGTTTAGCGCTTTTAAAGCTTTTGATGAAAAGGACTGTGAAATTGATAACTACCTGGCAGATTTTGAGCGACAATGTAACCTGCACCGAATAGCTAGAAGAGAGTGGGTTGCAATATTGTCAGGCAAACTGTCAGGCAAAGCTTCTGATGCTTTCCGGACCGTGCCAGATCAGGATATCCATAGCTACGCCCGGGTTAAAGAAGTGCTCCTGGCTCGTTATGCAGTAACCCCAGAGTCCCACCGACAGAAGTTCAGGGACTCACGCAAAACCACGAAAGACTCTTACGCAGAATGGGCATGCCAGTTGTCCCTGTCGGCCTCTAACTGGGTTAACAGCAGCCAGGCCACCACCGCAGAGGACATTTTGCAACTAATGCTCCTGGAGCAATTTTACAATCACATCCAGACGGACGTCAAAGATTGGGTGAGAGATCGCAGGCCCATGACTCTACCAGAGGCCGCTAAGTTGGCGGATGAATATGCGGATACTCGCAAGACAAACCAGGTCACACCACGGGTACAACCTCCACGACCAACGGCGCCCTCACACCCACCAGCCGCTAGATACCAACCGCCTAACAGACCGATGACATCTAGCCCTCGCTACCCACGCCAGGAGGACAACGAACAACGCTGCTTCCGGTGCAAACAGTTGGGTCACTTCAAGCAGAATTGCCCCATGAATGACAACACCAGATCAAATTGGTCTCAACCTGGGTACCGCCCACCAGCAGCAGCCCATTGTGTAGACTCGGCTTGGGATCCCCAGGAGCTGGGTCGGGAAGAACCATTGGGCACCCCTTACGAAGCCCTCATGGTACAATCTGTTATTACGGACAACAGGGAACACCATTGTCAGCTGGTCATGGGCGACAGCCATGAGCCGGAGGGGCCTTGGAGGGAGCTGGGCAGAAAGAGGCACCGCCAGCTACCCTCCAAGAAGAAGAGGTCCTGGAAGTCATATAACCAGCGGACCTGGGAGGAGAAGAAGCGACTGGAGGAGATGGAATCGCAGCGGGCGCCCCAGATGCGGGCCGAGATGTTCGCCAAGGGCCCACCGGTGGCCCCTTACACCACCACCCAGTTCCTGATGATGAAGGACCACGTGGAGAGCCTGCAGGACATGAGCAAGCAGGATCTGATCCGTGAGTACATAGAGCTGGAGGAGTGCATAAGCCGCATGGAGGAGGAGAACAACCACCTGAGGTCACAGCGGGCTGACCCCCCCCAGGCTCCATGAACTGGAGATGGAGCTGGAGAAGCTCAAAGAGGAGAACCGGCGGCTGCGGAGGGAGCAGGGGGTGGCTGACCTTATGGGGCTCTGAGTCCCCTCCCCCCCCCCCCCCCGGACTCTGAGCACCAGTGCTACAGCATTTCAACAAATATAACTTTTTCTTTTTATGAATCTCCTGTGACTGTCACTTCAGAGCCATAACCTGCCCCTCCCATAGCGGGACACCTAGATGGCGGCGCACAGACCCATTCGCCGTCTTCACACTGACTTCTGGTGACTTTGCAGATCGCACAAAGACTTGGGGACTGACTGGCGTGTGATCTGACGACCCGGTGGCATACCTGAGTCTGAAGCAGTTGCCAAGGGAGGTCAGTCATGCCAAACGGAGTTAACCTCGGACTAAAAGCTCTGAACCCGTCAACCCTACTGGACCAGGAAAGGTCCAACCGGGTTTTCCGGAGCAGGGAGAAGAAGGGGGGCCATTGTGATGGACTTTTTACCTATATGCTTCAGTTTAATCCTCCCTGCTTGTTTAAGGCTGTTAATTGTATTTACTCTTCTGCAGCTAGCCCTGTGTTTACTGTGATTAGATAAGTGGCTCATGTTAATTATGCTGATTGCTTCATTGTGATAATTATCTCTCTATATGCGGTGCCGAACCGGCTAGATACTGACTAGTTCAAAGAAATATCTTTATTTCAAAGGAGCTGTATTGAAGACCCCCCACTGTGTAAGGGGGGGCGGAGATTTGTCATTGTAACAGTTGTAACCACATATAAGCTCTGGTTTCTTACGATTAAAACTCTGTGTTATACCAGCATTAAGCCTTGGCTCATGTATGGATGCTGCTGTGATTTCTTTTATGGGAAGAAGGGACTGTTTGACGGGGATATCATACCGATACCGTTACATAGCCCATCCCCCCCACCGTTAGAATCACTCCCTAGGACACACTTAACCCCTTCATCGCCCCCTAGTGTTTAACCCCTTCCCTGTCAGTGTCATTTACACAGTAATCGGGGCATTTTTATAGCACTGATCGCTGTATAAATGACAATGGTCCCAAAAATGTGTCAAATGTGTCCGCCGCAATATTACAGTCCCGATTAAAAATCGCAGATCACCACCATTACTAGTAAGAAACTAAATGAATAATAAAAATGCCATAAATCTATCCCCTATTTTGTAGATGCTATAACTTTTGCGCAAACCAATCAATATACGCTTATTGCGATTTTTACCAAAAACATGTAGAAGAATACGTATCGGCCTAAACTGAGGGAAAAAAATAGCTTTTTTATATATTTTTGGGGGGGTATTATAGCAAAAAGTAAAAAATATTGGGCTAGATTCAGGTAGGGGGACGTACAATTGTGCGGGCGTAGCGTATGTTATTTTTTAACTTACAGGAGCAAATGCAGTATTCACAAAGCACTTGCTCCGTAAGTTGCAGCGGCGTAGCGTAAATGGGGCCGGCGTAAGCCCGCCTAATTCAAATGTGGAAGGGGGGGCGTGTTTTATGCTAATGTGTGATGACCTGACGTGATTGACGTTTTTTAACGAACGGCGCATGCGACGTCCGTGTACATATCCCAGTGTGCATTGCTCCCAAGTACGCCGCAACAACGTATTTGGTTTCGACGTGAACGTAAATTACGTCCAGCCCTATTCGCGAACGACTTACGCAAACAACGTAAACAATTCTAAAATCGAAGCGGGAACGACGTCCATGCTTAACATTGCGTGCGCCTCATAGAAGCAGGAGCAACGTTGCGCCGAAATAGCCTTACGTAAACGACGTAAAAAACTACCGCACGTACGTTTTGTGAATCGGCGTAACTAGGTAATTTGCATACTCTACGCCAAAAACGACAAAAGCACCACCTAGCGGCCACCGTTCATATGCACCCTAAGATACGACGGCGTAAGAGACTTACGCCAGTCGTATCTTAGGCTAATGTCGGCATATCTTGTTTTCTGAATACAGAAAGAAGATACGCCAGCGCAGCTTTGAATTTACGCGGCGTATCTATGGATACGCCGGCGTAAATCATTGCTAAATCTAACCGGTTCCCTACGGCGCATGGGCGAGTCGCTCTACGCCTGCCGATTGGCTCCCCTTGTGTACTGGGGAAGGTGACGTCATGCCCGCAGTCTGCCCGAGACTGTGTGGCCGGAAGTGGGTGAAAATACCTGTCTTTAGACAGATATCTGCACCCCCCTCCCCCCTGAAAGGTGTCAAATGTGACACCGGAGGGGGGAGGGTTCCGATCAGCGGGAGTTCCACTTTAGGGCGGAGCTCCGCTTTAATGAGCAATTTAAGCCTTGCAATATGAAGGGTGCCACTGCAAGGGTCTTTTTTTTTTTTTGTAGCTTCTGGAGCTCGGCTTCTGTAACTCCACAGTTCCGATCTTAATTTGTGTTGCTCTATATTTCTCTTCTTTTTTTATAGAATGAAACCAACCAGATCCGGGCCGACACCAAACTGGACATAAACCTGGAGCGCAGTCGTCTGACCGACTTGGTAATGACCCCCCCCTCCCCCCATGGATATATTCAAAGATGCTCAGTATACATTTATCAAAAGTCTCTGCTGCCATCCAGTGGTCACAGGCTGCACTGACGGTGTAAAATATGTTATTGCTGTGCATTATTTTCTTTCCTAAGCACAGGTGAGCTCTTCTAGTATCTAAAGCAGCCCATGCATGTGTATTTTTTTTTTATTCATTTTTTTTTTTCCTTCAGCCAGAGGGTTGAAGGACAGAAATGACTTGATTTTCCTATCCGCACAGTCGCTGCGTATGAGGAATCCTCCCGCTGAGCCGTTGTATTCTGACTTCCTCTCCATCACAATACAATGGTCGGGTCTGCAGGCTATAATCCTTCTCTACTCTTATCCTGTACTAGAATTTTTTTTTTATAAAAAAAAAATACACTTATTAGGTTGCCTATAAGGCCCCTTTCACACTTGTGCGACCTGAACGTCGCGTGATTTTGCTGCAATTTTTTTTTTCCACGATTTTGATGCGACTTGAAGCAATGCCTGTGTAATCTTGAGGTCTGTGGACCTCAAGTCGCATCAAAGTTAGACCAATGGGACTGCTTTTGATGTCGCCTTGACTTGAAGTCGCGCAGATATGAAATTGGAAATCATAGGGGTGCGACTTGTCATGCGACTTTTGCAGTCGCACAAGTGTGAAAGTGGCCTAATGCAACACGTTTCAACGCATACACTTACGCAGGTGTAATTAAACGCCAAGGCCCCTTTCACACTGCTGCGACTTGAAAGTCACAAGATTTTTGCCGCGATTTTTAAGGGAATGCCTGCGTAAAAACTTCAGGTCTATAAACCTTGCATCCAAGTCAGACCAAAGTAGTACCAGGGACTTCTTTTGAAGTCATTATGAATTGAAGAACAGGGAAGGTGTGTTTACACACACCTCTCCACGTTCTTCAGCTCCGGTGATCAATCGCAGGACACCGGCAGCGATCGGGTCCCGCGGGCGTGGTCACGGAGCTTCGGACCGGGTCGCGAGCGCACTGGCGCGCTTGTGACCCCCACGGCTGGGCTCTTAAAGAGGACGTACAGGTATGTGCCTGTGCCATTCTGCCGACGTATATCGGCGTGAAGGGGTCCTTAAGTGGTTAAAGCGACGCAGTGCTGTATCGCAAAAAATGGCCTGGTCATTGAGCAGCCAAATTTTCCGGGGCTGAAGTGGTTAAAGCGATGCAATGCCATATCGCAAAATAAGGTCTGGTCATTAAGGGGGCAAACCCTCTTGGTCCTTAAGTGGTTAACTGACAATTGTGCGGTGCTGTACCCAAATAAAATGTGTGTCCTTTCATTCCTGCATATAGTGTTTTTCTTTTTTTTTTTTGTGGCATTTGATCATCTCTGCTTTTTTTTTTTTTTTTTTTTTTTTTGCTATAAACAATAAAAAATAAGACAGCCAGTTTGCGTTTTTTTAAATGGTTAAAGAACTGAACCATAAACACTCCTCATTTGAAATGCATGGAGAACGCAGCAAGAATGCATAAAAAATGTGACCGTGTTGCATTTTTGATGCATATTTTGAGTCGCATACCTATGAAAAACACGCCATAAGCAAGGTAAAATCGCAACAAATTCTGGTAAAATCGCAGAATTTGCACTTTTCGGCACAACGCTTAAACAAAACAAACCCCTATTTTCGGCCAGTTTTTCGCCAGCCATAATTTCAGTGCATCACTACTGTTTTTTATTACCGATGATGACGCAGTCAGCCCCTTAACCACTTCCTGCCCGGTCAATGGACAATTGAAGTCCGGGAAGTGGTTGTGAAATCCTGACTGGACATCTATTGACGTCCTGCAGGATTTCATGCTGGTGTGCACCCTTGGGGGCGCGCCGATCGGTGATGCGGGGTGTCAATCTGACACCCTGCATCTCCGATCTCGGTAAAGAGCCTCCAGCAGAGGCTCTTTACCACGTGATCAGCCGTGTCCAATCACTGCTGATCACGATGTAAACAGAAAGAGCCGTTGATGGCTCTTCCTTACTCGCATCTGACAGACGCGAGTAGAGGAGAGCCGATCGGCGTCTCTCCTGACAGGGGGGGTTCGCGCTGATTGTTTATCAGCGCAGCCCCCCCCCCCTCGGATGCCCACACTGGACCACCAGGGAAGGGCAGTAAAAAAAAAAGAGAATGGATGCCAATCAGTGCCCACAAATGGGCACTGACTGGCAACATGGGCACAAGTGATGCCCAGAAATGCCATCAGTGCCACCCCTCAGTGCCACCCCTCAGTGTCCATCAGTGCCACCCCTCAGTGTCCATCAGTGCCACCCCTCAGTGTCCATCAGTGCCACCCCTCAGTGTCCATCAGTGCCACCCCTGTGTCCATCAGTGCCCATCTGTGCCACCCATAAGTACCCCTCTGTGCCACCCATAAGTACCCCTCTGTGCCACCCATGAGTACCCCTCTGTGCCGCCTCATCGGTGCCCATCTGTGCCGCCTCATCGGTGCCCATCTGTGCCGCCTCATCGGTGCCCATCTGTGCCGCCTCATCGGTGCCCATCTGTGCCGCCTCATCGGTGCCCATCTGTGCCGCCTCATCGGTGCCCATCTGTGCCGCCTCATCGCTGCCCATCTGTGCCGCCTCATCGCTGCCCATCGGTGCCCGTAATCAAAGTAGAAAACTCATTTACAAAAAAAATGTAACAGAAAAAAATAACTTAATTTTTTTTCAAAATTTTCGGTCTTTTTTTAGTTGTTGCGCAAAAAAAATTGCAGTGATGATCAAATACCACCAAAAGAAAGCTCTATTTGTGGGAACAAAATTATAAAAAAAATATTTGGGTACAGTGTAGCATGACCGCGCAATTGTCATTCAAAGTGCGACATCGCTGAAAGCTGAAAATTGGCCTGGGCAGGAAGGGGGTGTAAGTGCCCTGTATGGAAGTGGTTAAGGACCCGGGCACACCAAAACGCAGTGCAGGAAACTCGCATTCCGTGTGCGTTTTCCACACC
Organism: Rana temporaria; assembly: GCF_905171775.1. NCBI lineage: Eukaryota > Metazoa > Chordata > Amphibia > Anura > Ranidae > Rana > Rana temporaria. The sequence continues at coordinate 25,812,375 of NC_053490.1, read as the reverse complement.
GCAATCAAAACGCACTGCAGTTGTGATCTACAGCGGGTATCAATGTCGCGCTGCTCCCAATGATGACCCCAAATGCAGGTCACATATGCGTTTTGCCTGCACCCGGATCGCGTGGTTCCAAAGTAGCATGTGATCAGGTTGCAATGCGTTTATAAAATCAGCGCTTGCGCTACTTTTGGTACGGTGGGATTTTCAGCCCGTTCAAAATGAATGGTGCTGAAATCGCATCGCACTGAACTGCATGGGAGTCGCGCTCCTGAGCGATGCCTAGCGTGAGCCGCCAGTTCTAAAACTTACATTACAGATAATAACATCTTTCTTCTATTTCAGTTCACAGATCAAGAGAAGAAGCTGATGGAAGCCAGCACAGAGTTCCATAAAAAGGTGATTTCTAACAATTGCTCCCCAGGAAATATTCCAACAAAATGAAACTTTACATAAAAATAATGCGCCAAATTTTAAACTTTTTTTTTCACCATTTGCAAATAACTTTGTTTTGTAGAAGAAAGATCATTTTTAGTGTAATTTTTTTTAAAATGTGAACAAAATTTATTTTTACAATATTTATAATACTTTGTAACCACTTCAGCCCCGGACCATTTTGCTGGCCAATGACCTTGCCACTTTTTGCGATTCGGCACTGCGTCGCTTTAACTGACAATTGCGCGGTCGTGCGACGTGGCTCCCAAACAAAATTGGTGTCCTTTTTTTTTCCCCACAAATAGAGCTTTCTTTTGGTGGTATTTGATCACCTCTGCGGGTTTTTAGTTTTTTGCGCTATAAACAAAAATAGAGCGACAATTTTGAAAAAAAAATAATATTTTTTACTTTTTGCTATAATAAATATCCCCCAAAAATATATAAAAAAAAACATTTTTTTTCCTAAGTTTAGGCCGATACGTATTCTTCTACCTATTTTTTGTAAAAAAGAAAAATCGCAATAAACGTTTATTGATTGGTTTGCGCAAAAGTTATAGCGTCTACAAAATAGGGGGTAGTTTTATGGCATTTTAATAAATATTTTTGTTTTTTTACTAGTAATGGCAGCGATCAGCGTTTTTTATCGGTACTGCGACCTTATGGCGAACACTTTTGACACATTTTTGGGACCATTGGCATTTTTATAATGATCGGTGCTATAAAAATGCATTGATTACTGTAAAAATGCCACTGGCAGGGAATGAGTTAACACTGGGGGGCGGGGAAGGGGTTAATCATGTTCCCTGGGTGTGTTCTAACTGAAGGGGGGGTGGGACTGACTAGGGGAAATGACAGATCGCTGTTCATACATTGTATGAACAATCAGTAATTTCTCCCCCTGACAGGACCGGGAGCCACAGCTCCCGCTTCTCGCTCTGTAAGGAGCGATCGCGGGTGCCCAGGCGGTAATCGCTCGCACTGAGGGTGAGCAGGGGGCGTGCGCCCCTAGTGGCTGCAATGCAAAATCACTTTATATTACGTAATTTTGCGCAGCCGAGCCGACCTGCTGCCGTAAAACTACGGTGGGCGGTCGGCAAGCGGTTAAACCACCTAAGGTCGGGGGGCGTGGCCAGGACAGGCATGTGAGAGGACGCATCTCTCACAGCTCCCAGCGCTGATCCGGTATTGATCCTCCCCCGGCCGTTATTCCGGTTCGAGACCGCCATATGCTGGAAGCCAGCACTCCCGGGACCACAGCGGTACCACCACCGGCGTTGTGCACCAGGGGAAAGACCCGCAAAGGACAGGTGGAGATCGCGGGGATGGAGGCCCAAGATGGCGCCGCCGCGCCAACTGCCAGAGGGACGCCTCGTGGAGCGGACAGAACGGGCCCCAAACAGGGTAAGCCTGCCAAGACCCAGGGAAAAGAGGCCCCCAGGGACATGCTTTACTATGCCCAAAAGATGTCTGGAACGGGGGGGCCAGAACAACCGTCCCGCTCCGGTGCCATGCACCAGGCTAGACCCGCAGCACAGGGCGACAGTGTCCCACTATACTGGGGGGAGGAGGAGGACAGAGAAGGAGCAGGCCAGGGACCGGAGGACGAGCAGGCCCCAGACGCACAAGCTGAGAATGCTGTGCAACCCACGCTGGCAGACATACTTAAAGCAGTTAATAAATGTACTGCATCTGTGGACACTTTGAAGGAGCAGTTTGGTTTACTAAGGCAGGATATGCAAAAGATTCGTGAACGTACTACTGCAGTGGAAAGCAGAGTCAGTGAGGTGGAGGATCAGCTGCAGCCCATGGCCCAAGACACCAGAGCTGCCCTGCAGATGGCAAGAGACGCTTATGACCGCGTGGAAGACATGGAGAACCGTCTCAGACGCAATAATGTCCGTATAGTAGGGCTGCCGGAAAGGGTGGAAGGTAAAGACCCCACCATGTTTGTAGAGAACTGGCTGATTGAACTTTTTGGCAAAAATACGTTGTCACCATTCTTTGCGGTGGAAAGAGCCCACCGAGTACCTTCGCGCCCACCGCAGCAGGGGGGCCCCCCTAGATCCATCCTGGCAAAACTACTCCACTACCGGGACAGGGAGGCGGTGCTGCGTCAGGCTCGGGAGCGAGCTAACATCCAACACAATGGCGTCCGGGTGTCATTTTACCCAGATTTTTCGCAGGAAGTACAACGGCGCCGGGCCAAATTCCTTGATGTAAAAAGGCGACTGCGACGGATACAACTCCCATATGCTATGCTCTACCCAGCGAAGCTCCGGGTGGTGGTGCGGGGTCAAGCCCAATTCTTTGAGTCTGCAAAGGAGGCCATGTCATGGCTGGATAGAAACGAGCAATCTTTACAACGCCAAGCACAGGAGGAGGGGGAGTGAGGCATGGGCAAGTTATTTTTACTTTTTATTTCTTTGGTTTTGCCTCCAGTCACTGACTATGCAAGATTGAAATGTTTCTATGCTTCCCTGCTGTCCCTTTTTTAGGGGGGATCCCCTACAATTTGCCTGTTTGAATATTCCTTTTTCACTTACCCTTTGGCCGGGGGAAATTATGATTGGCAGCACATCGTGAGGAAAGCTGTTCTAAGTAAAATGATTTCTGTGACTGAAGTAAGCCGACGTTTAGTCGCACAAAGTGCTGGAGCCGCCCTGTTGGTGGACACTGATGTTTCGGGACCCGTTTGGTCCGCAAGTTATGCTAACTTTTGTTTTTCTAGCTACCATATGAAGACAGAGGTACATCTTAACAGACTTGGGCCGTTGGCCCTTACGCAAGATACTGTGCAGGAGAGGACAGAACTGGGGGGTGGCCCGTTTTCCAGACGGTGGGGTCAGACTGTGCATTTTTGCCCACAAGTATATTGCTTTCTGATGTTAAAGGAAGACACCCATGGCTAAGGTACCTATTGTGTCATGGAACGTGAGGGGTATGCTTTCTCCATTGAAACGCACGATGATATTTATGTGTTTAAAGAAATTTCTGCCTGGGGTGATATGTTTTCAGGAAACACACCTGACTGCGGATACTGTGGGCTTTTTGAAATATGTGTGGGCGGGCAAGGCATATCACTCTACACACACCTCCTTCTCTAGGGGGGTGAGTGTACTAGTGCACAATGCCCTGGATTTCCAGGAATTTGACAGTGCGGTAGACTCTGAAGGTCGCTATGTATTCATCCATTGCAAAATTGGTACATTGATTTGTGTATTGGCGTGTGTTTACATCCCCCCGCCGTTCACGGCAGCGGTGCTCAGGCTCCTCCTTTCCTTTTTAGGGGGTAGGCCGGAGGTTCCGTTGCTCGTGATCGGCGACTTTAATTGCTGTCTGGACCAGGTGGCGGATAGACATCCGTGCCCTAGGCCCTCTGCCCTCGCTAGGAGTACTCCCCTGGCGCGGTTGTTGCAAGAGGTGGGCTGGACTGATATCTGGAGGCACCGTAATCCAGGGGGCAGGCAGTTCACGTGCTTCTCGAAGACGCATGGCTGCCTGTCCAGGATAGATCTGGGGGTGGGTAACGCAAGCATGCTTCCACTGATAGCAGACCTGTCGCATAGGCCCCGTAGTGTGTCGGATCACTCGGCCCTGGTGGTGCAACTCTGCGTGGCACCGCAGGGGAACCTGGTTAAGGCACCATGGAAGCTGAATGCATTTTGGTTGAAATTGATTAGATCCCACACCGAAATAGAGGACAGTATACGGAGGTATTTTGTTGCGGAGGAGGGGGTGGAACGAAATGTGCTACAGTGGGATGCCTTTGAGGCTTATCTTAGAGGCCTCCTCATACGGGAAGTGACTGGGGTGAAGAGGGCCTCTGCTGCATTACTGATAGAAGTGGAGAACAGGGTCCAGGAAATGGAGCGGGCTTACATTACAGATCCTTCTGATTCGGCCAGGGAGTCCTGGCAGGCGGCTCAGTCCGCCTACCAGCAGTTGCTCTCCTCGTCAGCAGAAAAGAAGAGATTCTTTGCCAAACAGGCGTTTTTTGAGGAGGGTGAGAAAACCGGCCGTATACTGGCACGGATTGCGAACTCTCATCAACGGTCACCTGAGATAGGGGCTATTAGAGCTAGGTCAGGAGGGGTAGTCTCTCAGCCAGACCAGATTATGCAGGAACTGGCGGGTTTCTATGAAGCCCTGTACAGTTCCGGCGCGGCATACACCCAGGAGGATCTGGAGCTATATTTGAACCAATTGACCTTCCCGGGACTGTCAGATAATCAGCGTATTTCGCTGGAGAAACCAGTTACTGTTGAGGAACTGCAAGAGGCAGTCAGTGCCTTCCCTAATTGTAAAGCCCCGGGGGAGGATGGGCTGCCCATGGAGGTATACAAACAGTATTCGGGGGTGTTGCTGCCACAGCTTTTGCAGGTTTTTAACAGCGCCAGGGAGGGAGGGACTTTGCCCCCTTCCATGTCCAAAGCAAATATAGTACTGTTACTTAAGCCAGGCAAGGACCCCGTGGACCCGGGGGCCTACCGTCCCATTTCCTTATTACAGAGTGACGTTAAGATCCTGGCCAAGGTGCTCGCCATCCGGCTAAATGGGGTGGTGACTTCCATAGTACATGGAGACCAAGCTGGGTTCATGCCTAACAAATCAACGGCGGTTAATTTGAGAAGGTTGTTCCTTAATATACAAGCGCGGGCAGACAACATGGGCAGTAGGGCTCTACTATCCTTAGACGCAACAAAAGCCTTCGATAGTATCGATTGGAATTATCTTTGGACCGTTTTGCGGAAATTCGGATTTGGCCCTATCTACATTTCCTGGGTGCGGCTGCTGTACAGCCAGCCGCAGGCAGCGATACGGACATTTGGCTCGTTGTCGGCGGGCTTTGCACTGAGGAGGGGGACTCGGCAGGGTTGCCCCCTGTCCCCCCTCCTCTTTGCCCTGGCTATTGAGCCGCTGGCCATGAGTATCAGGGCTAACCCCCGCATCACCGGTTTTTGCTATGGCGACATGCAGGAAAAGGTGATGTTGTATGCTGATGATACGCTTCTGCTGCTGGGAGACACGGATTCCTCCCTTAGAGAGGCTATGATGGCAATCACAGAGTTTGGAAAATTCTCTGGCTTGCTCATAAACTGGACAAAGTCAGCACTGCTTCTGTTGGATGGTGATGACACACAAGTAATTAACGCTGTTTGCCCCTTATCCATTACTTCATCCTTTAAATATCTAGGGGTACAGGTAACGGCCCGGCCACGAGATTTCATACATCTAAATATTTCCCCCCTGTTGTTGAGGTTTAGGGATAAGGTTAAAACTTGGAAGGCCCTGCTTCTGTCGGTTGCTGGGAGGGTGAATCTAATCAAGATGATACTCATGCCGCAACTGCTGTACTTTCTACACAACACCCCCATGGTCATCCCCCTGAAAGTCTTTCACACCGTGAACAGTATTTTTCGGGGACTTATCTGGAAGGATAAGAACCCTAGGATTAAGTTGGAACACCTGCAGAGACCTAAAGATAGCGGGGGATTGGCGCTGCCAAACCCCTGGCTATACTATTTGGCGGCTCAGATGCAGCAGCTGGTTGGCATGTTTCGGCCGACGGTGCGGTCCTCGGCTCAGAGGCTTATGGAGCACACCGTGGGCGGAGGTCCGATCCCTGAGGCGTTGGAGGCGCAGGCATTTGCTAGACCGCACAAGAAGCTCCCCACATTTAGTCTGATTCAGAAGGTATGGAATAAGGTTAAATATGTCCAAGGCGCAGAGGGTTACACGAAGTACAGTCCCATATGGCTAAACGACACGTACACTGAACTGGCTAAACTACAGTCCGGTGCCAGGTGGAAACACTATGGGATTACACACCTTACCCAAATATTCCGAAACGGGGTACTTCGCACGTTTCCGGACTTGCGGGAGGCGTTTGGCCTGCCACAGTCCATGTATTTCTCATACATACAGTTGAGACACGCAGTGGCGGCACAGGGTCGCTCCTCTGAGTGGTGCCTGTCGCCGACCCCTGCTTTTGATCTTCTGGGGGAGGCTGGGACGTCTAAGGGCTTTATCTCCCAATGCTATGCCATCCTGTTGCAGTATGTGATGAAGCAGCATCCCCTGAAGATACGGGAAAGGTGGGAAGCTGATGCAGGGGACTTGGACGGGGAACAATGGGAGGAAATTTTTCAGGCAGTAGGCAAGTGCTCACTGAATGTCTCACAGAGGCTCACGCAACTGTACATGTTGTTACGAATATATTATACCCCACACAGACTCCATAGAATGAACCCACAGCTCGACCCTACCTGCACCAGGTGCAAGAGAGACCATGGAGACCTGATACATATGCTGTGGAGATGCCCAAAACTCCACACATATTGGGCGGGAGTCGTGAGTACCATCAACTCAGCATTTGGAGTGTCTCTTCCGCAGGACCCGAGGGCTTGTCTCTTGGGGGCTCTGGAGGAGTATGAATGGGAGGAGATGGACAGGGAGGCGGTGCAAAGGGTCTTATTCCAAGCTAGGAAGCTCATTATGGTTCACTGGAAGGCCGAGGCTCCTCCGACGCTGGCTGAATGGATCAATAACATTGGGACAGTGCTGAGGATGGAGAAGGTGATATATCAACACAGGGGTAATGCCCAAAAATTTGAGAAGTTATGGGCAAAGTGGCTGGATGTGCCGGGTCTGGCCCCTGTGGACCTGGTGATGGACAGGCTTCTGGGCATTAATATTGGGTGAGGTGGGCATTGAGCCAATTGTCGGGAGGGAAATGTTTGACTTGCTTGGGGGGGGGGGGGGGGTTTACCTCCTGTTCATAGATGTATTCTGAATATGTGGCTGTCTCGCTGCAGATCTTTATTTTCCCCGCACTGTTAAGGGGACTTTGTATACCTTGTACCTCTGTAAACTAAACTAAATAAAAATTTTGTTGGATTAAAAAAAAAAAAAAAACACCTAAGGTCAGTTTTATTGTCACGGGCGGCACCCCTTCGCTGGATCACGTGTGTGTGTGTATATATATATATATATATATATATATATATATATAGCGCCAACCAAAATAAAGCTCTATTTGTGGGGAAAAAAGGACATCAATATTGTATAAGTGCAACGTCGCACGGCCGCGCAGTTGTCAGTTAAAATAACGCAGTGCCGTATTGCAAAATATGGCTTGGTAATGAGGTGGGGGGGGTTAAATCTTCCAGAGGTCAATTGGGGTTAAAAAAAAAAATGACTACTGGTCAAAAATTTTGTCATTTTATTACATAGAAAATAAAATATCTTTGCTAATTTTCTTTTAACGTTTTCTAAGTCAACCTTTTTTCCTTTATAATAATCAAAGGCTGGATACTCTCATATAACCCAGTCATGACACGATAACTCTTCTTGCTCACCATGGATGACGGCAGCACTCCCTTTGTTAATAAAGCGGTGGGATTCCCAGTGTACATTGTATAATTCATACACACTTGGGATTCTGAGGCTGATGTGTGTACATTATGTCCCCCTCCGAGCATGCGCCGCCGCACTCCCTAGTACAAGCAGAGATGAGATCTGTTCTATTCATGGCCAGGATTTGATCAATTACAGATGAGACCCTTGTAATATTCATATCTGATTTTAGAGTAAAGTTTCTGAGATGTCAGGACTGGTTTGTCCTTTAAAATACTGAATACAAAGTAGATTTGATGTCTCATATTTCCTACTTAAAGAGATATTTTACATGGGAGTGTGAGGCCCTGCTACAAGTATAGGCAAAGGATCAGTAATGCATTTCATATGCAATATTCTTTTGTACCACAATATAGTTCCCTAAATAAAAGAGTTTTATACAAATATATATAGATATATCTATAGTTGTGTGTGTGTGTGTATATATATAAAGGCCCGGATTCAGAAAGGAGTTACGTCGGCGTATCTCCAGATACGCCGTCGTAACTCCGAATGCGGTCCGTCGCATCTCGGCGCCTGATTTATAGAATCAGATACGCCTCAATGTTGCCTAGATACGAGCGGCGTAAGTCTCTTATGCCATCGTATCTTAGGGTGCAATATTTACACTGACCGCTAGGGGCGCTTCCCAAGACTTCCGCATTGAATATGCAAATTAGGTAGATACGCCGATTCAGAAACGTACGTCCGCCCGGCGCATTTTTTTACGTCGTTTACGTTCGGCTTTTTCCAGCGTAAAGTTACCCCTGCTATATGAGGGGTATCCTATGTTGGGTATGGACGTCGTTCCCGCGTCAAATTTTTAAATTTTTACGTCGTTTGCACAAGTCGTTCGCGAATAGGGCTGTACGTAAGTTACGTTCACGTCTAAAGCAATGACGATTTGCGGCGTCATTTCGAGCATGCGCACTGGGATTCTTTAACAAACGGCGCATGCGCCGTTCGTATAAAACGTCAAATACGCGGGGTCACAAGTAATTTTAATAAAACACGCCCACATCATCCACATTTGAATTAGGCGGGCTTACGCCGACACATTTACACTACGCCGCCGTAACTTAGGGCGCAAGTTCTTTCTGAATACGGTGATACGTTGCGCCCGCCTATAGATACGTAAATGTAGCTGAATCCGGGCCATAATCTCTATCTATCTATCTGGTATAAGGATATATGTGTCTCAGAGAAATCAAACAAAATTCTAACAGTGGGTGGCCCTGCTGGCTCAACTGAAATCAATGAATCTGTTCGCTTTGCCAATAGAGGCGCAGTGACAATTGTCGACCAACCAGCATCTGCAGGCACTGTGCAGATATTCTGACCGCCAGCACTAGCAACTGTCAGAATGCAAAAGCCTAGCTCGGGGGGGGGAGACATTCATCCATCCCATTTATATGGATGGAGGAATCTTCTTGATTTTATGTGTTCAGCCCCTGAGTCCAGGGACACCGTGAGCGGTAAGGGATAATATAATGAGGATAGGAGGGGAGTCCAGGGACATCATCAGGGGTAAGGGATAATATAATGGGAATAGGAGAGGAGTCCAGAGACATCAGGGGTAAGGGATAATATAATGGGGATAGGAGGGGAGTCCAGAGACATCATCAGGGGTAAGGCATAATATAATGGGGATAGGAGTGGAGTCCAGGGACATTATGAGGGGTAAGGGATAATATAATGGGGATAGGAGGGGAGCCCAAGGACATCTTTAGGGATAAGGCATAATATAATGGGGCTAGGGGGAGTCCAGGGACATCATCAGGGGGTAAGGAATAATACAATGAGGATAGGAGGGGAGTCCAGGGACGTCATCAGGGGTAAGGGATAATACAATGAGGATAGGAGGGGAGTCCAGGGACGTCATCAGGGGTAAGGGATAATATAATGGGGATAGGAGGGGAGTTCAGGGACATCATCAGGGGTAAGGGATAATATAATGGGGATAGGAGGGGAGTCCAGAGACATCATCAGGGGTAAGGCATAATATAATGAGGATAGGAGTGGAGTCCAGGGACATCATCAGGGGTAAGGGATAATATAATGGGGATAGGAGGGGAGTCCAGGGACGTTATGAGGGGTAAGGGATAATATAATGGGGATAGGAGGGGAGTCCAGGTACGTTATGAGGGGTAAGGGATAATATAATGGGGATATCAGGGGAGTCCGGGGACACTATATAAGGGGTAAGGGATAATCTAATGGGGATATCGGGGACACTATATAAGGGGTAAGGGATGATTGAATGGGGATAGGAGGGGAGTCCAGGGACATTATCAGGGTAATATCAAAGTCCATAAAGACATGGATGAACACCTAGAACGAAGACTGCGAGCCAGGACTTCTCGTCCAACATCAGTGCCTGACCTCACAAATGCACTTCTGGAAGAACGGTCAAACATTCCCATAGACACACTCCTAAACCTTGTGGACAGACTTCCCAGAAGAGTTGAAGTTGTTATAGCTACAAAGGGTGGGCCAACTCAATATTGAACCCTACGGACTAAGACTGGGATGTCATTAAAGTCCATGTGCGTGTAAAGACAATGTGGAATTTTTTTATGTACTTTCTACGTTTTACAGAGTGCGACTACCGATGGTGTCATCACAGAGATCCACAAGAAGATCGATATAGACATCGCTTCTCTAAAAACCCTCATGGAGTCCCATAAACTGGACACCATCCGTTATTTAGCCGGTAAGAAGATTGGGCTTCACCAATTGGTTCATTCTGTTTTTTATGTTTCGTTGTCTGTAGTGGTTGAGATGGAAAGTTTTTTAAGAAGAAAAAGATCTCCTTTACTAAAGGACCATTCAAGATGAGTTAAAGTGGAACTTCACCCAAAAGGGGGAAGTTCCGCTTGGGGGTGGGTCCCTGGTTTTGACATCGCGGCAATCGGAGCAACATTTGGCACCTTTCAGGGGGAGGAGAGAGCAGATACCTGTGTAATACAGGTATTTGCTCCCACTTCTGGGCATAGATCATCGCGGTGACCAACGCCACGTCGGGCGCTTACTCCATCCTGCTGTCTTCTGGCGCGGCGGGTGTATTACTGTTATATCGTGTAAGGGGCGGAATTTAAAATTGATGGAAAGAGCTGATAAATTGGGGGTGGTTTTAGCAATAAACTAGACGTCTTTGCGAGGCGTGTTTAAACAAATGAAGGGCGGGTCCCGCAAAGACGTCTAGTTTATTGCTAAAACCACCCCCAATTTATCAGCTCTGCCCATCAATTTTAAATCCCGCCCCTTGCACGATATAACAGTAATACACCCGCCCCTTGCACGATATAACAGTAATACACCCGCCCCTTGCACGATATAACAGTAATACACCGTAATACACTGTTCTTCCCAATGATGGGACATGGTTCCTCCCAATGATGGGGCACTGTTCCTCCCAATGATGGGGCACTGTTCCTCCCAATGATGGGGCACTGTTCTTCCCAATGATGGGACACGGTTCCTCCCAATGATGGGGCACGGTTCCTCCCAATGATGGGGCACGGTTCCTCCCAATGATGGGGCACGGTTCCTCCCAATGATGGGGCACTGTTCCTCTCAATGATGGGGCACTATTCTTCCCCCCTAATACTAAATGTGGCATTGTTTTTACTACCAATAATGCCAGGAATATTTACACTCCGCTGGCCACAGTCTCCCCCCCCCCCCCCTCCGAAGCCTGAAGGGCAATAAACTGGCCCTTTGTTTAAAAAGTTTGGAGACCCCTGGTTTAGGGGAATGGGAACTTCTCTATAGGCATGGATGTATGGTGAAATGCTTTTGTTTCATGAATTATATTAAGCTTATATATATTTTTTGTTTTTCCTTTTTAGGCTCTGTATTTGCTTGCCTTGCCATAGCCCTTGGATTCTACCGACTGTGGAAATAGTAGAGCAGACCGCGTCTAAGGGAACCTGTCACTTCGCAGCAGACATATTACTGATAGGGGGAAGGGTAAGGAACGCCTTATCGCGAAACTGCAGTTATAACCGTTGCCTAAAGAAGAACTGCAGTCTGCTCACATAATTTGTAATAAAAACATCTTTGCCATTCTGAAGCTTCCCTCCAACCACTCTCCATATTATTTTATATATATATTGTGATTCTGTACTTGGCAAATATGCCGCAGAAATCTCCCTCCGATGAGTCTGGCTGCAGCCATTTTAACTGTGGGCAGCTGAAGCTGCTGCCTGTTCACTTCCTGGATTTACATAGAGGAACACCTCCAGCTCTGAAGCTCTCATTGGCTCTCTTATGACTCATCTTTCCCTCCTTTCCTGGCAAACTCTCACGAGAGAGAGAGCTGTGCATGATGTCATAACCCTAGGCTAGGGATCCTCAAACTACGGCCCTCCAGCTGTAGTAGAACTACACTTCCCATGAGGCATTGTAACACACTGACATTCACAGACATGACTAGGCATGATGGGAATTGTAGTTCCTAAACAACTGGAGGGCCATAGTTTGAAGACCCATGCCCTAGGCTAATGACCAGACAGGAAACAGGAAGTGGGCTGTATAAGGTACTACTGGCAGAGAAAAAAAGATTTTACTACCCAAAGTTAAAACAACAACAAGGGCAGAAGATTTAATTTCATTATTATTATTTAGGTACTTGTATAGCGCCGTCAATTTACGCAGCGCTTTACATATACAATGTACATTCACATCAGTCCCTTACAATCTAAGGTCCCTAACTCACATTCATATACTAGGGCCAATTTAGAACAGAAGCCAATTAACCTACCAGCATGTCTTTGGAGCGTGGGAGGAAACCAGAGTACCTGGAGGAATCCCACACAAACACAGGGAGAACATGCAAACTCCAGGCAGGTAGTGTCGTGGTCAGGATTCGAACCAGCGACCCTTTTTACTGCTAGGCGAGAGTGCTACTCACTACACCACTGTGCTGCCCAATAGATGGAAAGATGAACAAATGACTGTAGTTCCACTTTAAGCCCCATCATCTATTCTGGCCTCTTCCCCGGGCCTGTTGATTAGATTAGTCCTGCATTTTGATGCGCTTTCAGAAAACGCACCAAATCTGCAGGACATTATAGGAAGCGTATGGGGGAACTGGCAGTTAACTACTCGAAAACGGCGGTACACCTGCGCTGCGACCAATCCAACCAGAGGTACCAGCGCGAAACCTCTGAAATCATTCAGGACTCGGATCTCTTCCTTCCACTTCTCTAACATCAGGACTACTAACACAGGAGAAAATGAAAAAAAAAATTGCTCATGGCAGCCATTCGATTTTATTTTTTATTGTATACAATGCGCTTTGTATAAAAAACGTTTCCTATTCACCAACTCCATGTAGTCCATTTTCTTCTGCTACAAAGTGACAGGTTCTCTTTACATGAATGTATTCTGCAAGTGCTACATTCTCATAAATGGCAGCTGTTCACGTCGGCCATTCTGGCGGCACTGCGTTTGCACCGTTCCTTATCGCCGCGGTACACGGATATCGGGGAGCCAGAAGTCTGAACGCACAATGTTATGTCTTTTTTGATTGCTAGGACTCCATGCTGATTGGTTGTCTGTCACACGCCATGACACCGCTCTGCAGCCGATCAGGGAAGCGGTAGAATGTATAGTCGCTGTATTGTTCATACCCGCTATGAAGTGCCTTTCTGTGTGTTTATAAGGCGGATCCTTTTGTTTTATATTATTCTATTAAACTCATTGAATGTTGCCTTTGTGTGAGTCTCTGTTGTGTTATGTCTCCTATATGGCGGAAACCAAGGAAATTATACTGATCTATGTGCTGGACTGGTGACCTCCAAACTCTGCTTGCCCTTATCTGGGCCTTGGGCACTATTCCTCCCACTGACACCGATGACGGGACACTATTCCTCCCACTGACACCGATGACGGGACACTATTCCTCCCACTGACACCGATGACGGGACACTATTCCTCCCACTGACACCGATGACGGGACACTATTCCTCCCACTGACACCGATGACGGGACACTATTCCTCCCACTGACACCGATGACGGGGCACTATTCCTCCCACTGACACCGATGACGGGGCACTATTCCTCCCACTGACACCGATGACGGGACACTATTCCTCCCACTGACACCGATGACGGGACACTATTCCTCCCACCGACACCGATGACGGGACACTATTCCTCCCACCGACACCGATGACGGGACACTATTCCTCCAACTGACACCGATGACGGGGCACTATTCCTCCAACTGACACCGATGACGGGGCACTATTCCTCCCACTGACACCGATGACCGGACACTATTCCTCCCACTGACACCGATGACGGGGCACTATTCCTCCAACTGACACCGATGACGGGACACTATTCCTCCAACTGACACCGATGACGGGACACTATTCCTCCAACTGACACCGATGACGGGACACTATTCCTCCAACTGACACCGATGACGGGGCACTATTCCTCCAACTGACACCGATGACGGGGCACTATTCCTCCCACTGACACCGATTACGGGACACTATTCCTCCTACTGACACCGATGACGGGACACTATTCCTCCCACTGACACCGATGACGGGACACTATTCCTCCCACTGACACCGATGACGGGATACTATTCCTCCCACTGACACCGATGACGGGATACTATTCCTCCCACTGACACCGATGACGAGGCACTATTCCTCCAACTGACACCGATGATTGGACACTATTCCTCCCACTGACACCGATGATGGGGCACTATTCCTCCCACTGACACCGATGACGGGACACTATTCCTCCCACAACACCGATGATGGGGCACTATTCCTCCCACAACACCGATGATGGGGCACTATTCCTCCCACTGACACCGATGACTGGACACTATTCCTCCCACTGACACCGATGACAGGACACTATTCCTCTCACTGATACCGATGACGGGGCACTATTCCTCCCACTGACACCGATGACGGGACACTATTCCTCCCACTGATACCGATGACGGGACACTATTCCTCTCACTGATACAGATGACGGGACACTATTCCTCCCACTGATACAGATGACAGGGGCACTATTCCTTCCACCGACGACGGGACACTATTCCTCCCACTGACACCGATGACGAGGCACTATTCCTCCCACTGATACCGATGACGGGACACTATTCCTCTCACTGATACCGATGACGGGACACTATTCCTCTCACTGATACCGATGACGGGACACTATTCCTCCCACTGATACCGATGACGGGACACTATTCCTCCCACTGACACCGATGACGGGACACTATTCCTCCAACTGACACCGATGACTGGACACTATTCCTCCCACTGATACCGATGACGGGACACTATTCCTCCCACTGACACCGATGACGGGACACTATTCCTCCAACTGACACCGATGACGGGACACTATTCCTCCCACTGATACCGATGACGGGGCACTATTCCGCCAACTGACACAGATGAAGGGACACTATTCCTCCCACTGACACCGATGACGGGACACTATTCCTCCCACTGACACCGATGACTGGACACTATTCCTCCCACTGGTACCGATGACGGGGCACTATTCCTCCAACTGACACCGATGACTGAACACTATTCCAACTGACACCGATGACGGGACACTATTCCTTCCACTGATACCGATGACGGGACACTATTCCTCCAACTGACACCGATGATTGGACACTATTCCTCCAAATGACACCGATGACGGGACACTATTCCTCCCACTGACACCGATGACTGGACACTATTCCTCCCACTGACACCGATGACGGGACACTATTCCTCCAACTGACACCGATGATGGGGCACTATTCCTCCAACTGACACCGATGACTGGACACTATTCCTCCCACTGACACCGATGATTGGACACTATTCCTCCAACTGACACCGATGACTGGACACTATTCCTCCAACTGATACCGATGACGGGACACTATTCCTCCAACTGACACCGATGATTGGACACTATTCCTCCAACTGACACCGATGATTGGACACTATTCCTCCAACTGACACCGATGACTGGACACTATTCCTCCCACTGACACCGATGATTGGACACTATTCCTCCAACTGACACTGATGATTGGACACTATTCCTCCAACTGACACCGATGACGGGACACTATTCCTCCAACTGACACCGATGATTGGACACTATTCCTCCAACTGACACCGATGACGGGACACTATTCCTCCAACTGACACCGATGACGGGACACTATTCCTCCAACTGACACCGATGATTGGACACTATTCCTCCAACTGACACCGATGACGGGACACTATTCCTCCAACTGACACCGATGACAGGACACTATTCCTCCAACTGACACCGATGACGGGACACTATTCCTCCAACTGACACCGATGACGGGACACTATTCCTCCAACTGACACCGATGACTGGACACTATTCCTCCAACTGATACCGATGACGGGACACTATTCCTCCAACTGACACCGATGATTGGACACTATTCCTCCAACTGACACCGATGATTGGACACTATTCCTCCAACTGACACCGATGACAGGGCACTATTCCTCCCACTGACACCGATGACGGGACACTATCCCTCTCACTGATACCGATGACGGGGCACTATTCCTCCAACTGACACCGATGATTGGACACTATTCCTCCAACTGAAACCGATGACGGGGCACTATTCCTCTCACTGATACCGATGACGGGACACTATTCCTCTCACTGCTACCGATGACGGGACACTATTCCTCTCACTGATACCGATGACGGGCACTATTCCTCCAACTGACACCGATGATGGGACACTATTCCTCCCACTGACACCGATGACGGGACACTATTCCTCCCACTGACACCGATGACTGGACACTATTCCTCCCACTGACACCGATGACGGGGCACTATTCCTCCAACTGACACCGATGATTGGACACTATTCCTCCAACTGACACCGATGACTGGACACTATTCCTCCCACTGACACCGATGACGGGACACTATTCCTCCAACTGACACCGATGACGGGACACTATTCCTCCAACTGACACCGATGACGGGACACTATTCCTCCAACTGATACCGATGACGGGACACTATTCCTCCAACTGACACCGATGATTGGACACTATTCCTCCAACTGACACCGATGACAGGGCACTATTCCTCCCACTGACACCGATGACGGGACACTATCCCTCTCACTGATACCGATGACGGGGCACTATTCCTCTAACTGACACCGATGACGGGGCACTATTCCTCCAACTGACACCGATGACAGGGCACTATTCCTCTCACTGACACCGATGACTGGACACTATTCCTCCAACTGACACCGATGACGGGGCACTATTCCTCCCACTGACACCGATGACGGGACACTATTCCTCCCACTGACACCGATGACGGGACACTATTCCTCCAACTGACACCGATGATTGGACACTATTCCTCCAACTGAAACCGATGACGGGGCACTATTCCTCTCACTGATACCGATGACGGGACACTATTCCTCTCACTGATACCGATGACGGGACACTATTCCTCTCACTGATACCGATGACGGGCACTATTCCTCCAACTGACACCGATGATGGGACACTATTCCTCCCACTGACACCGATGACGGGACACTATTCCTCCAACTGACACCGATGACGGGACACTATTCCTCTCACTGATACCGATGATTGGACACTATTCCTCCCACTGATACCGATGTCGGGACACTATTCCTCCAACTGACACCGATGACGGGGCACTATTCCTCCAACTGACACCGATGACGGGGCACTATTCCTCCCACTGACACCGATGACGGGGCACTATTCCTCCCACTGACACCGATGACGGGACACTATTCCTCCCACTGACACCGATGACGGGACACTATTCCTCCCACTGACACCGATGACGGGACACTATTCCTCCCACTGACACCGATGACGGGACACTATTCCTCCCACTGACACCGATGACGGGACACTATTCCTCCCACTGACACCGATGACGGGACACTATTCCTCCCACTGACACCGATGGCGGGACACTATTCCTCCCACTGACACCGATGACGGGACACTATTCCTCCCACTGACACCGATGACGGGACACTATTCCTCCCACTGATACCGATGGCGGGACACTATTCCTCCCACTGACACCGATGACGGGACACTATTCCTCCCACTGACACCGATGACGGGACACTATTCCTCCCACTGACACCGATGACGGGACACTATTCCTCCCACTGACACCGATGGCGGGACACTATTCCTCCCACTGACACCGATGACGGGACACTATTCCTCCCACTGACACCGATGACGGGACACTATTCCTCCAACTGACACCGATGACGGGGCACTATTCCTCCAACTGACACCGATGACGGGGCACTATTCCTCCAACTGACACCGATGACGGGGCACTATTCCTCCCACTGATACCGATGACCGGACACTATTCCTCCCACTGACACCGATGACGGGGCACTATTCCTCCAACTGACACCGATGACGGGACACTATTCCTCCAACTGACACCGATGACGGGACACTATTCCTCCCACTGACACCGATGACGGGACACTATTCCTCCCACCGACATCGATGACGGGACACTATTCCTCCCACCGACATCGATGACGGGACACTATTCCTCCCACTGACACCGATGACGGGACACTATTCCTCCCACCGACACCGATGACGGGACACTATTCCTCCCACCGACACCGATGACGGGACACTATTCCTCCCACTGACACCGATGACGGGACACTATTCCTCCCACCGACACCGATGACGGGACACTATTCCTCCCACCGACACCGATGACGGGACACTATTCCTCCCACTGACACCGATGACGGGACACTATTCCTCCCACTGACACCGATGACGGGGCACTATTCCTCCCACCGACACCGATGACGGGACACTATTCCTCCCACTGATACCGATGACCGGACACTATTCCTCCCACTGACACCGATGACGGGGCACTATTCCTCCAACTGACACCGATGACGGGGCACTATTCCTCTCACTGACACCGATGATGGGGCACTATTCCTCCCACTGACACCGATGACGGGACACTATTCCTCCCACTGACACCGATGACGGGACACTATTCCTCCCACTGACACCGATGACGGGATACTATTCCTCCCACTGACACCGATGACGGGATACTATTCCTCCCACTGACACCGATGACGAGGCACTATTCCTCCAACTGACACCGATGATTGGACACTATTCCTCCCACTGACACCGATGATGGGGCACTATTCCTCCCACTGACACCGATGACGGGACACTATTCCTCCCACAACACCGATGATGGGGCACTATTCCTCCCACAACACCGATGATGGGGCACTATTCCTCCCACTGACACCGATGACGGGACACTATTCCTCCCACTGACACCGATGGCGGGACACTATTCCTCCCACTGACACCGATGACGGGACACTATTCCTCCCACTGACACCGATGACGGGACACTATTCCTCCCACCGACACCGATGACGGGACACTATTCCTCCCACCGACACCGATGACGGGACACTATTCCTCCCACTGACACCGATGACGGGACACTATTCCTCCCACTGACACCGATGACGGGGCACTATTCCTCCCACCGACACCGATGACGGGACACTATTCCTCCCACTGATACCGATGACCGGACACTATTCCTCCCACTGACACCGATGACGGGGCACTATTCCTCCAACTGACACCGATGACGGGGCACTATTCCTCTCACTGACACCGATGATGGGGCACTATTCCTCCCACTGACACCGATGACGGGACACTATTCCTCCCACTGACACCGATGACGGGACACTATTCCTCCCACTGACACCGATGACGGGATACTATTCCTCCCACTGACACCGATGACGGGATACTATTCCTCCCACTGACACCGATGACGAGGCACTATTCCTCCAACTGACACCGATGATTGGACACTATTCCTCCCACTGACACCGATGATGGGGCACTATTCCTCCCACTGACACCGATGACGGGACACTATTCCTCCCACAACACCGATGATGGGGCACTATTCCTCCCACAACACCGATGATGGGGCACTATTCCTCCCACTGACACCGATGACGGGACACTATTCCTCCCACTGACACCGATGGCGGGACACTATTCCTCCCACTGACACCGATGACGGGACACTATTCCTCCCACTGACACCGATGACGGGACACTATTCCTCCAACTGACACCGATGACGGGGCACTATTCCTCCAACTGACACCGATGACGGGGCACTATTCCTCCAACTGACACCGATGACGGGGCACTATTCCTCCCACTGATACCGATGACCGGACACTATTCCTCCCACTGACACCGATGACGGGGCACTATTCCTCCAACTGACACCGATGACGGGACACTATTCCTCCAACTGACACCGATGACGGGACACTATTCCTCCCACTGACACCGATGACGGGACACTATTCCTCCCACCGACATCGATGACGGGACACTATTCCTCCCACCGACACCGATGACGGGACACTATTCCTCCCACCGACACCGATGACGGGACACTATTCCTCCCACCGACACCGATGACGGGACACTATTCCTCCCACTGACACCGATGACGGGACACTATTCCTCCCACCGACACCGATGACGGGACACTATTCCTCCCACTGACACCGATGACGGGACACTATTCCTCCCACCGACACCGATGACGGGACACTATTCCTCCCACTGATACCGATGACCGGACACTATTCCTCCCACTGACACCGATGACGGGGCACTATTCCTCCAACTGACACCGATGACGGGACACTATTCCTCCAACTGACACCGATGACGGGACACTATTCCTCCAACTGACACCGATGACGGGACACTATTCCTCCAACTGACACCGATGACGGGGCACTATTCCTCCCACTGACACCGATGACGGGACACTATTCCTCCCACTGACACCGATGGCGGGACACTATTCCTCCCACTGACACCGATGACGGGACACTATTCCTCCCACTGACACCGATGACGGGACACTATTCCTCCAACTGACACCGATGACGGGGCACTATTCCTCCAACTGACACCGATGACGGGGCACTATTCCTCCCACTGATACCGATGACCGGACACTATTCCTCCCACTGACACCGATGACGGGGCACTATTCCTCCAACTGACACCGATGACGGGACACTATTCCTCCAACTGACACCGATGACGGGACACTATTCCTCCAACTGACACCGATGACGGGACACTATTCCTCCAACTGACACCGATGACGGGGCACTATTCCTCCAACTGACACCGATGACGGGGCACTATTCCTCCAACTGACACCGATGACGGGGCACTATTCCTCCCACTGACACCGATTACGGGACACTATTCCTCCTACTGACACCGATGACGGGACACTATTCCTCCCACTGACACCGATGACGGGACACTATTCCTCCCACTGACACCGATGACGGGATACTATTCCTCCCACTGACACCGATGACGGGATACTATTCCTCCCACTGACACCGATGACGAGGCACTATTCCTCCCACCGACACCGATGACGGGACACTATTCCTCCCACTGACACCGATGACGGGGCACTATTCCTCCCACTGACACCGATGACGGGACACTATTCCTCCCACTGACACCGATGACGGGACACTATTCCTCCCACCGACACCGATGACGGGACACTATTCCTCCCACCGACACCGATGACGGGACACTATTCCTCCAACTGACACCGATGACGGGGCACTATTCCTCCAACTGACACCGATGACGGGGCACTATTCCTCCCACTGACACCGATGACGGGACACTATTCCTCCAACTGACACCGATGACGGGACACTATTCCTCCAACTGACACCGATGACGGGGCACTATTCCTCCAACTGACACCGATGACGGGGCACTATTCCTCCCACTGACACCGATTACGGGACACTATTCCTCCTACTGACACCGATGACGGGACACTATTCCTCCCACTGACACCGATGACGGGACACTATTCCTCCCACTGACACCGATGACGGGATACTATTCCTCCCACTGACACCGATGACGGGATACTATTCCTCCCACTGACACCGATGACGAGGCACTATTCCTCCAACTGACACCGATGATTGGACACTATTCCTCCCACTGACACCGATGATGGGGCACTATTCCTCCCACAACACCGATGATGGGGCACTATTCCTCCCACAACACCGATGATGGGGCACTATTCCTCCCACTGACACCGATGACTGGACACTATTCCTCCCACTGACACCGATGACAGGACACTATTCCTCTCACTGATACCGATGACGGGGCACTATTCCTCCCACTGACACCGATGACGGGACACTATTCCTCCCACTGATACCGATGACGGGACACTATTCCTCTCACTGATACAGATGACGGGACACTATTCCTCCCACTGATACAGATGACAGGGGCACTATTCCTTCCACCGACGACGGGACACTATTCCTCCCACTGACACCGATGACGAGGCACTATTCCTCCCACTGATACCGATGACGGGACACTATTCCTCTCACTGATACCGATGACGGGACACTATTCCTCTCACTGATACCGATGACGGGACACTATTCCTCCCACTGATACCGATGACGGGACACTATTCCTCCCACTGACACCGATGACGGGACACTATTCCTCCAACTGACACCGATGACTGGACACTATTCCTCCCACTGATACCGATGACGGGACACTATTCCTCCCACTGACACCGATGACGGGACACTATTCCTCCAACTGACACCGATGACGGGACACTATTCCTCCCACTGATACCGATGACGGGGCACTATTCCGCCAACTGACACAGATGAAGGGACACTATTCCTCCCACTGACACCGATGACGGGACACTATTCCTCCCACTGACACCGATGACTGGACACTATTCCTCCCACTGGTACCGATGACGGGGCACTATTCCTCCAACTGACACCGATGACTGAACACTATTCCAACTGACACCGATGACGGGACACTATTCCTTCCACTGATACCGATGACGGGACACTATTCCTCCAACTGACACCGATGATTGGACACTATTCCTCCAAATGACACCGATGACGGGACACTATTCCTCCCACTGACACCGATGACTGGACACTATTCCTCCCACTGACACCGATGACGGGACACTATTCCTCCAACTGACACCGATGATTGGACACTATTCCTCCAACTGACACCGATGACGGGACACTATTCCTCCAACTGACACCGATGATGGGGCACTATTCCTCCAACTGACACCGATGACTGGACACTATTCCTCCCACTGACACCGATGATTGGACACTATTCCTCCAACTGACACCGATGACTGGACACTATTCCTCCAACTGATACCGATGACGGGACACTATTCCTCCAACTGACACCGATGATTGGACACTATTCCTCCAACTGACACCGATGATTGGACACTATTCCTCCAACTGACACCGATGACTGGACACTATTCCTCCCACTGACACCGATGATTGGACACTATTCCTCCAACTGACACTGATGATTGGACACTATTCCTCCAACTGACACCGATGACGGGACACTATTCCTCCAACTGACACCGATGATTGGACACTATTCCTCCAACTGACACCGATGACGGGACACTATTCCTCCAACTGACACCGATGACGGGACACTATTCCTCCAACTGACACCGATGATTGGACACTATTCCTCCAACTGACACCGATGACGGGACACTATTCCTCCAACTGACACCGATGACAGGACACTATTCCTCCAACTGACACCGATGACGGGACACTATTCCTCCAACTGACACCGATGACGGGACACTATTCCTCCAACTGACACCGATGACTGGACACTATTCCTCCAACTGATACCGATGATTGGACACTATTCCTCCAACTGACACCGATGATTGGACACTATTCCTCCAACTGACACCGATGACAGGGCACTATTCCTCCCACTGACACCGATGACGGGACACTATCCCTCTCACTGATACCGATGACGGGGCACTATTCCTCCAACTGACACCGATGATTGGACACTATCCCTCTCACTGATACCGATGACGGGGCACTATTCCTCCAACTGAAACCGATGACGGGGCACTATTCCTCTCACTGATACCGATGACGGGACACTATTCCTCTCACTGCTACCGATGACGGGACACTATTCCTCTCACTGATACCGATGACGGGCACTATTCCTCCAACTGACACCGATGATGGGACACTATTCCTCCCACTGACACCGATGACGGGACACTATTCCTCCCACTGACACCGATGACTGGACACTATTCCTCCCACTGACACCGATGACGGGGCACTATTCCTCCAACTGACACCGATGATTGGACACTATTCCTCCAACTGACACCGATGACTGGACACTATTCCTCCCACTGACACCGATGACGGGACACTATTCCTCCAACTGACACCGATGACGGGACACTATTCCTCCAACTGACACCGATGACGGGACACTATTCCTCCAACTGATACCGATGACGGGACACTATTCCTCCAACTGACACCGATGATTGGACACTATTCCTCCAACTGACACCGATGACAGGGCACTATTCCTCCCACTGACACCGATGACGGGACACTATCCCTCTCACTGATACCGATGACGGGGCACTATTCCTCTAACTGACACCGATGACGGGGCACTATTCCTCCAACTGACACCGATGACAGGGCACTATTCCTCCCACTGACACCGATGACGGGACACTATTCCTCCCACTGACACCGATGACGGGACACTATTCCTCCAACTGACACCGATGATTGGACACTATTCCTCCAACTGAAACCGATGACGGGGCACTATTCCTCTCACTGATACCGATGACGGGACACTATTCCTCTCACTGATACCGATGACGGGACACTATTCCTCTCACTGATACCGATGACGGGCACTATTCCTCCAACTGACACCGATGATGGGACACTATTCCTCCCACTGACACCGATGACGGGACACTATTCCTCCAACTGACACCGATGACGGGACACTATTCCTCTCACTGATACCGATGATTGGACACTATTCCTCCCACTGATACCGATGTCGGGACACTATTCCTCCAACTGACACCGATGACGGGGCACTATTCCTCCAACTGACACCGATGACGGGGCACTATTCCTCCCACTGACACCGATGACGGGGCACTATTCCTCCCACTGACACCGATGACGGGACACTATTCCTCCCACTGATACCGATGATGGGGCACTATTCCTCCCACTGATACCGATGATGGGGCACTATTCCTCTCACTGATACCGATGACGGGGCACTATTCCTCCCACTGATACCAATGACGGGGCACTATTCCTCTCACTGATACCGATGACAGGGCACTATTCCTCCAACTGACACCGATGACGGGACACTATTCCTCCAACTGACATCGATGACGGGGCACTATTCCTCCAACTGACACCGATGACTGGACACTATTCCTGCAACTGACACCGATGACGGGACACTATTCCTCCAACTGACACCGATGACAGGGCACTATTCCTCCAACTGACACCGATGACGGGACACTATTCCTCCAACTGACACCGATGACGGGACACTATTCCTCCAACTGACACCGATGACGGGACACTATTCCTCCAACTGACACCGATGACGGGACACTATTCCTCCAACTGACACCAATGACGGGACACTATTCCTCCAACTGACACCGATGACAGGACACTATTCCTCCCACTGACACCGATGGCGGGACACTATTCCTCCCACTGACACCGATAATTGGACACTATTCCTCCAACTGACACCGATGACGGGGCACTATTCCTCCAACTGACACCGATGACTGGACACTATTCCTCCGACTGACACCGATGATGGGGCACTATTCCTCCAACTGACACCGATGATTGGACACTATTCCTCCAACTGACACCGATGACGGGGCACTATTCCTCCAACTGACACCAATGACGGGGCACTATTCCTCCAACTGACACCGATGATGGGGCTGTTATACCTGAAGGGTTTCACATGTACTGGCACTTTAAGGCTGGCTCCACCCAGCAGTGATGACAAGGGTCAAGGGGCATAGTAGCCATTAGAGAGAGCACATGTAAGAAGCAGATAACCTGTAATGTCCTGAGATGCATGTTGCAGTGTACAGGCTGTACTGAATAAACATCCATTGTTCCAGCCCAGAGTCTTGTGTCCCTCACAACACAGAGGATATAACAGTGGCGACGAGGATGGGATTTACAAAGTGTCTATCAGTCTGAGAGAGAGAGACAAAAACATTGTGGATTGTCACCTGGATAAAAGCAATCACAGATCCCAGCAGGAAAATGTCATTAATCGGGACATTAAGTGAGTTTGGAGAACAGACATCCTGGAGTTCCTGGGTTGAGAGACTGGAACAGTATTTCAGTGCAAATGACATCCCAGACAACAGGCAAGTAGCAGTGTTTCTGACAGTGGTTGGGGCCAAGACATATGACACTCTGAGAGATCTGCTTTCCCCTGTAAAACCTGCAGACATTGGCAGAGCTGCTGACACTGCTAGAGGATCACTTCCAGCCTAAACCATTAGAAATTGCAGAAAGATTTCGCTTCTATCAAAGCAGCAGCAGACAGGTGAAGAGATTAAAGTTTATGTGCTCGCCCTTCGCAGACTAGCCTCTACCTGCTCTTTTGGGGACTACCTACCTACTGCACTGAGAGATAAGTTTGTTATGGGACTGAATTGTGAGTCAACACAAAAGAGACTGTTAACAGAGAAAGACCTTACCCTTACAAAGGCAATTGAGATAGCTTCAGTGATGGAAATGGCTGTGAAAGATACAGAGGAATTGAACCCCCAGAGCAGAAGGGAAGAGGTGAAGCAGGAAGTTTTCAGGACAGCAGTCAAGCCAACTGCTGCAAACTGGAAATACAGACCCCCACCAAGCCGGGAGTCAGCTTGCTATCATTGTGGGAATACAGACCATGACCACAAAGTCTGCCGGTTTAAGGATCAGACCTGTCATAATTGCGGTAGGACCGGCCATCTGAAACGAGTTTGCCGTAGCAAGAAGGTGCGAGATAAACAACCTCTGAACCCCAAGACTAAGACATATATGGTGGGAAGATATACATCATCATCTGAGTCAGAGGATGAGGCTGTGCTTCACAGGTTAGACATACATCATATGCATTCAGCACCCTCCGCAATGACTGTAGATGTAACCGTTGAGGGAAAGAAACTCAGGATGGATGTAGACACAGGAGCAGCAGTTTCAGTTATCACCCAGAAACAATGGAGACAACTTCAGACCCGAAAAACTGTCCGCCCAACACCAATCAAACTGCAGACATACTCAAAGCAGATACTCCACCCACTGGGTTACGCAAAAGTAAAGGTATTGTACAAGGGTCAGACAAAGAGACTGCCATTATATATCCTAGAAAATGGGGGACCCCCTCTCTTTGGGAGGGACTGGATTGCTCACTTTGGTATGCCAGACATCGCCATAAGTCCCTGTAACACCGTTACAATTCCATTAGGAGATAATGAGGGATGGGTGGTGTCCCTGAAGCAGCGGTTCCCAAAGATTTTTGATGACCAGTTGGGAAAAATAAAGCATGACTGTGTGAGACTCAAGCTGAAACCCAACGCTCAGCCTAAGTTCTTCAAAGCTCGGACAGTACCTTTCGCACTCCGAGCAGGTGTGGAAGCAGAACTAAGTCGGCTGGAGGAACAAGGTGTCATCTCAAAGGTAGAACACAGTGAGTGGGCATCACCAGTTGTACCGGTAAAGAAATCGAATGGGGACTTGCGCATTTGTGGCGATTTCCGCATGGCACTGAACTCTCAACTGGAAATAGACCAGTATCCCCTACCCAGAGTAGATGACATTTTTGCCTCTCTTGCAGGAGGTCAAAAGTTCACCAAGCTTGATCTCAAACAAGCATATTTACAATTTGAGGTCCATCCTTCTTCCCGCAAGTTTCTGACCATCAACACCCACAAGGGACTGTATCAATATAATCGGATGGTGTTTGGGGTAGCCTCTGCCCCAGCCATTTGGCAACGAAAAATGGACGAGATTTTGGCGGACATTCCTTTCACTCAGTGCCTGCTAGATGACATGCTCATTACAGGACGGACCGACCAGGAACACAAGCAGAATGTGGAGCTTGTGTTGGCGAGACTCCAAGAACAGGGTCTGAAAGTGAACTTAGCAAAATGCCAATTCATGGTGCCTAAATTGGAGTTTTGTGGCCACCTTGTGGATGCAGAAGGTATACACACCACGGAAGCCAAGGTTGATGCTTTAGTCAAAGCTCCAGCCCCAACCAACGTCCAGCAGCTGCGATCATACCTTGGCTTGCTGAACTATTACCACAAATTCCTGCCAGATCTGGCACACACCTTGTTTCCGTTGAACAAGCTTTTGGAGAAACACTCCAGATGGGACTGGTCGGCTGCATGCCAACGTGCTTTTGAAGTTTCTAAGCGGAAGCTGTTGGCGTCACGCATGCTCGTGCACTATGACCTCCAGAAGCCTCTCACCTTGGCTTGTGATGCCTCACCCTATGGTCTGGGGGCGGTACTATCTCACATCTTACCAGATGGGTCAGAAAAACCAGTGGCATTTGCCTCCAGGTCTTTGACAAAAGCAGAAAGCAATTACTCACACATTGACAAAGAGACTCTTGCGCTGATATGGGCAATTAAGAAGTTTCATCTTTACCTGTATGGTAGGGAATTCACCATACTGACGGACCATAAACCACTCCTTCAGATCTTTAGCCCTGACAAAGGCATCTCCCAGACTACTGCGGCCCGCCTCCAACGCTATGCCCTATTCTTGGGGGCATACAGCTACAAAATTCAGTATCGTGGTCATGATGCCAATGCTAATGCGGACGCTATGTCCCGACTGACAGGGAGGTCCATGGACTCTTCTCCACCGGTCAAGAGTTGTCGTTATACCAGCCTGTCCTTCTTGTCTTCTGGGGAGATAGCAGCCCATACAAACAAGGATACCTTTCTGAAAACCATACTCTCCTGGGTACGTTCCGGTTGGCCTGCAACTGTCACACAGGAGTATGAACCTTATTTCCGTAGGCGTATGGAATTAACTGTGGCTGGCAACTGTGTTTTATGGGGAGACCGAGTGATCATTCCACAGACCCTCCGGAGACACATTCTGGACTTGCTACATACTGGTCATCCCGGGAGCACACGTATGAAACAAAAGGCCAGAGGCTATGTGTGGTGGCCAAACCTAGACTCAGATATCACAACATATGTGAATGCTTGTGCTGGATGTGCACAAACGGCAAGAGACCCTCCTCGAGGGTGCGTCCAGCCCTGGACTTGGCCCACGGTTCCTTGGTTTCGCCTACACTTGGACTTTGCAGGCCCGATCAGAGGACACACCTTCTTGATCATAGTGGACGCCCATTCAAAGTGGCCTGAGGTCATTCCTGTTACTCAGCCAACGACTAAGGCAACGGTTTCCATACTGTTACATCTCGCTGCTACGTTTGGATACCCCAGAGAAATCGTCACAGACAACGGTGCACAATTCACCAGTCAGGAGTTTCAGCGTTTCCTGACTGCCCACAACATCAAGCACAAGTTGATCGCACCTTACCACCCGGCTACAAATGGTCAAGCAGAGCGGTTTGTGCAGACTTTTAAACGCTATTTCAAAGCTACAGTGGCTGCAAGTAAACAACAGTCCCTGTCACCCCAGCAGCTGGACTCCTTCCTTTCTGCTTACAGAAACACACCACATGCAACCACTGGGAAAACTCCAGCAGAACTCCTTCTGGGGCGGCAGCCATGGACTGTTTTGGATATGCTCCGCCCTCAAACAGTCCAGGAACATGTACTACAGTCCCAAGACAAGATGGTCCAACACAATGAGCTCCCCCGATTCACAGCCCAACAAAAGGTATGGGCCCGATCTTATGGGGCTTCCAACACCCGTTGGCTTCCTGCTGTCATTGCAGAGACCTTGGGACCCAAGATGTACAAGGTACGCCTGGAAGATGGTTCCATTTGCAGACGTCATGCGGACCAACTGCGTCCTCGTTCTCAACTGCCCGAATCCCTGATGCCGGCTGAACCATCAGTGTCTCAAGGATCTGCTCCCAGCGAATCAGGATGCACAGAGACTGATGATTGTGGGGACTCTGAACATTTGAACTCGTCCCCAACAGAGCCCTCCAGCTCTGGTCCGGAGGTCTGTTTACCCTCTGAGCTGGGGGATCCCTTCTTGGCCCCGCCGGTACCCATTCCGGCCAGCCCTGTTTCCTCCGGTCCCGAATCGCTGGATGCCCGGCCTCAACGACACTGTCGCCCTCCTGACCGGTTTCAGTTGCAAGAGCGGTTACGAGACTTTCGACGGGGCCGACGGAAGTGATCCGATGACATATTAACCCCGCAACGGTTCCTGGAAGCTTGAAGTCCCATAATTCTCCTGTGTTTGGAGGACTGTTATTGGACAGCTATCAGTTAATGTTTTGTGCCTGTTATTGTTTTGTTGTGTTTTTTTTTTGTTTTTGTTTTTGTTTTGTTTTTAGGGATGGATTGAAGGTGTTATACCTGAAGGGTTTCACATGTACTGGCACTTTAAGGCTGGCTCCACCCAGCAGTGATGACAAGGGTCAAGGGGTATAGTAGCCATCTTAGAGAGACCACATGTAAGAAGCAGAGATATGTAATGTCCTGAGATGCATGTTGCAGTGTACAGGCTGTACTGAATAAACATCCATTGTTCCAGCCCAGAGTCTTGTGTCCCTCACAACACAGAGGATATAACAGGGGCACTATTCCTCTCACTGACACCGATGATAGGGCACTATTCCTCCAACTGACACCGATGACAGGGCACTATTCCTCCAACTGACACCGATGACGGGACACTATTCCTCCAACTGACACCGATGACGGGACACTATTCCTCCCACTGATACCGATGTCGGGACACTATTCCTCTCACTGATACCGATGACAGGGCACTATTCCTCCAACTGACACCGATGACGGGACACTATTCCTCCAACTGACACCGATGACGGGACACTATTCCTCCAACTGACACCGATGACGGGACACTATTCCTCCAACTGACACCGATGACGGGACACTATTCCTCCAACTGACACAGATGACGGGACACTATTCCTCCAACTGACACCGATGACGGGACACTATTCCTCCAAATGACACCGATGACTGGGCACTATTCCTCCAACTGACACCGATGATTGGACACTATTCCTCCCACCGACACCGATGACAGGGCACTATTCCTCCAACTGACACCGATGACGGGACACTATTCCTCCAAATGACACCGATGACGGGGCACTATTCCTCCAACTGACACCGATGATGGGGCACTATTCCTCCAACTGACACTGATGATTGGACACTATTCCTCCAACTGACACTGATGACGGGGCACTATTCCTCCAACTGACACCGATGATGGGGCACTATTCCTCTCACTGATACCGATGATGGGGCACTATTCCTCCCACTGACACCGATGACTGGACACTATTCCTCCAACTGACACCGATGATTGGACACTATTCCTCCAACTGACACCGATGACTGGACACTATTCCTCCAACTGACACCGATGACGGGGCACTATTCCTCCAACTGACACCGATGATGGGGCACTATTCCTCCAACTGACACCGATGACGGGGCACTATTCCTCCCACTGATACCGATGACGGGACACTATTCCTCCAACTGACACCGATAACGGGACACTTCCTCCAACTGACACCGATGACGGGGCACTATTCCTCCCACTGATACCGATGACGGGACACTATTCCTCCAACTGACACCGATGACTGGACACTATCCCTCTCACTGATACCGATGACGGGGCACTATTCCTCTCACTGATACCGATGACGGGGCACTATTCCTCCAACTGACACCGATGACAGGGCACTATTCCTCCAACTGACACCGATGACGGGACACTATTCCTCCAACTGACACCGATGATTGGACACTATTCCTCCAACTGACACCGATGACGGGACACTATTCCTCCCACTGACACCGATGACGGGACACTATTCCTCCAACTGACACCGATGACGGGACACTATTCCTCCAACTGACACCGATGACGGGGCACTATTCCTCCAACTGACACCGATGATTGGACACTATTCCTCCCACTGACACCGATGACGGGGCACTATTCCTCTCACTGATACCGATGACGGGGCACTATTCCTCCCACTGATACCGATGTCGGGACACTATTCCTCTCACTGATACCGATGACAGGGCACTATTCCTCCAACTGACACCGATGATGGGGCACTATTCCTCCAACTGACACCGATGATTGGACACTATTCCTCCAACTGACACCGATGACTGGACACTATTCCTCCAACTGGCACCGATGACGGGACACTATTCCTCCAACTGACACCGATGATGGGGCACTATTCCTCCCACTGATACCGATGACGGGGCACTATTCCTCCAACTGACACCGATGACGGGACACTATCCCTCTCACTGATACCGATGACGGGGCACTATTCCTCCAACTGACACCGATGACAGGGCACTATTCCTCTCACTGACACTGATAACGGGACACTATTCCTCCAACTGACACCGATGATTGGACACTATTCCTCCCACTGACACCGATGATGGGGCACTATTCCTCCAACTGACACCGATGATTGGACACTATTCCTCCAACTGACACCGATGACTGGGCACTATTCCTCTCACTGACACCGATGATGGGGCACTATTCCTCTCACTGATACCGATGATGGGGCACTATTCCTCCCACTGACACCGATGACTGGACACTATTCCTCCAACTGACACCGATGATTGGACACTATTCCTCCAACTGACACCGATGACTGGACACTATTCCTCCAACTGACACCGATGACGGGGCACTATTCCTCCAACTGACACCGATGATGGGGCACTATTCCTCCAACTGACACCGATAACGGGACACTTCCTCCAACTGACACCGATGACGGGGCACTATTCCTCCCACTGATACCGATGACGGGACACTATTCCTCCAACTGACACCGATGACTGGACACTATCCCTCTCACTGATACCGATGACGGGGCACTATTCCTCTCACTGATACCGATGACGGGGCACTATTCCTCCAACTGACACCGATGACAGGGCACTATTCCTCCAACTGACACCGATGACGGGACACTATTCCTCCAACTGACACCGATGATTGGACACTATTCCTCCAACTGACACCGATGACGGGACACTATTCCTCCAACTGACACCGATGACGGGGCACTATTCCTCCAACTGACACCGATGATTGGACACTATTCCTCCCACTGACACCGATGACGGGGCACTATTCCTCTCACTGATACCGATGACGGGGCACTATTCCTCCCACTGATACCGATGTCGGGACACTATTCCTCTCACTGATACCGATGACAGGGCACTATTCCTCCAACTGACACCGATGATGGGGCACTATTCCTCCAACTGACACCGATGATTGGACACTATTCCTCCAACTGACACCGATGACTGGACACTATTCCTCCAACTGGCACCGATGACGGGACACTATTCCTCCAACTGACACCGATGATGGGGCACTATTCCTCCCACTGATACCGATGACGGGGCACTATTCCTCCAACTGACACCGATGACGGGACACTATCCCTCTCACTGATACCGATGACGGGGCACTATTCCTCCAACTGACACCGATGACAGGGCACTATTCCTCTCACTGACACTGATAACGGGACACTATTCCTCCAACTGACACCGATGATTGGACACTATTCCTCCCACTGACACCGATGATGGGGCACTATTCCTCCAACTGACACCGATGATTGGACACTATTCCTCCAACTGACACCGATGACGGGACACTATTCCTCCAACTGACACCGATGATTGGACACTATTCCTCCAACTGACACCGATGACTGGGCACTATTCCTCTCACTGATACCGATGACGGGGCACTATTCCTCTCACTGATACCGATGACGGGGCACTATTCCTCCAACTGACACCGATGACAGGGCACTATTCCTCCAACTGACACCGATGACGGGACACTATTCCTCCAACTGACACCGATGACGGGGCACTATTCCTCCAACTGACACCGATGATTGGACACTATTCCTCCCACTGACACCGATGACGGGGCACTATTCCTCTCACTGATACCGATGACAGGGCACTATTCCTCCAACTGACACCGATGACGGGACACTATTCCTCCAACTGACACCGATGACGGGACACTATTCCTCCCACTGATACCGATGTCGGGACACTATTCCTCTCACTGATACCGATGACAGGGCACTATTCCTCCAACTGACACCGATGACGGCACACTATTCCTCCAACTGACACCGATGACGGGACACTATTCCTCCAACTGACACCGATGACGGGACACTATTCCTCCAACTGACACCGATGATGGGACACTATTCCTCCAACTGACACCGATGATGGGACACTATTCCTCCAACTGACACCGATGATTGGACACTATTCCTCCAACTGACACCGATGATTGGACACTATTCCTCCAACTGACACCGATGACGGGACACTATTCCTCCAACTGACACCGATGACAGGGCACTATTCCTCCAACTGACACCGATGACAGGGCACTATTCCTCCAACTGACACCGATGACGGGACACTATTCCTCCCACTGACACCGATGACAGGGCACTATTCCTCCAAGTGACACCGATGACGGGACACTATTCCTCCAACTGACACCGATGACGGGACACTATTCCTCCCACGGACGCTAACAATTTTCTACTCCCGCTGGACACAGTCTGACCCCAGCATTTGAAGGACAGTAAATTGGCCCTTTGTTTAGAAAGTTTGGAGACCCCCTTGTGCCAGATGACAGACTACCCATTACACAAAGTGCAGTGCCACCCATCTGTCAGTTTCCCATCAGTGGCTTACTTTGCCTGGATGGTTGTCTGTAAACCGTAGTCTTGGTACTGCTGCAGCTTACAGCCATAAGAAGAAACAGCAGTTGCAGGTGAACTGACGACTAAATGCCATCCTGACAAATGTATGACCCGACAACTATTGCTTGGCTGTTATAACTTATGTGAGATACGGTTACAGAAGATTGTTCTGCATTGTACATATGATGGATATGTAGTACTACTTAACCCCTTGCCCACCGGCAGGGCCGGCTTTAGGCGCCCTGTGCGAGAAAGCTTTACAGCGCCCCCTGGTGACCATGCCCCTCAGTAACCACGCCCCTTAGTAACCACACCCCTCGGTAACCACACCCATTTCTCCAATACCAGCTCCATTTAAAGCCTTCCATTCCGTTAAGTTCCCAAAAAAAAGATTACAAGCTATGATAAAAATACAACTTTTATTCACACGGTATAATAACGCCACATATAAAGTAAATCACATGGTATAATAACACTACCTGTAAATTTACTATCAAATATCAAACATAATTACAATAAAGTATTTTTTAACTTTCGTATTTACTGTTCCTTTAAGAAACACCCTATTTAAAAAAGAAAATACAAAAACAGACATTAAGCAGTACACTGCATTTATAAAAAAATTATTTACTTACAGAAAAAAGTTTTTACATCTGCTGCTTGCTTCTGTGGATTCTTGCGCTCCTTTGTCTTCTCAGTGCGCATGGCATATGAGCTCCTCATTCCTGCTCCTCATAGCAAGGCAAGGACAGCCGCCCACGCTGTCATTCCTGCAGAATCTGCCTGTGGCCTGCCAGGTGTACCTAGAGCATTTGGCACCGGGGGCGGATCCTATATCTGCCCCCCCCCCCCGTAAAATGTAAAAACACCCCACTGTGCCCCCATGCATCCTTCAATATCTCTGTCACTACTGTGTACCCCTCTCCACAACTGCACCTCTGGACCCCTTTACATTACACAGCACCCTGCACCTCTGGACCCCTTTACATTACACAGCACCCTGCACCTCTGGACCCCTTTACATTACACATCTCTCTGGGCCCCTTTACATTACCCAGCACCCTGCACCTCTGGGCCCCTTTACATTACACAGCACCCTGCACCTCTGGGCCCCTTTACATTACACGGCACCCTGCACCTCTGGGCCCCTTTACATTACACAGCACCCTGCATCTCTGGGCCCCTTTACATTACACAGCACCCTGCACCTCTGGGCCCCTTTACATTACACGGCACCCTGCACCTCTGGGCCCCTTTACATTACACAGCACCCTGCACCTCTGGGCCCCTTTACATTACACGGCACCCTGCACCTCTGGGCCCCTTTACATTACACAGCACCCTGCATCTCTGGGCCCCTTTACATTACACAGCACCCTGCACCTCTGGACTCCTTTACACTACACAGCACCTTGCACCACTGGGCCCCTTTACATTGCACAGCACCCTGCACCTCTTTACATTACACAGCACCCTGCACCTCTGGGCCCCTTTACATTACACAGCACCCTGAACCTCTGGACCCCTTTTACATTACACAGCCCCGGACACCTGTATGTTACACAGACACCCCCTAACAGTTCTGGACCCCCTGCATGTTACGCAGACCCCCGTACAGTGCATACCCCTCCCCCTACAATACAGATCTCTCCTTACAATACAGAACCCCCTCTACAATACAGATTCACCCCTACAGTGCAGACCCCCTACAATAAATAACCCCCCCACAATACAGAACCCCACTACAATATAGAACCCCCCCTCACAATACAGAAAACACCCCCCCCCCCAATACAAAAAACACCCCCCCCTACAATACAGATCAACCCCTACAGTGCAGACCCCCCCTACAATAAAGAACCGCCCCCACACACACACAATACAGAAAACACCCCCCCCCCCTACAGTGCAGAGTGACCCCCCCTACAATAAAAAAAACCCGACCCCACAATACAGATAAAACCCACACCCCCCCCCCCCCCTTCGGACCTGTAAAGCAAGCAGGCTCAGATAACCTGCTTGCCGCGTGCTGCACACACAGCACAGTACAGGCAAGGGGGAGGCTGCTTCACTGCTCGGCTGGGTGACTGAGACAGTCACAGGCAGCCGAGACTCGCGGAGCTGCCTAAGCAGAAGGGGGATCACTGCGGCCAGGTCCCGGGTGTGCCGACGGCTCGCTGGGATGCGGCTTGCACGGCACCCCCCCCCCCCTGCAAAGCCAGGCACCCGGCACCACGCCATCCCACCCAGCAAGGTCCTCTTCCGTCGCGGGGGGGGGGGGCGCCGGCCTGACACCCCCAGTGTGCGGCACGCCCCCCGCCCACTACTTAATACACGGGCGAATTAAAGAATCTGTGCAGTTGCCAGGCGCCCATGTTGCTATGGCGCCCTGTGCGATCGCACTCTCCGCACACCGCAAAGGCCGGCCCTGCCCACCGGGCACTTTCACCCCCTTCCTGCCCAGGCCAAAAAAAGAAAAATTAGAAATTTCTAAAATTGAGAGATTCGAAAATAAAAAATGAAAAATTGGAAATTATCAAAAATTCGGAATTTCGAAATAAAAAAAAAACGAAAATTCGAAATTGAAAATTCGGAAATGTAAAAATTCGGAAATACGAAATTGAAAAATTTGAAAATTCGAAAAATTTGAAATTGAAAAATTCGAAAAAAAAAACGAAAATTCGAAAATTGAAAAATTCGAAATTTGAAAATGAAAAATTCGAAAATTCGAAATTTTGAAAATCGAAAATGAAAAATTCGAAATTTCTAAAATTCGGGATTTTTAAAATTAAAAAAAAAAACTAAAAATTTTCGAATTTCCGAAAATCCGAATTTCCAAAATTCGGAAATACGAAAATTCGGAAATTAGAAATTCGGGAATTAAAAAATTCGGAAGTCCGAAAATTCGGAAATTGAAAAATTCGGAAGTCCGAAAATTCTGAAATAAAAAATTTGTTAAAACGAAAATTCGAAATTAACGAATTTCCGAATTTTCGTTAAACGAATTAGAAACTAAACAAATTGCACATGTCTACTGATTACCATTACGTGGTAAGAAGCGCGCGCCCCCACAATATCCTGCTGGACGTCATGTGATGCCCAGTCAGGATAACTAAACCACTTCCCGGCCGTCAATCTGCTATCGGCAGGGCGGGAAGTATCATGAATTGCAGATTTTGATGAATTTCTGTTTATTTTCACAAATTGCTGTTTAGACACAACATCGGCAATCAAATATAATCCAGTGCAGGATATTATCATCAGATTGTTACTCTGCTCCGAAACTAACCAAGAAAATGGCCGCCTCACAGGATGTGACAACTTTGTTCCTCGTTAGCCGCTGTGCTGTGAAAACGGCAAAATCTTCCTGTGCCGGACTGTATTCAGTGTTGTGTCCAAATCTGAAATTACTGATGGTTTAAAAAAAACGGCGGTGACGTGGTTTGACTTTCTGTAGAGTTGCCTATTTTGTCAGGACACCGGTAACTGGCTTCTGTTGACATCGTGATTGGACACAGCTGATCAGGTGGTGAAGAGCCGTTGATTGGCTCTTTATCGCAGTGACACTGCGAACACAGAGCGCCCATGCCCAGCAGCGGGCACATTTACGGGAGGATGCCATACAATGGGCTCCCAGAAATTGACGACTATTCGGCTATAGCGTGCTTGGTAAGTAGTTACCGGCATCTACTCTATGGATTTTTATGTATAAAAGAACCAGAAAAAGCACATCCTTGAGTTATTTAAAATATAGGTTTATTAGAGTTTTTTGGTACATTGTGAGGTGTATGTAAATGACTTGATGTAATCTAAGGTCAGGTGACTTTGCCATATTTCCCAGAATGCCTTGCGAGTCTTTCGCCTTCTATCTTTTCTCACTAGCTCGCCTGACAAATACCCCTCCGGGGTTCGGTTGTGGAGCGGGTTTCTTCTTGGCTTTCTTCTTCTCCTTATACTCCTCTGACAGCTTCACCCCCTGCAAAAAGGAAAAAAGTCAGTGACCCCCCCAGCTTATAAAAATTAAAGTCATTGTAAAGCAGGCATGTCCAAAGTCCGGCCCGCGGGCCAAATGCGGCCCCCCTGTTGATTTAATATGGCCCCCCTGGGGATTTGGATATATATATATTGTTTGTGGCCCCCAGGGCCACAAAAGATTTATACTGTATTTATCGGCGCTGCCTTGGAGGGGACAGGGAGGGGGCAGGATGAGCGCCATCAGATTACATGAAGAGAATCTCCTGTTTACTCAGCAGCATCTGTATTGGAAGTCCCGTCTCCTGGGATGCCATTGGACGACTGTTCTGTCTATCATAGGAGGCGGGACTTTGTATTAAAGAGGCCACAGGGTAAACAAGACATTCTCCTGTTTGTAATCTGTCGGCACTTGTCCCACCCCCCTCCCTCTGCCCTCCGAGGCTGCAGATGGGCATCGATCAGGCTGCACCGATGGCAATGGTAAGGCTGCATTCATGGCACATGTGAGGCTGCATTTATGGCACATGTGAGGCTGCATTTATGGCACATGTGAGGCTGCATTGGTTGCAATGGTAAGGCTGCATTCATGGAAATGGTGAGGCTGCATTCATGGAAATGGTGAGGCTGCATTCATGGAAATGGTGAGGCTGCATTCATGGCAATGGTAAGGCTGCATTCATGGCAATGGTAAGGCTGCATTCATGGCAATGGTAAGGCTGCATTCATGGAAATGGTGAGGCTGCATTCATGGCAATGGTAAGACTGCATTCATGGCAATGGTAAGGCTGCATTCATGGCAATGGTAAGGCTGCATTCATGGCAATGGTAAGGCTGCATTCATGGCAATGGTAAGGCTGCATTCATGGCAATGGTAAGGCTGCATTCATGGCAATAGTAAGCCTGTGCGTGTTATACGCCGATAGATACGGTAGATCCAAATAACACGCCCAAGCTCATCTCTTCACCACACACATCCACAAAGGCAAGAGAATTCTTGTTGGGCCGTGTATTGGTTGCTCGAACAAACACACTTAGACCGAATTTTATTGGTTGAAAGAATGTCAGGCAAAATAGTCGGCCCTCACGCATGTTCACTTCATCAAATCTGACCCTCTTTGAAAAAAGTTTGGACACCCCTGTTGTAAAGGCTTAAAGGTTTTTACCTTCATGCATTGTATATTCAGCAGCACACCCAGCCCCCCCTAAAAGCTACCTGAGCCCCATACCGATCCAGCTGTGTGCAGGAGAGCCTTGGTATCTCCCTCCTCATTGGCTGAGACAGCAACAGTAGACATTGGCTCCCACTACTGTCAATCACAGCCAGTGTGCCAATGAGGAGAGAGGAGGGGTGGGACTGAGCCTCCCTCTGTGTGCGAATGGACACGTTAAGCAGCGGCTCAGGAGAAAGCCAGCTTGGGTGCCGCCATAGCAAACTGCTTGTTGTGGGGGCAGGAGGGAGGAACCAGAAGAGCTGGCAGGAGACCCAAGAAGAGGAGAATCGAGGCTGCTCTGCGCAAAACCGCCGCATAGAGCAGGTAAGTATAAAAAGGTTTAGGAGTGTGTCTAAAGGAATGTTTGACCATTCTTCCAGAAGCGCATTTGTGAGGTCAGGCACTGATGTTGGGTGAAAAGGCCTGGCTCGCAGTCTCCACTCTAATTCATCCCAAAAGTGTTCTATCGGGTTGAGGTCAGGACTCTGTGCAGGCCAATCAAGTTCCTCCACCCCAAACTCACTCATCCATGTCTTTATGGACCTTGCTTTGTGCACTGGTGCGCAGTCATGTTGGAACAGGAAGGGGCCGTCCTCATAAAGTTGGGAACATGAAATTGTCCAAAATGTCTTGGCATGCCGAGACCTCAATGCCTCGTACACACGATCGGATTTTCCAACGGGAATTGTGTCATGACAGGCTGTTGGCCCAAAATCCAAACGCTTTACACTACATCAGACAATTGTTGTCCAACTTTCCGCCAACAAATGTTGGATGGCAGGCTAATAAAATTTCCACGAACAACGATCGGTTGTCAGATTTTCCTGTTGTGTGTAAATGTTCGGAATCAATGCTCATCAAACACGACATTAGCAGAAGGTGTCCATAGGGTGGCGCCCAAGAGCTGACATTTCACGTAGTACGTCACTACGTTCGTGTTTGTTGGTCGATAAATTGTGTACCGTTTGTATGCAAGACAAGTTCATGGCCAACGCCTTTCGGATAAAAGTCATACGCTTTGTCTGTGGAAAATCCGATCGCGTGTATGAGGCTTAAGTGTTCCCGTCACTGGAACCAAGGGGCCAAGCCCAACCCCTGAAAAACAACCCCAAACCATAATCCCCCCTCCACCTAATGATTTGGACCAGTGCACAGAGCAAGGTCCATAAAGACATGGATGAGCAAGTTTGGGGTGGAGTAACTTAACTGGCCGGCACAGAGTCCTGACCTCAACCCGATAGAACACCTTTGGGATGAATTAGAGTAGAGACTGCGAGACAGACCTTCTCGTCCAACATCAGTGCCTGACCTCACCAATGCACTTCTGGAAGAATGGTCAAACATTCCCATAGACACACTCCTAAACCTTGTGGACGGCCTTCCCAGAAGAGTTGAAGCTGTTATAGCTGCAAAGGGTGGACCAACTCAATATTGAACCCTACGGACTAATAGCCAGATTCAGAGAGAGTTACGCCAGCGTATCAGTAGATACGCCGTCGTAACTCTGAATCTGCGCCGTCGTAAATTTAAGTGTATTCTCAAATTGAGATACACTTAAATCTAGCTAAGATACGACCGCCGGCGCCGTCGTATCTTAGCTGTCTATTTAGGCCAGCCGCTAGGGGCGTGTACGCTGATTTACGCCTAGAATGCGTAAATCAGCGAGATACGCCTATTCACAAACGTACGCCCGGCCGTCGCAGTAAAGATACGCCGTTTACGTAAGCCGTTTTCAGGCCTAAAGATATTCCACCAAAAAGATGGCGCAGCCAATGTTAAGGATGGACGTCGGTCCTGCGTCGAATTTAAAAAAATTTACGTTGTTTGCGTAAGTCGTCCGTGAATGGGGCTGGACGTAATTTACGTTCACGTAGAAACCAATAAGTCTTTTCGGCGTAATTTGGAGCATGCGCACTGGGATATGTCCACAGACGGCGCATAAGCCGCCCGTAAAAAACGTCAATCACGTCGGGTCACGATTCATTAGCATAAAACACGCCCACCTCTTCACAATTTGAATTAGGCGCGCTTAGGCCGGCACATTTACGATACGCCGCCGTAACTTAGGACGCAAGTGCTTTGTGAATACAGCACTTGCCCCTCTAACTTACGGCGGCGTAGCGTATATGCGATACGATACGCCTGCTTAACGTTAGGCACGTGTACCTGAATCCAGATATAAGACTGGGATGCCATTAAAGTTCATGTAAAGGCAGGCGTCCCAATACTTTTGGCAATATAGTGTATACTATGCATGTACGGAATACAGGGAGTAATTGCGATCACACATATAGAGTTCACAATACCTTCCCCCCACCATCATTATCCCGATACGTCTACATTCCAGATGAGTAGAACTCCGGTTTTTGCACTTTTTTTGTTCCGGATCCATGCGGCCTTTTTGGAAAAACATTTTCTTTCTGTGAAGAACAAAACGCAGCGCTGCCCCTTCTGTGTTTCCTCTCTGAGGGCAAACAAAAGACTTGGCGCGGCAGCGGAATCTATTGATGCTGAACCTCGCTCAGCAGCTCGGCGGATTAGCGTTACGCTCCCGTCAATCCATTGTCCACAATAAAGCCCACGGGTTGGGAAAGAAATGTGCGGCGGCCATTGTGATCTCTGCTTCTGGAAATGCTGCTTTGCTGGCTGTCATGCTGATGCTTTGAATCCAACATTAGTATAGAAAGCTGGGCAGCCATCATTGTAAGAATGTGCAGGCCATGCGTTGTGTATATTCTCTGTTAACCACTTAAGACCCGGACCTTAAGGCTGCTTTCACATTGGGCAGCGTAGGTGCGGTGTCGGTATAGCCGCGCTATTTTTAGCGCCGCTATACCGTCGTATTTACCGCGATATTCGGGCGCTAGCGGTGAGGTTTTAACCCCCGCTAGCGTCCGAAAAAAGGTTAATACCGCAGTTTCCCATTGATTTCAATGGGAAGGCGCGGTATAGGAGCGGCAAACACCCCGCTCCTATACCGCTCCAAAGATGCGGCTAGCAGGACTTTTGGAGCGGTCCTGCTACCGCACCGCTTCAGTGTGAAAGCCTTCGGGCTTTCACATTGAAGCCTGCAGGGCATGATTTTTTCATGCAGTATAGCAGCGGACCCGATCGCGGCTGGAGTCCCGCGATCGGTCCCCGGAGCTGAAGAACTGGGAGAGCTGTGTGTAAACACACCTTCCCCGTTCTTCACTGTGATGCTATCATTGATCATGTGATCCCTAATATAGGGAAACACGATCAATGACGTCACACGTCCAGCCCCCTCCCCCCTACAGTTAGAAACACATATGAGGTCACACTTAACCCCTTAAGCGCCCCCTAGTGGTAAACTCCCAAACGGCAATTGACATTTTCACAGTAATCAGTGCATTTTTATAGAATTTTTTGCTGT
Organism: Rana temporaria; assembly: GCF_905171775.1. NCBI lineage: Eukaryota > Metazoa > Chordata > Amphibia > Anura > Ranidae > Rana > Rana temporaria. The sequence goes on along the minus strand of NC_053490.1, from coordinate 25,768,820 downwards.
GAAAATGACAATTGTCCCAAAAATGTGTCAAATTTGTCCGATCTGTCCGCCATAATGTCGCAGTCACGAAAAAAATCGCTGATCGCCGCCATTAGTAGTAAAAAAAAAAAATATATATTAATAAAAATGCAATAAAACTATCCCCTATTTTGTAAACACTATACATTTTGCGCAAACCAATCGATAAACGCTTATTGCGATTTTTTTTACCAAAAATAGGTAGAAGAATACGTACCGGCCTATACTGATATATATATCTTTATATCTTTATATATCTTTTTGGGGGGATATTTATTATAGCAAAAAGGAAAAAATATTGCATTTTTTTCAAAATTGTCGCTCTATTTTTGTTTATAGCGCAAAAAATAAAAACCGCAGAGGTGATCAAATACCACCAAAAGAAAGCTCTATTTGTGGGGAAAAAAGGACGCCAATTTTGTTAGGGAGCCACGTCGCACGACCGCGCAATTGTCAGTTGAAGCGACGCAGTGCCGAATCGCAAAAACTGGCCGGGTCCTTTACCTGCCTTAAGGCCCGGGTCTTAAGTGGTTAAAAAAACGAATTGCACATGTCTACCATTGAGGGTCCTTGAAAGAAGAGAGTCCTTACACTGGGTCGAGGAGAGGGTTTCATCTGTCCCAGGCAGCTGTTGAGCTGAGAGATCTGTACCCTGTATTCATCTAGTTGGACCTCCATCTTCTCCCGGCGGAGACGTTCATACTCCAGTTGGGCCTCCAAGTCTTTTATCATCCTGGAGAGAAGGTTAGAAATATGAGATATGAACAGAAATGAGGTACAATCATTCCAGTGTTACAGAGAAGAATCCCGACTTATAACATGGTGATGAATAAAACACAAAGGACCAGACTAGCTTTCCCGTTTTTATCTAGTAGTTGCTGCATTGTAACTGACCTCCTCTAATTATAAAAGACCAGTAGCCTGGTGTTCCAAGAAGACCACCCTACATGGAATAGTCAGGTTTATTCCGGATTCATGCCCACATAGTGGAGGGTCTGTAGGCTTCATCAGAATGTTGATGACATTATCTTTCCATGCCATCCATTCACCCTCCTGGCTTTCCCTGCAAGTCTTCCAGCTTACTCAACTATTGCCTTACAGCCTCCATCGATGGGCATTTGTGACATTCAGGTTTTACATCCCCTATAGCAGGGGTCTCCAACCCCCGATCCGTGGCCCACGAACGAGCTGCAGCCTGTTTACTGGCAGGCCGCGAAGTCTGAGCTGAGGTGCGGCGGCGAGCAGAGAGATCAACACACTTCCGCCCCCCACACAGCCCCGCCGCTACACTGTTAGGGGTGAAGCAGACAAGCAGAGAGATGACATCATATCCCACTGCCCGCCCCGCATCACTACTTTTTTCTCACCAAACTCACTGTGCTTAGTGACAATGCATCTAGGAGGCAGGAGACAGTGGCATGTGGCAATCTGCATCTGGTGGCAGGTGACTGTGGCAATCTGCATCTGGTGGCATGTGGCAGGTGACTGTGGCAATATACATCTGGTGGCATGTGGCAGATGACTGTGGCAATCTACATCTGGTGGCATGTGGCAGGTGACTGTGGCAATATACATCTGGTGGCATGTGGCAGGTGACTGTGGCAATCTGCATCTGGTGGCATGTGGCAGGTGACTGTGGCAATCTGCATCTGGTGGCATGTGGCAGGTGACTGTGGCAATCTGCATCTGGTGGCATGTGGCAGGTGACTGTGGCAATATACATCTAGTGGCATGTGGCAGGTGACTGTGGCAATCTGCATCTGGTGGCATGTGACAGGTGACTGTGGCAATATACATCTGGTGGCATGTAGCAGGTGACTGTGGCAATTTGCATCTGGTGGCATGTGGCAGGTGACTGTGGCAATCTGCATCTGGTGGCATGTGGCAAGTGACTGTGGCAATCTGCATCTGGTGGCATGTGGCAAGTGACTGTGGCAATTTGTATCTGGTGGCAATCTGCATCTGGTGGCATGTGACAGGTAACTGTGGCAATATACATCTGGTGGCATGTGGCAGGTGACTGTGGCAATCTGCATCTGGTGGCATGTGGCAGGTGACTGTGGCAATCTGCATCTGGTGGCATGTGACAAGTGACTGTGGCAATTTGTATCTGGTGGCAATCTGCATCTGGTGGCATGTGGCAAGTACCGTATTTATCGGCGTATACCGCGCACTTTTTTGCCCTGAAAATCAGGGCAAAATCGTGGGTGCGCGATATACGCCGATACTCGCTTTCCCGCGCCGAGTTTGAATACTGCGCCGGCTCCGAGTTTGAATACAGTCTCGGCTCCTCTCGCGCTGACGTCCTGGACGTACAGGACGTCAGCGCGAGAGTAGCCGAGCCTGCCCGACTATACACGAGTGTACTGCGCTCTGTATATGTCGGCGCAGTATTCAAACTCGGCGCAGGAAACTAGCGGGGAGGACGCGAGGACGCCGCAGAAGGACGCCGGACCCGACGAAGAGGACACCCGAAGCCGCCGCTGGACGCCGCGCAAGACACCAAAACTGTAAGTACAAAAAATATTTTTTCCACAGGAATTTCGGGGCAACTTTAGGGGTGCGCGGTATACGCGGGAGCGCGCTAATCCCCGATAAATACAGTAACTGTGGCAATCTGCATCTGGTGGCATGTGGCAAGTGACTGTGGCAATCTGCATCTGGTGGCAATCTGCATCTGGTGGCATGTGGCAATCTGCATCTGGTGACAGGCACCGTGACAAGCTGCATCTGGTGGCAGATTCTGCATTATGGTGAGTTAAACTTTTTAATTTTATATTACATTTTATATTACAATATAATAATAAAAATGATGTACTTCAATCATCCTGACACCTGACACCATATTAACCATGGTGTTGTGATCTCTGAAGTGCCAACACCAGCCATTTCCTGACAAATTGGCCGCAAAAAAACACATTGGCACCCAGCTGCCATTCACAAGCACAAAGCTATTGACACCAGGTCCTTATAATGGTGCATACCCACCAAGGGGTGCCTGGGCACCGCACCACCCCCTCTATCTATGCCACCTCCTATATGTATAATAGACAGATTCATACATACATCTATCCACGGCCTCCGCTGCCACATCCTATTTATTCATCCGGCCCCTTTCAGGATGCCGGGCGCCTGAATTAAAGCGGCGGGGGTGTTTTTTTTTTTTTTTACATACCTGATTAGAGCCATAGTCTCTAAAAGGCTTCAAGATAAGGTGGGCTCATGGGGCAGAGCATTGTGCCGTGAGCCCATCCAGGTGTTACAACAAATTAATATTCTTATATATTTCTGAGAACTGAATTCATAAAAAATGTTATCAGCTTTCCGAGGGATATCCCACCATCCCAATATGCAGTTTAGTACATTCAGCCTTCTGAGCCCTCTGTGTGGACTACAGAACCTGTCCTTTTTTTCCCGAAAATAGCGCATTTCTTTTGGTGGTATTTGATCACCTCTGTGGTTTTTATTTTTTGCACTATAAACAACAAAAAAAAAAAAAGGAGCGACAATTTTGAAAAAAAACAACAATAATATTTTTTACTTTTTGCTATAATGAATATCCAAAAAAAAAAAAAAAACGAATACAAATCGCAATAAACGTATATTGATTGGTTTGCGCAAAAGTTATAGCGTCTAAAAAATAGGGGATAGATTTATGGCATTTTTATTATTTTTTTTTACTAGTAATGGTCAGCGATTTTTAGCAGGACTGTGACATTGCGGCAGACAGATTGGACACTTTTTGGGACCAGTGACATGTATATAGCGATCAGTGCTAAATATAACCACTGATTACTGTATAAATGACACTGGCAGGTGGTTCACACTAGGGGGCAATCAAGGGGTTAAGTGTGTCCTAAGGACGTGATTCTAACTGTAGGGGGAGGGGAGTAGGAAGTAAGAATAAGCTCAGGCGTGTTCGCAACTCCACGTGTCGGCGCCCGCCAGGAAGCTGACACTCCGCAGCGCTAATCACAGGTAGTGAGACATTTCCCGATCTGTGCAGCCGCGGTCCGGCAAATGTCTCGCTGCCTGTGATTAGCACTGCGGAGTGTCAGCTTCCTGGCGGGCGTGGGCACGTGGAGTTGCGAACACGCCTGAGCTCATCCTTAGTAGAGAGAGATCGCTGTTCCTGATCATGAGAAACAGTAGATCTCTCTCTACTCCCCTGACAGAGCGGGGATCCGTTTGTTTACATTGACAGATCCCCGTTCTGGCTCTCTTTGGTGTGACCGTGGGTGGCCATCGTGGCCGATGGCGGTGCACGTGCGCCTGCTATAGCCCTTAAAGCGGCCAGCGTACACCTACGGTGATTCGCACAGCCGTTCCAAACTGCTGCAGTATAACGATGGCGGCTGGTCGGCAAGCGGTTAAAGAAAAGAAAGAGCAAAACGTTTTTTTCAAAATGTTTTGGCTTTTTTCTTTTTATAAAAAGTCCAGCAGTGATTAAATACCACCAATAGAAAGCTCTATTTGTGTGAAAAGAATGAGAAACATTTGGGTACAGCATTGCATGACCACGTAATAGTCATTCAAAGTGTTACAGCGCCAAAAGTTGAAAATTGGCCTGGGCAGGAAGGGGGTAATAGTGCCCAGTAGGCAAGCGGTTAAATAATATCTCCCCACCATGTGAAAAAAACCTTATGGGCCAGATTCTCGTATCTCCGCGCAATTTTGGGCAGGCGTAACGTATCTGATTTACGTTACGCCTCCGCAACTTACACGGGCAAGTGCTGTATTCTCAAAGCACTTGCTCTGTAAGTTGCGGCGGCGTAGCGTAAATCAGGGGATCAGGGGGGCGTGTTTTATGTAAATCTACTGTGACCCGACGTGATTGACGTTTTTCCCGAACGGCGCATGCGCCGTCCATGGAATTTCCCAGTGTGCATTGCTCCAAAGTACGCCGCAAGGACGTCATTAGTTTCGATGTGAACGTAAATGACGTCCAGCCCCATTCACGGACGACTTACGCAAACGACGTAACTTTTTCAAATTTCGACGCGGGAACGACGGCCATACTTAACATTGTTGCGCCGCACTTATGCCACCATATAGCAGGGGCAACATTAAGCCGGGAAAAGCCTAATGTAAACGGCGTAAATTTACTGAGCCGGCCACGCGTACGTTCGGGAATTCGCGTATCTAGCCAATTTACATATTTCGACGCCCCTAGCGGCCAGCGGAAAATTGCAGTTACGATCCAACGGCGTAAGAGACTTACGCCTGTCTGATCTAATGGATATCTATGCGTAACTGATTCTAAGAATCAGGCGCATAGATACGACGGCTCGGATTAGGACTTACGACGGCGTACATGGCGCTGCGCCGTCGTAAGTCCTCTGAGAATCTGGGCCCATGTATTCATTATTTCACTTTCCGCAGCACAGAAGTGGAAGGAACCAAGAGTAAGTCATACCGTTGCGATTCTTTCTGTTCCTTCTTTATCTGAGTTTCCTCCTCCAAGATCCCACCAAGATGCTTATAATTGCTTTTCGCAATTTGCAGAAGACTTTCCAGTTCCTTCAACTTTTTGTGCGCTCTCACTGTAAGGAAGAGGACATAAAACATTTAGAGACTTGTGCCCACCCTGTGGCACTTCCTATACAGCCCTGGGGCCCCTGCGGGCAGTAGTCTGTTTTGAAATATCGAACGTTTCACAAGTAACTTCTTAAGCTGTAGGGAGCACAAGTGTGGAAGTAGTGATCTCCTAAGGGGCAGTTATATCAGTGATCTCCAGCAGTCTCGTATAATGTGTCTTCAGTCTATGACTCGCCAGTCTCCAACAGTTCCCTTGGCATGTTCGCAGTCTCTGACCATCCCTCTGCAGGCTCTGACCATCCCTCTGCAGGCTCTGACCATCCCTTTGCAAGGCTCTGACCATCCCTTTGCAAGGCTCTGACCCTCCCTTTGCAGGCACAGACCCTCCCTTTGCAGGCACAGACCATCCCTTTGCAGGCACAGACCATCCCTTTGCAGGCACAGACCATCCCTTTGCAGGCACAGACCATCCCTTTGCAGGCTCTGACCATCCCTCTGCAGGCTCTGACCATCCCTCTGCAGGCTCTGACCCTCCCTTTGCAGGCTCTGACCATCTCCTTGCAGTCTCTGACCATCTCCTTGCAGTCTCTGACCATCTCCTTGCAGTCTCTGACCATCTCCTTGCAGTCTCTGACCATCTCCTTACAGTCTCTGACCATCTCCTTACAGTCTCTGACCATCTCCTTACAGTCTCTGACCATCTCCTTACAGTCTCTGACCATCTCCTTACAGTCTCTGACCATCTCCTTTGCAGTCTCTGACCATCTCCTTTGCAGTCTCTGACCATCTCCTTTGCAGTCTCTGACCTTCCCTTTGCAGTCTCTGACCATCCCTTTCCAGCCTCTGACCTTCTCTGACATATACCTGTAGTCTTTGGCCATCCCCTGTTGCATGTCTGCAATATCTGACAGTTTCCTGTAGCATTACAGTCACTGTGTGGCCCTTTAGGTCAGCACTTGAGGCCCCCAATATAAAGAGTTGGGCCACCACTGGTTTAGGGTATTGAGCAACCACATACACTATATTACCAAAAGTATTGGAACACCTGCCTTTACATGAACTAATGGCATCCCAGTCTTAGTCTGTAGGGTTTAATATTGAGTTGCCCCACACTTTGCAGCTATAACAGCTTCAACTCTTCTGGGAAGGCCGTCCATAAGGTTTAGGGAATGTTTAACCATTCATCCAGAAGCGCATTTGTGAGGTCAGGCACTGATGTTGGATGAGAAGGCCTGGCTCGCAGTATCCGCTCTAATTCATCCCAAAAGTTGTTCTATCTGGTTGAGGTCAGGACTCTGTGCAGGCCAGTCAAGTTGCTCCACCCCTAAACTCACTCATCCATGTCTTTATGGACCTTGCTTTGTGCACTGGTCCAAATCATTTGGTGGAGGGGGGTGTGACGGTAGCGGTATGATATCCCCGTCAACGTTCCCTTCTTCCCATAACGAAAATCACCCCAATATTCCACGAGGAGGGATATCCCTGGAATCGCCCAGAAAGCCACACATGAGACAAGCTTACTGCTTGAACAACACAGACTTTAATGTTATAACGCACACAGCTTATATGTCATTTCCAAAACTGTTACAATGACAAATCTCCGCCCCCCTCACACTGGGGCTTCCATACAGATGACTAGGTAGACACGACGGGGCCGATGCTGAAAACACATTTTCTTTAGACAATGACATCAATGACGCTGAGCACTAGCTGTACTGAATACATCAACCAGACCGCTCGACCCCGCATATAGAGAGATAATTACCACAATGAAGCAATCAGAATAATTAACACAAGCCACTTAAACACAGCTCTCCTTCACACAACACAATAGATCAATTAACCTTTAGAAATAGTGAGGGGACATTAGCACGTCAATAACCTGTCAGAGGAATGAATCACATGAAATTCCTTTCTACCTCTACCCATATGGCTAGCAGGGAGCAGTAAACTGAGACATATAGGCAAATGTATCACAATGGCCCCCCTTTTGCTCCCTGCTCCGGCAAACCCGGTTGGACCTTCCCTGGTCCAGTAGGGTTGACGGGTTCAGAGCTTTTAGTCCGAGGTTAACTCCGTTTGGCATGACTGACCTACCTTGGCAACTGCTTCAGACTCAGGTATGTCACCGGGTCGTCAGATCACACGCCGGTCAGTCCCCAAGTCTTTGTGCGATCTGCAAAGTCACCAGAAGTCAGTGTGAAGACAGCGAATGGGTCTGTGCGCCGCCGTCTAGGTGTCCCGCTATGGGAGGGTGCAGGTTATGGCTCTGAAGTGACAATCCCAAGAGATTCATAAAAAGAAAAAGTTATATTTGTTGAAATGCTGTAGCACTGGTGCTCAGAGTCCGGGGGGGGGAGGGGAATCAGAGCCCCATAAGGTCAGCCGCCCCCTGCTCCCTCCGCAGCCGCCGGTTCTCCTCTTTGAGCTTCTCCAGTTCCATCTCCAGTTCATGGAGCCTGGGGGGGTCAGCCCGCTGTGACCTCAGGTGGTTGTTCTCCTCCTCCATGCGGCTTATGCACTCCTCCAGCTCTATGTACTCACGGATCAGATCCTGCTTGCTCATGTCCTGCAGGCTTTCCATGTGGTCCTTCATCATCAGGAACTGGGTGGTGGTGTAAGGGGCCACCGGTGGGCCCTTGGCGAACATCTCGGCCCGCATCTGGGGCGCCCGCTGCGATTCCATCTCCTCCAGTCGCTTCTTCTCCTCCCAGGTCCGCTGGTTATACGGCTTCCAGGACCTCTTCTTCTTGGAGGGTAGCTGGCGGTGCCTCTTTCTGCCCAGCTCCCTCCAAGGCCCCTCCGGCTCATGGCTGTCGCCCATGACCAGCTGACAATGGTGTTCCCTGTTGTCCGTAATAACAGATTGTACCATGAGGGCTTCGTAAGGGGTGCCCAATGGTTCTTCCTGACCCAGCTCCTGGGGATCCCAAGCCGAGTCTACACAATGGGCTGCTGCTGGTGGGCGGTACCCAGGTTGAGACCAATTTGACCTGGTGTTGTCATTCATGGGGCAATTCTGCTTGAAGTGACCCAACTGTTTGCACCGGAAGCAGCGTTGTTCGTTGTCCTCCTGGCGTGGGTAGCGAGGGCTATATGTCATCGGTCTGTTAGGCGGTTGGTATCTAGCGGCTGGTGGGTGTGAGGGCGCCGTTTGGTTGTGGGGGTTGTACCCGTGGTGTGACCTGGTTTGTCTTGCGAGTATCCGCATATTCATCCGCCAACTTCGCGGCCTCTGGTAGAGTCATGGGCCTGCGATCTCTCACCCAATCCTTGACGTCCGTCTGGATGCGATTGTAAAATTGCTCCAGGAGCATTAGTTGCAAAATGTCCTCTGCGGTGGTGGCCTGGCTGCTGTTAACCCAGTTAGAGGCCGACAGGGACAACTGGCATGCCCATTCTGCGTAAGAGTCTTTCGTGGTTTTGCGTGAGTCCCTGAACTTCTGTCGGTGGGACTCTGGGGTTACCGCATAACGAGCCAGGAGCACTTCTTTAACCCTGGCGTAGCTATGGATATCCTGATCTGGCACGGTCCGGAAAGCATCAGAAGCTTTGCCTGACAGTTTGCCTGACAATATTGCAACCCACTCTCTTCTAGCTATTCGGTGCAGGTTACATTGTCGCTCAAAATCCGCCAGGTAGTTATCAATTTCACAGTCCTTTTCATCAAAAGCTTTAAAAGCGCTAAACGGAATCTTCCTTGCGTCTGCTGTGCTGTACTCACTGTTCGGAGAATGTGCGGCTGCTTGTTGGACTGCTGCCAGTTTTAACTGTAGTTCTGCGTCCCTTATTTGTTTATCCTTCTGTAGTTCTGCGTCTCTTATTTGTTTAGCCTTCTGTAGCTCTGCGTCTCTTATTTGTTTATCCTTCTGTAGTTCTGCGTCTCTTATTTCTTTAGCCTCCTTCGCTAACAGGTCCATCACTCTCAGCACCACATCTGCCGTTGGGTTCGGGCCGAACCACGCTAGCTTCTCTCTCATTAGCTTGTTGGCTGGCGATTCCTCCTGAATCACTGGTGTCTCCATCTCTTGTACTGCTGGCGTTGCTGCAATCCCGTCCTCCTGGTCTATCTCCATTGATTCTGCTATGATGACCCGCTTGGTTTTGTTGCTAGCAATCCTTCCACGAACTTCCAGTAGTTCTTCCAGTGTCTGCTTGGAATCCGGGTGTGAAGGGGAATAGAAGGGAAAAATCCCACCGCTGCCAACCAATTGTGACGGTATCGGTATGATATCCCCGTCAACGTTCCCTTCTTCCCATAACGAAAATCACCCCAATATTCCACGAGGAGGGATATCCCTGGAATCGCCCAGAAAGCCACACATGAGACAAGCTTACTGCTTGAACAACACAGACTTTAATGTTATAATGCACACAGCTTATATGTCATTTCCAAAACTGTTACAATGACAAATCTCCGCCCCCCTCACACTGGGGCTTCCATACAGATGACTAGGTAGACACGACGGGGCCGATGCTGAAAACACATTTTCTTTAGACAATGACATCAATGACGCTGAGCACTAGCTGTACTGAATACATCAACCAGACCGCTCGACCCCGCATATAGAGAGATAATTACCACAATGAAGCAATCAGAATAATTAACACAAGCCACTTAAACACAGCTCTCCTTCACACAACACAATAGATCAATTAACCTTTAGAAATAGTGAGGGGACATTAGCACGTCAATAACCTGTCAGAGGAATGAATCACATGAAATTCCTTTCTACCTCTACCCATATGGCTAGCAGGGAGCAGTAAACTGAGACATATAGGCAAATGTATCACAGGGGGATTATGGTGTGGGGTTGTTTTTCAGGGGTTGGGCTTGGCCCCTTAGTTCCAGTGAAGGGAACTCATAAGGCGTCATTTTGGACAACTTTGTGGGAACAGTTTGGGGATGGCCCCTTCCTGTTCCAACATGACTGCCCACCAGTGTGCAAAACAAGGTCCATAAAGACATGGATGAGCGAGTTTAGGGTGGAGGAACTTGACTGGCCTGCACAAAAGGTGTTCTATCAGGTTGAGGTCAGGACTCTGTGCAGGCCAGTCAAGTTCCTCTACCCCAAACTCGCTCATCCATGTCTTTATGGACCGAGAACAGGAGAGGGTGATACTCCAAAAATACTGAATTGTAACAGGAGGACTGTTCAGAAAACACAAGGCCGCCGGCTGCTCTAGGCCTCAGACTATTTATGTTCCACTCCAGCCACCTACTGGGCCCACCTTCGCAGGGACTGGCTGCGGCATAATAAATATCCAAGCTGCCCATCTAAATCTTCTAGCCTTCTATGTTCTAGAAGCCTCTAGAATGCAGGGGGAAGCAATCACACCTGCAGCCTGTGGGTCCTAGAACAGCCCAAAGCAACGGACAGCCTATCTAGGAGGGAGCTACATGTGATAATGGCCCCTATCCTGGTCCTTTTGGAGTTGGGAAGCTGGATACATACTGCGCGCCTGCTTCTTCTCGGCTGCACTAAGGTTTAACTCGTCGTGTTGGTCCGTGCTCCCCTCTACTCCATGTCTTTCAAAGAATAATGGATCATCTTCATTAAATTCTTCTTCGGAGTCTTCCTCCACTACTCCTCCTCCCAGGAGTTTGACGGCGGCTAGCTGCGCAAATCTGGAAACAGGAAAAAACAGATGTTCATGAACATTAGAGGTGGATACCAGAAAAACAAAACGTCATCATATCTATTAATCCTTTTAATTGATTAATTAGTAGCAGAAAATTCTGCAGCATTTTATGGATTGATCCGAACTCTGCACAGAAGTCTCTTTTAACCACTTCCGTACCCGTAGAACATCATATGACGTCCTGGACTTCAGTGTGGGGGGGGGGGGGGATATCTGAATGATGGGGGCAGCTACAGGCATCATTCAGATATCCTTTTCAGTCGGCGATTCTGCGCACCATAAGAACCATCATAGCGGCGGTTCCGCTGCTTGATCGTTCTTATAGGCGGCGGGAGCGGACATCCCCCCTCCCGCCGGCATCCGGTGCTTCTCCAGGCTCTCCCGCCATCGGAGGCCCGGAGAACAAATCGGCCGCCGCCGAATGAAGAGCATAGACATGACCGGTGACCAAATGGTCACCGGTCATCTCTATGACCGTCGGAGGCCCGGGGCGCTATGTTATGACGTCACGCCCGGGCAGAGGCGTATCTAGTGAAAATGGCGCCTATGGCAAGCACTGAAACTGCGCCCCTGTCAAAACATTTGAAACCTTTCAGATAACCAGGGACAGGGAGGGACGCAGTGCGACAAGGACAGAGAGGGACACTGGGGACCACCCACTGGCGACTGCTGCTGAATTTTTTTTTTGGGGGGGGGGGCGCAAACAAACTAAAAAAAAAAAAAAAAACTATTGCAGCCACTGTGCCCATCAAAAGCAGCCACTGTGCCATCAATGGCCAGTCATAGGCCATCATGGGGGCATCTGTCACTCCCCTTCCCAGGCCAAGTAGCAATATTAGCAATTGCTGTGCCGGCGCCACGCTTCAGCAGGCCGGCCGCAATGCCGGGAGCTACATTAGTGCGGGAGGCGAATGCAGGAGGACGGGTGGGGGTTTTTCCATGCAGGAGGTAGCTTTTTGCCGCCCCCCTCCCCATGGCGCCCATGGCACTTGCCATGGCTGCCATACCCTAGATACGCCACTGCGCCCGGGTACCCGGAAGTAAAGAAAGCCGCAATAGCGGTTGAAAGCCAAGGATGAGCTCTGGCGTGTTCTCATAGTACACGTGCAGAGCCCGCCAGGAAGTCTGCACGGCGCTAATCACAGCCAGGGAGACATTGTCCTGATGCTCGGTTGCAGAGATCGGGAAATGTCTCCCTGGCTGTGATCAGCGCAGCCCCGGTCAGACTTCCTGGCGGGTTCTGCACGTGTACTAAACGAACACACCGGAGCTCATCCTTACTGAAAGCATGAGATCCGTGAATTTTTTTTCACGATCTCATGCTTTCCAGCCTGGAGAAGAGATGTGGGGTCTTATTGACCCCGCATCTCTCCATAAAGAGATTCACTATTCCTATTACAAGGGATGTTTACATTCCTTGTAATAGGAATAAAAGTGATCAAAAAAAAAAGTGTAAAAATAAAAAAAATTCAGTAAAATAAAAAATAAAATATATAAAAAAAATTTAAAGCGCCCCTGTCCCCGGTAGCTCGCACTCAAAAGTGAATGTGCACGCAAGTCCCGCCCACATATGTAAACGCCGTTCAAACCACACATGTGAGGTATCGTTGCGTGCGTTAGAGCGAGAGCAACAATTCTAGCACTAGCCCTCCTCTGTAACTCTGAACTGGTAACCTGTAAAAAAAATTAAAGCGTTGCCTATGGAAATTTTTAAGTACCGAAGTTTGGCGCCATTCCATGAGTGTGAGCAATTTTAAAGCGTGACAAGTTAGGTATCTATTTACTCGGCGTAACATCATCTTTCACAATATACAAAAAAATTGGGCTAACTTTACGGTTTTGTTATTTTTTAATTCCCCCAAAAAAAAGGCGTTTGAAAAATTATTGCGCAAATACCGTGTGAGATAAAAAGTTGCAATGACCGACATTTTTTTTCCCTAGGGTGTCTGCTTAACCACTTAAGACCTGGACCTTTAGGCAGGTAAAGGACCTGGCCAGTTTTTGCGATTCGGCACTGTGTCGCTTTAACGGACAATTTCGTGGTCGTTCGATGTGGCTCCCAAACAAAATTGGCGTCCTTTTTTCCCCACAAATAGAGCTCTTTTGGTGGTATTTGATCACCACTGCGGTTTTTATTTTTTGCGCTATAAACAAAAATAGAGCGACAATTTTGAAAAAAATGCAATATGTTTTACTTTTTTCTATAATAAATATCCCTCAAAAATATATAAAAAATATGTTTTCCTCAGTTTAGGCCGATACGTATTCTTCTACCTATTTTTGGTAAAAAAAAAAAAATCACAATAAACGTTTATCGATTGGTTTGCGCAAAATTTATAGTATTTACAAAATAGGGGATAGTTTTATTGCATTTTTATTAATTATTTTTTTTTACTACTAATTTTTTTTGTGACTGCGACATTATGGCGGACACATCGGACAATTTTGACACATTTTTGGGACCATTGTCATTTTCACAGCAAAAAATGCATTAAAAATGCATTGTTTACTGTGAAAATGACAATTGCAGTTTGGGAGTTAACCACTAGGGGGCTCTGAAGGGGTTAAGTGTGACCTCATCGGTGTTTCCAACTGTAGGGGGCGGGGCTGGACGTGTGACGTCATTGATCGCGTTTCCCTATATCAGGGAACACACGATAAATGACGGCGCCACAGTGAAGAACGGGGAAGGTGTGTTTACACACAGCTCTCCTCGTTCTTCAGCTCCGGGGACCGATCGCGGGACTCCAGCGGCAATCAGGTCCGCGGGTCCCGCGGCCGCGGTCATGGAGCTTCGGCTGGGCACTTAAAGAGGACGTAAAAATCTGCAAAAAAAAAAAACCCTGCAAGAGAAAGGCATAATGAGCTAGTATGCATAGCATAGCATACTAGCTCATTATGAATTACTTACCTGAGATCGAAGCCCCTAAAGCGGTCCTCGATCACCTCCTCCACCGACGCCATCTCTCCCGGAGTGAGTTCCGGGTATCGCTGCTCCGGAGCTGTGACTGGCTGGAGCAGCGATGACGTCACTCCCACCCACTCCAGTCCATCGCCTTCACTAACGGCACGCTCAGTGCGCCTGCGCCATTGTCTATGGTGCGCATGCGCCGTAGACATCAGTGCCCCTTTTTTGGAAAATATCTCCTTAACCGTGTAGATATTTCTTGGACCCTAATCTTGACTTACCTGTAGGTCAAAGTGGTCTGTAAGGGTTTACAACCACTTTATGAACTAACTGACAGTTTACTCCCAGTGTCTGATCTGTAATAAAATGAACGTACTATAAAATAATCCACCGGGACCTTGTAACGCTCTATTACATGCGGTGAATCAAACCCGTCAGTTTCACTCAGTGACTCACACTTCCTTATAACACTAGGGGGTTTATTTACTAAAGGCAAATCCACTTTGCACTACAAGTGCACTTGGAAATGCAGTCGCTGTAAATCTGAGGGGAAGATCTGAAATGAGGGGAAGCTCTGCTGATTTTATCATCCAATCATGTGTAAGCAAAAATGCTGTTTTTTTTTTTCCTTGCATGTCCCCCTCAGATCTACAGCGACTGCACTTCCAAGTGCACTTGTAGCATACTTACCAACTGTCCCAAATTTCCTGGGACATTCCCGGGATTTAGACCTTTTTCACGATTTTAGCGTTTCCCAGAAAATTAATTTTTTCCCCAATTTTTTTGCCGCTGCGAGCGGTAGAGACAATGCCATTTTACAAAAGACCAAGAACAAGAGGCGGAGCCGGCTGGGTGGCTGACAATAGATATTGAGCTGCGGCGCCGCTCACCCCCACCCCTCTGTTTCTGATCTGTTGTGGAAAGGGGCGGGGTCGCAGCTCAAATGTAGCCACCCGGCTGGCTCTGCCTCAATCTTGATTACCTCGGCCTGTTACTAATTTGGTAACGGCGGAGGAAACTCTGTTGCAGGCACACCAGATGTAAGGAGGGGCTCCGCTGGGTGCACCTGATGCTCCAGCCCTATCAGTGCCGCCCTATCACTGCAACTTCACCAGTGCCACCCATCGCTGCAACTTCACCAGTGCCACCCATCGCTGCAACTTCACCAGTGCCACCCATCGCTGCAACTTCACCAGTGCCACCCATCGCTGCAACTTCACCAGTGCCACCCATCGCTGCAACTTCACCAGTGCCACCCATCACTGCAACTTCACCAGTGCCACCCATCACTGCAACTTCACCAGTGCCACCCATCAGTGCAACTTCACCAGTGCCACCCATCAGTGCAACTTCACCAGTGCCACCCATCAGTGCAACTTCATCAGTGCCACCCATCAGTGCAACTTCATCAGTGCCACCCATCAGTGCAACTTCATCAGTGCAACCCATCAGTGCAACTTCATCAGTGCAACCCATCAGTGCAACTTCATCAGTGCAACCCATCAGTGCAACCCATCAGTGCAACCCATCAGTGCAACCCATCAGTGCAACCCATCAGTGCAACTTCATCAGTGCAACCCATCAGTGCAACCTCTTCAGTGCCACCCATCAGTGCAACCTCTTCAGTGCCACCCATCGCTGCAACCTCTTCAGTGCCACCCATCGCTGCAACCTCATCAGTGCCACCCATCGCTGCAACCTCATCAGTGCCACCCATCGCTGCAACTTCATCAGTGCCACCCATCGCTGCAACTTCATCAGTGCCACCCATCGCTGCAACTTCATCAGTGCCACCCATCGCTGCAACTTCATCAGTGCCACCCATCGCTGCAACTTCATCAGTGCCACCCATCGCTGCAACTTCATCAGTGCCACCCATCGCTGCAACTTCATCAGTGCCACCCATCGCTGCAACTTCATCAGTGCCACCCATCGCTGCAACTTCATCAGTGCCACCCACCGCTGCAACTTCATCAGTGCCACCCACCGCTGCAACTTCATCAGTGCCACCCATCGCTGCAACTTCATCAGTGCCACCCATCACTGCAACTTTATCAGTGCCAACCATCACTGCAACTTCATCAGTGCCACCCATCGCTGCAACTTCATCAGTGCCACCCATCAGTGACGCCTCATCAGTGCACATCAGTGAAGGAGAAAAATTACCCGTTTACAGAACTTTATAACAAACTATGAAACTTTTTTTTTTTTTATTCAAAAATGTTGTTTATCACTGCAGTTCCAACAGTGCCCACCAGTGCTGCCAATCAATACCCATCAGGGCCGCTTCATCAGTGCCGCCCCATCAGTGCCATCTATCAGTGCAGCCTCATGAGCGCACATCAGTGAAGGAGAAAAATTACCTGTTTACAGAACTTTATAACAAACTATGAAACATATTTTTTTTAAATAAAAGGTTTGTTTAGCAAAAAATAAAAAACTCAATTGTGTTGCATGACCGCGCAATTGTCATTTAAAGTGTGACAGTGATGAAAGCTGAAAATTGGCCTGGGCAGGAAGGGGGTGAAAGTGCCCAGTAGGCAAGTGGTTAATGCAACCTCATAGAAATCTTATGAATGCATTGGATTATTTTTTATTTCTATACAATCATTTACAATTCTATCTCAATTCAGCACAGGATAGAATCACATTACAAAATGTTTGGCCAGCCCTTCATCATAACTGCTATACACAGACCTTAAAAATCTGCATCCAAATGAATACCATCACTACAAAATTAGCCATTCAGGGAATGGACCCAGGGCCGTCTTAATAGCATCATGGGCCCCTGGGCAAAGTAATGCTCTGGGGTCCCTACAATGATGACAGGGAAGGTAAACAGACATCAAGTAGGTAGGAGGCAGACTTCCTCCCCTGTGTATCTATCACTCTCAGTACCATCATGGGGCCCCCAATTTCGGGGCAGCGTGGGCTCAAGGACCAGCTGCTTTGGGAAAAGTGCAGGTGCCCCTCATGCAGCTGGGGCCCCTGGGCAGTGCCCAGGTGTGCCCTCTCATTAAGACAGCCCTGAATGGACCCACATTTGCTAATATTCTATAAACTCATATTACCGTTTAGCAACATCCTTTGGGGTCTCCCCGGCCTCGTTGGTGATATTGTAGTCAGCCCCCATCTCCAGGAGCCACTGCAGGCATTCAATTCGGCCCTGTCCTGCAGCTGGGAAGGAAAGAACAGAGATTAGAAACCTGTACTGGGGTGTCTGTGGGTTCATAGAGGACCTGAACCTTTCTCAAGTACATCTGGTTCAAAATCAGCAACATGGGCTTCCTCCAAAAACTCCCCCAAAATGTACTTTAATGGCAAAAATTTCCTTAATTTTTATAATCCTGCAGACCCCCTCTAGTTAACATTTGTCTCTTAAAAGTAGTAGATTATTGTATCATGTCCAAGGCTGGTGCAAGGAATATTGACACCCTAGGCAAAAACCTAATTTTGCCCCCCGGCCGACCCCTTTTCCCTGCCCATGTATACCCCACCTTTTTAATGAAGCGCCCAAATGCAGCCTCACCAGCGCCCATCAAATCTAGCCTCACCAGCGCCCAGCAAATGTAGCCTCACCAGCGCCCAGCAAATGTAGCCTCACCAGCGCCCAGCAAATGTAGCCTCACCAGCGCCCAGCAAATGTAGCCTCACCAGCACCCATCAAATGAAGCCTCACCAGCGCCCAGCAAATCTAGCCTCACCAGCGCCCAGCAAATCTAGCCTCACCAGCGCCCAGCAAATCTAGCCTCACCAGCGCCCATCAAATCTAGCCTCACCAGCGCCCATCAAATCTAGCCTCACCAGCGCCCAGCAAATGTAGCCTCACCAGCGCCCAGCAAATGTAGCCTCACCAGCGCCCAGCAAATGTAGCCTCACCAGCGCCCATCAAATGTAGCCTCACCAGCGCCCAGCAAATCTAGCCTCACCAGCGCCCAGCAAATCTAGCCTCACCAGCGCCCATCAAATGTAGCCTCACCAGCGCCCATCAAATCTAGCCTCACCGGCGCCCATCAAATGTAGCCTCACCGGCGCCCATCAAATCTAGCCTCACCGGCTCCCATCAAATCTACCCTCACCGGCTCCCATCAAATGTAGCCTCACCAGCGCCCATCAAATCTAGCCTCACCAGCGCCCATCAAATCTAGCCTCACCAGCGCCCATCAAATCTAGCCTCACCAGCGCCCATCAAATCTAGCCTCACCAGCGCCCATCAAATCTAGCCTCACCAGCGCCCATCAAATCTAGCCTCACCAGCGCCCATCAAATCTAGCCTCACCAGCGCCCATCAAATCTAGCCTCACCAGCGCCCATCAAATCTAGCCTCACCAGCGCCCATCAAATCTAGCCTCACCAGCGCCCATCAAATGTAGCCTCACCAGCGCCCATCAAATGTAGCCTCACCAGCGCCCATCAAATGTAGCCTCACCAGCGCCCATCAAATGTAGCCTCACCAGCGCCCATCAAATCTAGCCTCACCAGCGCCCATCAAATCTAGCCTCACCAGCGCCCATCAAATCTAGCCTCACCAGCGCCCATCAAATCTAGCCTCACCAGCGCCCATCAAATCTAGCCTCACCAGCGCCCATCAAATCTAGCCTCACCAGCGCCCATCAAATCTAGCCTCACCAGCTCCCATCAAATCTAGCCTCACCAGCGCCCAATAAATGTAGCCTCACCAGCGCCCATCAAATGTAGCCTCACCAGCGCCCATCAAATGTAGCCTCACCAGCGCCCATCAAATGTAGCCTCACCAGCGCCCATCAAATGTAGCCTCACCAGCGCACATCAAATGTAGCCTCACCAGCGCCCATCAAATGTAGCCTCACCAGCGCCCATCAAATGTAGCCTCACCAGCGCCCATCAAATGTAGTCTACCCACGGCCATCAATACAGCCTACCAGTGCCCATCAATGAATGTTTGCTTGCTTCCATTCATTCGGGAGTTGGCACACAGAAAGCACGCTGACTAACCCCCAGCCAGAACGGCTCGGATGACGAATCTATCTATTGGTGATAGAGAAGTGCAGGAGATAGGGGCGGTGCGCCTGCGCCTTCTATGGACGCACCGCCACTGGTTGGTGGTGTCAGCAGAGAGTGTTCATAAATTCAAAAAAACATTTAGATGCGTTTCTCAGCAAACACCAGGGACAGGGATATGGAAAACAATAGTCACAGGCGCACAGATCGAAGTGAATGGACTGGTGTTGTTATTCAACCTTATCAGTGAAGTAACTTTGTATGCCAAAGTGCGCTCTCCTTCCTGAGATCAGACTTATTGCAAGAATAGTGGTCAGACAGGTTGGAAAACGTTTACAATCACTATTTTATTCCTCATTAGCTGCAATCGCTGGCATTTTTTTAATGCACCTTCCCCACAGGCCTACAGAAGAACTCCACCTTATAGGTTGTTCCCTTGTTGTGTTCTTGCTCCAAGGTTCATCAGGTCAACTGTGTTTATGTGTGCAGACTAAATGTTACAATGTACCTTTTTGCAACATTTGTCCTTGGTTGACCTGCTAGGTTGGTGGATGGTGGATTGGTGTATTTAGGTTTTGTGCTGCCATAGGCCTGACTAAACTTGCGCACCCCCTAATTTAAATATGACCCACCCCTTCCTGTCAAAGCCACACCCCTTCCTTTTTAAGACCCACCCTGTCATCTTCATGGGAGGAAGACAGAGGGACGCCAAGGAAAGAGGACAGAGGGACGCCGTGGGAGAAGGACGCTGTGGGAAGAGGACAGAGGGACACCGTGGGAGAAGGACGCTGTAGGAAGAGGACAGAGGGACACCGTGGGAGAAGGACGCTGTGGGATGAGGACGCTGTGGGAAGAGGACAGAGGGACACCGTGGGAGAAGGACGCTGTGGGATGAGGACGCTGTGGGAAGAGGACAGAGGGACACCGTGGGAGAAGGACGCTGTGGGATGAGGACGCTGTGGGAAGAGGACAGAGGGACACCGTGGGAGAAGGACGCTGTGGGATGAGGACGCTGTGGGAAGAGGACAGAGGGACACCGTGGGAGAAGGACGCTGTGGGATGAGGACGCTGTGGGAAGAGGACAGAGGGACGCCGTGGAAGAAGGACGCTGTGGGAAGAGGACAAAGGGACGCCGTGGGAGAAGGACGCTGTGGGATGAGGACACTGTGGGATGTACGTCTGCTGTCTTGCCCGGCGTCCATCTGCGGCCTTGCGCGGGGTCCGTCCAGCCTTGTCGGCGTCCGTCTGCTGGTCCGTCCAGCCTTGTCGGTGTCCGTCGCGT
The DNA here is from genome assembly GCF_905171775.1 of Rana temporaria. Taxonomy (NCBI): domain Eukaryota; kingdom Metazoa; phylum Chordata; class Amphibia; order Anura; family Ranidae; genus Rana; species Rana temporaria. The sequence continues at coordinate 25,748,451 of NC_053490.1, read as the reverse complement.
CCGTCTGCAGGGGGTTGCTGCGTTGTGTGTTTGAGTTTGGCGCCTCGGTCGAGCTGTGCAGAGCCGGATTTCCGGTGTGTTCGGCTCCTCTCGCGTGGCTGCGGGCGGAGCCGAGCCTAGCCGTGTGCGCAGTACACTCGGCTCGGTCTTTGTCGGCGGCGCTCAGAGACAGCGGGGATCGGCGTATAACGCGCACCCACGATTTTCCCCTGATTTTAAGGGGGAAAAAGTGCACGTTATACGCCGATAAATACTGTACAGTAAGATCTCCCATTGTTCATTTACTCTGCCTGGTCTGATAGAAAAAAAATATATATTTAAAAGCCAAAAGTCATAAGCCATTTGGATCAAAGACAGAAGTTTACCCACACGATCAGTTTTCCCGTTGGAAAAAGTCAGATGAGAGCTTTTGGTTGGGTATCCCGACCGTGTGTATGCTCCATCAGACTTTTCCCAACTGAAAAACTGCCAGAAAAAAAAAAAGAGAGAGCAGGTTCTCCATTTTCCCAAACGGAAAAAAATTCCTAGTGGAAAAAACGTTCGTCTGTATGGAATTTCGACGGGGAAGAAACCATGCATGCTCGGAAACAATTCGACGCATGCTCGGAAGCACTGAACTCATTTTTCTCGCCTCGTCGTCGTGTTGTACGTCACCACGTTCACAGAACTTTTGTGTGACCGTGTGTATGCAAGCCAAGCTTGAGCGGAATTCCGTCGGAAAAAAACATCCAACTTTTTTCCAACGGGAAATCCAGTTGTGTGTACCGGGCATAATTTTACATCATCAGATGTTGCCAAGAGACATTTTTATATTAATTATAAAGCATTGGTTGTGTAAATTAAAGTATGACATTTACCCTTGTGTAGTGGCGTGGCGCCCCGGGCATCTCGCTCATTGATGTTGATGATTCCGCTTTCTACCAGCTTTCGAAGTGTTACCAAGTCACCTTTGAAGGCAGCAACATGAGCAGGAAATGCCAAATCTAAAAATAAAATAAAAAAAATAATAAAAAAATATTAAAATGAAGGGTGCTGTCTATAAAATTCAGTGTCATGGAAGCCTATAGAGCAGGGATATGCAATTAGCGGACCTCCAGCTATTGCAGAACTACAAGTCCCATGAGGCACAGCAAGACTCTGACAGCCACAAGCATGACACCCAGAGGCATGATGGGACTTGTAGTTTTGCAACAGCTGGAGGTCCGCTAATTGCATATCCCTGCTATAGAGTAAATGAAATATGATTTTTCTCCTCTGACTACATTGGGGTTATTTACTAAAACTGGTGTGTAAAATCTGGCGCAGCTCTGCATAGAAACCAATCAGCATCAAGGTTTTATTGAAAAATCTTAACTGAACAAGCTGAAGTTAGAAGCTGATTGGCTACCATGCACAGCTGTACCAGATTTGGACTGCTCCAGTTTTAGTAAATTTACCCCATTTTGCCCTGGTTCACACTGGGTACGATTTGGAACGATTTGAGATGCGCTTTGACATGTCAAATCGCATCTCAAATCTGCGGCAATTGTCGGCAATGGCACTGTCCTAATCAGTGCGACGCCGCATCTGCGATTTCAAAAAGTAGTTCCTGTACTACTTTTTGCGATTTCGGGCCGCGATTTACATTAAATTGCGGCCGAAATCGCGGCAAAATCGCGGTAAAATCGCGCATTTTACCGCGATTTTGAATTCGCAGCAGTGTGAACCTAGGCTTTGTCTGTTTAAATATTCAAGTATAAGGAAAAAGAGTTGAAAAATAAAATGTTAATATATATGTATATTTCAATGTTCCATCATCGCGTAATGGATTTGTGATCCAGCAAGGCTTTGAACAGGCCAATGGTGAGTAATAGTCAAAATAGGAAAAGCCAGCAACTCCATGTCCATTAGAGCTGCACGATTCTGGCTAAAATGAGAATCACGATTTTTTTGGTTAGAATGAAGATCACGATTCTCTCACCATTCTCGCGGCGTAAAATCTTTTACATTTATACAAAAAAAATTGGCTAACTTCACTGGCTAGTTTTTTTTTAAATTCATTAAAGTAATTTTTTTACAAAAAAATTGCATTTAAAAAGACTGCTGCGCAAATACAGTGCAACATAAAATATTGCAGCAACCGCCATTTTATAGGGTCTCTACTAAAAAATGATATAATGTTTGGGGGTTCTAAGTAATTTTCTAGCAAAAAAAATAATGATTTTAACTTGAAAAGAGCTGTCAGAAAAAGGTTTGGGCCCAGATTCTCAAAGGACTTACGACGGCGTAGCGCCATGTACGCCTTCGTAAGTCTGAATGAGAGCTGATTCTTAGAATCAGTTACGCATAAATTCGGCTAAGATACGAGCGGCGCAAGTCTCTTACACCATCGTATCTTAGTGTGCATATTTACGCTGGCCGCTAGGTGGCGCTTCCGTAGATTTCCACGTAGAATATGCTAATGAGCTAGATACGCCGATTCACGAACGTACGTGCGCCCGGCGTAGCAAGATACCTCATTTACGTAAGACATACGCCGGCGTAAAGTTACCCCTCATAAAGCAGGGGTAAGTCATGCTAGGTATGGACGTCGGAAACGTCGGAACAGCGTCGTGTTTTGCGTCGTTTGCGTAAGTCGTCCGTGAATGGGGCTGGATGTAAGTTATGTTCACGTCGACTAGGCATTGAGCAGGCGTAATTTAATTTGAAAATTCGAAGTGATACTGAGCATGCGCGCATGCGCCTTTCTAAAAAAGTGTAATTTACGTGGGGTCATGATTAGTTTATAAAAAACACGCCCCCCTGTTCCTCATTTGATTTAGGCGCGCTTACGCCGCCACATTTACGATACGCCGCCGTAACTTTAGACGCAAGTGCTTTGTGAATACAGCACTTGCCTCTCTAAGTTGCGGTGGCGTAGCGTAACTACGATACGCTAAGCCCGCCTACATTAACGCCGCTGACTGTGAATCTGGCCCTTGGTGTTTAAGTGGTTAAACGTTCCTAATTTACATACAGAAGTTTATTCATTTGATGTACAAGTCGATGTGATACAATGTTTAGACTTAACGTTTTCAAAACTTGGCAGATTGCCCAGACTTTGACTTTTGGCTGAGAGTAGAGAGGAAATTATTTGCATACCAAAGTGCAGAGAAAAAATTATTTTCATGTCAAAGATCGTGAAACCCTGTGTCAAGAATCGCAACGAGAAAAAGATCGCGATAACGATTCTTGACGATTAATTGTGCAGCTCTAATGTCCATTGCCAAAAATGTAAACGTTCATTGTTACATGTAAAAAGATACAAGGGCTGACGCGTTTCGGCACACCGCTTTGGTCACAGCACTGGTCAATAATATAGAGGATTTCCTGTTACATGATCAGTTTCAGGAAGGTAAGACAGGAAGACACACCCAACTTCATCTAGCTAGATATGGTGTTCACTGATTTTATATTTAAATCTTAAAAAAAAAAAGGAAATATAAAGGCCTCACTGCTAGTTAGTGGCTGTCATGCTGCTTCTCTGGTTTTAATTATTTTTGCAGTTCGGTAACACTTACTTGTCTGGCCCTCCCCCAGCCTGTGACTGAACAGTGAAAGGAGAAGCAGCAGACTGACGAGGTCACCTCTCTGTCACTCTGCTCTTCCCCCTTATCTGCATGCTCCTAATTAGCACACGAGGCATACAGCACAGCTGATTGGTTCCTGGTGCAGCTTCCCTTCTCCCATTCTGAGTCCTGCTGTACAATGAACTCCAAGCAGCTGAGCCAAACTGAGGTCTTTACACTGCTAGCATTTAAAAAAAAAACGCATTTAATATGTTAACCACTTCAGCCCCGAGCCTGTTTTTCAGATAAGTTGTTTACAAGTCAACCACTTAAGGACCCCTTCACGCCGATTTACGTTGTGAAGGGTCGCGAGTTATCGCGGGATTTAGAAAGAAGCAAGTTCTTTCTAAATCCCACGATAACTTGCGGCAGACCTCCGCAATGTCTCCTGGGAACAATGACAAAAGCTTCCAGGAGACATTGCGGCATCGAGGAAGTGACGGAATACCCGCACACTACCCGATGAATCCATATACAGGAAGTGGCCAGTAACATAAAGGATTACTAAGGTTCGCCTGCCCCTGAGAGTGACTTGAGCTGGGCATCGCCGCTTAGTGAAGGATTGGCTCGGGTGGCTCCGCTGCACTCGGCTGCTCTAGTCCTGCAAAGGGAACTGAGTTCCTGCTGTGAAAAAAGTGCAGGAACTCCGTTCCCACGCGTTCCCGCAGGACTTGAGCCCTGGTACACCCCTTAGTGAAAATGTTTAAATTGGGCCCATTTAACCATTTTCCCTCCCCGGTGTCATGTGACTCGTTAGTGTTACAAGGTCTCAGGTGTGAATGGGGAGCAGGTGGGTTAAATTTGGTGTTATCGCTCTCACTCTCTCATACTGGTCACTGGAAGTTCAACATGGAACCTCATGGCAAAGAACTCTCTGGGGATCTGAAAAAAAGAATTGTTGCTCTACATAAAGATGGTCTAAGCTATAAGAAGATTGCCAAGACCCTGAAACTGAGATGCAGCACGGTGGCCAAGACCATACAGCGGTTTAACAGGACAGGTTCCACTCAGAACAGGCCTCCCCATGGCTGACCAAAGAAGTTGAGTGCACATGCTCAGTGTCATATCCAGAGGTTGTCTTTGGGAAATAGACGTATGAGTGCTGCCAGCATTTCTGCAGAGGTAGAAAGGGTGGGGGGGTCAGCCTGTCAGTGCTCAGACCATACGCCTCACACTGCATCAAATTGGTCTGCACTTCTAGATTGTAAGCTCTAATGAGCAGGGCCCTCTGATCCCTCCTGTATTGATTTGTATTGTGACTGTACTGTCTTCCCTGATGTAAAGCGCTGCGCAAACTGTTGGCGCTATATAAATCCTGTATAATAATAATAATAATAATAATAATAATGGCTGTCGTCCCAAATGGAAGCCTCTTCTAAAGATGATGCACAAGAAAGACCGCAAACAGTTTGCTGAAGACAAGCAGACTAAGCACATGGATTACTGGAACCATGTCCTGTGGTCTGATGAGACCAAGATAAACGTATTTGTTTCTGATGGTGTCAGGTGTGTGGCGGCAACCAGGTGAGGAGTACAAAGACATGTGTGTCTTGCCTACAGTCAGGCATGGTGGTGGGAGTGTGATGGTCTGGGGCTGCATGAGTGCTGCCGGCACTGGAAAGCTACAGATCATTGAGGAGGAACCATGAATGTCAACATGTACTGTGACATACTGAAGCCAAGCATGATCCCCTCCCTTCAGAGACTGGACCGCAGGGCAGTATTCCAACATGATAATGACTCCAAACACACCACCAAGATGACCACTGCCTTGCTAAAGAAGCTGAGGGTAAAGGTGATGGACTGACCAAGCATGTCTCCAGAACTAAACCCTATTGATCATCTGTTGGACATCCTCAAACGGAAGGTGGAGGAGCGCAAGGTCTCTAACATCCACCAGCTCTGTGATGTCATCATGGAGGAGTGGAAGAGACTCCAGTGGCAACCTGTGAAGCTCTGTTGAACTTCATGCCCAAGAGGGTTAAAGGGGTTGTAAAGGACAACATTTTTTCCCCTAAATAACTTCTTTTACCTTAGTGCAGTCCTCCGTCACTTACCTCATCCTTCCATTTTGCTTTTAAATGTCCTTAATTCTTCTGAGAAATCCTCACTTCCTGTTCTTCTGTCTGTAACTACACACAGTAATGCGAGGCTTTCTTCCTGGTGTGGAGAAAGCCTCTTGAGGGGGGAGGGGGGCGAGCAGGAGTGTCAGGACGCCCACTAACACACAGCTCCTTCCTCTATCTGCAAAGTAGAGTGTCCTGACTCTCCTGCTCGCCCCCTCCCCCCTCAAGAGGCTTTCTCCACACCAGGAAGAAAGCCTTGCATTACGGTGTGGAGTTACAGACAGAAGAACAGGAAGTGAGGATTTCTCAGAAGAAATAAGGACATTTAAAAGCAAAATGGAAGGATGAGGTAAGTGAAGGAGGACTGCACTAAGGTAAAGGAAGCTATTTAGGGAAAAAAAATCCTTTACAACCCCTTTAACCACTTCCCCACCAGCCGCCGTCTGGAAACGGCGGCAAGGTGGTTGCTTAACTGGGGGTCGCCGTTCTGAAACGGCGCCCCGCAGAAGCAGCAATGCGCGCCGCCTCGGGCGCGCACACAGAAATTTCTGTGCGCGCCGGGTCTATGAGACCCGGCGCTACACAGATCTAGGTAAATGACCAGCAACAACGGTCATTTACCATGTGATCACAATGTAAACAAAGGAAGTCAGGGAAAGTTTACCTCCTCTCCTCTCCTCACACAGTATCAGCGGGAGAGAAGAGGAGATAAACTGAGTTTATAGTGCCCATAGTGTCACATCAGTGCCCAATCTGTGCCCTAAAGTGCCCAATCTGTGCCTAAAGTGCCCAATCTGTGCCTAAAGTGCCCAATCTGTGCCACATCTGTGCCCAGTAGTGCCGCATCAGTGTCACCAGAGCCGCACCAGTGTCACCAGAGCCGCACCAGTGTCACCAGAGCCGCACCAGTCCTATAATATTGCCACAACAGTGCCGTACCAGTACCGCCTGTGCCCACCAGTGCCGCCTGTGCCCACCAGTGCCGCCTGCGCCCACCAGTGCCGCCTGCGCCCACCAGTGCCGCCTGTGCCACCACGGCCACCTGTGCCCACCAGTGCCGCCTGTGCCCTCCAGTGCTGCCTGTGCCCACCAGTGCTGCCTGTGCCCACCAGTGCTGCTAATCGGTGCACACCAGAGCCACCTGTGCCCACCAGAGCCACCTGTGCCGCCTGTGCCCACCAGTGCCACACCCGTGCCACTACAGTGCACATAAGTGCCGCCTGTGCCCACCTGTGTCCACCAGTGCCACCACAGTACTCTGCAGTACAGCCTCACCAGCCACCAGTATGGCAAAAAAATTATTTACCGGCGAGCAGGCCGTACATCTTCTACTTGCCATGAGCGATGAGAGCAGCGAGGAGTCTCTGTCCGATTCTGATTCGGCCTATGAACCCGTTATAGACAGTGGGTCCGATTCAGAATCTGAAGAAGAACATGTGCCCAGGAAAAAAAGGGGTGCTGGCGTGGAGAAGCGGCCTACTCCCAGACGCGCAGGGCCGTCCACCTCAAGCGCTGTGCCTACCACCCCAAGCGCTGTGCCGTCCACCCCAAGCGCTGTGCCGTCCACCCCAAGCGCTGTGCCGTCCACCCCAAGCGCTGTGCCGTCCACCCCAAGCGCTGTGCCGTCCACCCCAAGAGCTGTGCCGTCCACCCCAAGAGCTGTGCCGTCCACCCCAAGAGCTGTGCCGTCCACCCCAAGAGCTGTGCCGTCCACCCCAAGAGCTGTGCCGTCCACCCCAAGAGCTGTGCCGTCCACCCCAAGAGCTGTGCCGTCCACCTCAAGAGCTGTGCCGTCCACCTCAAGAGCTGTGCCGTCCACCTCAAGCGATGTGCCACTGCAACAAAGCCCAGGCACCAGTAGGGTGTCATCTCAGCCCCAAAGGGATAGGGGCCATGCCAGCCTTCCCTATGGCCTTCAAAACCCCCTGTGGCTTCCCCCTAATTCCGGAGCAGCAAATATCCCCCCCTTCACTGCCCAGCCAGGTGTCCAGGTGAACACAGAAAACTTTTCTATGATTAATTTTTTTAATTTAGTTTTCACCGAAGATTTCCTATCCTTCATTGTGGCCCAGTGCAATCTCTATGCACAACAGTACGTAAGAAGTAACCCTGGTTCCAGATATGCCCGCCCCTTTGAGTGGAGAGAACTAACCGTGGACGAATTTAAAATGTTCTTAGGCCTAACCTTTACTATGGCACTTTAAAAAAAATAACAATTGTACTCCTACTGGTCCACCAAACCCATTCACCACATGCCCCTCTTCTCCTCCCTTATGCCAAGATCCCGATATTTAATAATTATGCGGTTCCTCCACTTTAACGACAACGCCCAGTGCCCTCCCCGAAATGACCCTGCTTTTGACAAGCTATATAAAATTCGGCCACTTCTAAATTTTTTCGCTCAACAATTTCCCCAATTATATACCCCTGACCAGAACATATCTGTGGACGAGTCCCTTGTCAAATTCTCAGGCAGGCTGGGCATCAAGCAGTTCATCCCCAGCAAAAGGGCCCGATATGGGGTCAAAATGTACAAGCTTTGCGACAGAGCCACAGGGTACCTCTACTCATTCATGGTGTATGAAGGAAAGGACTCCCAACTGCATCCCCCTGAATGTCCAGAGTATATGGGAGTCAGCGGAAAAGTGGTCTGGGATCTGATGTATCCACTCTTTGGAAAGGGATACCACCTTTATGTGGATAATTTCTACACCAGCTTGCCCCTGTTTCGCTGTCTTTACCTTCAGAATACCCCAGCATGTGGCACAATAAGACCCAACAGGAAAGGCTTCCCGCAAAAACTGGTGGATCAAAAGCTCAGACGAGGGGAGTCTGCAGCATTGAGGAACCAGGAGATATTGGCTGTCAGGTGGAGGGACAAACGGAACGTCCACATGCTTTCATCAATCCACAATGACACCCACGTGGAAGTCCCCAAAAGAACCGGCCCAATCCAAAAACCAAAATGCATCTATGACTATAATTTGTTCATGGGGGGAGTGGACTTCAATGACCAGATGTTAGAACCCTACCTGCCCACAAGAAAATCCCGCCACTGGTATAAGAAAGTGTCCATTTATTTTTTTAGTTTGGCCTTCTACAATTCCTATGTAATTTACAAAAAATCATCCGAGAACCCCGTATCATATCTGGACTATCAAGAAGAAGTCATCACCGCCCTTTTGTACCCTGAAAACCCACCGGAAAATATTCGCTCTGATTCTGTGAGCAGACTGCACGAGCGTCACTTTCCTGAGCAAACCCCCTCCCGTGAAACAGGCAACAGACATCAGAAGAGGTGCCGGGTGTGCTCCAGAAGAGGAGTTCGAAAAGACACCACGTATTACTGTCCCGATTGTCCTTCCCAACCAGGCCTCTGTATTGGAACATGTTTCCGCCGTTACCATACGTTTCTTCAATATTAGGGACATATGGTAAACGCAATTCTAATTTCCTGTAATTTCCCCCCCACACCCCTTATGCCACTGCACTCATACCTCTGCCTTCTCCGGAACCGACCATGGCCTGTTATACGACCACTCTTTTGCCTAACCCTAAACATACTTCTGCCTTCTCCGGAACCGACCATGGCCTGTTATACGACCACTCTTTTGCCTAACCCTAAACATACCTCTGCCTTCTCTGGAACTGACCCTGGCTTGTTATACGACCACTCTTTTGCCTAACCCTAAACTGTACCTACCTCTGCCTGCTCTGGAACTGACCCTGGACTGTTTGACCACGTTTTTTGCCTGCCCCTTGGATTGATCTTTTACCCTGCTATACTAGTGGGAACACAGGGGTCTCACATATGTGAGGGGCTCCAGAATTGTTTTTCTGGATGAAAAAACTAATTTTTTAGTTTTCTCATTCCCGGATTAGGGTCTGGTTGCCCGGAGGCTTCAAAGAGATTTGGGTGGGAGAAGCCTCTACCCCTGTCCCCATTCCCCTACCCATGGCCCGCTACTTGGACCATGTTCCTACCAGGACAAATATTTTGCCACTGCTGGCACTGTACTGACTATGGACAATATTCCTGCCTGCTGCCTGGACAATTCCATTCACTGTCGCTGACCAGTGACCACGTCCCTGCCTGCTGCCTGGATCGGGGCTCTCCTTCTGTGGACAATTGCACTACTAAAACCACAGGTAATCTTCTTTTTTTTTTACCCATTACTCAGCAGAATGTATTTTAGGGTGTAATTCTTGGTATGTACATGCTGTGTTAGAAATATGAAGGTCCTTCAAAAATGTGATAGATTGTAAGGAAATTGGATGTGTAATTTATGTCCCTAGACATGATGGTGCTTCTTGGATGTTGGGCCTCTGTATGTGGCCACGCTGTGTAAAAGTCTCACACATGTGGTATCGCCATACTCAGGAGGAGCAGCAGAATATATTTTGGGGTGTAATTTTTTCTATGTACATGCTATGTGTTGGAAATATCCTATAAATGGACAACTTTCTGTAAAAAAAAATGCGTTTTTATTTTTTTCCACATTTTCCAAAAACATCTGGAAAAAAATGAACTGTTCAAAAGACTCATTATGCCTCTTAGATTATACGTTGGGGTGTTAGCTTTCCAAAATGGGGTCACTTTGTGGGCGTTTCCATTGTCCTGGTGCTCCAGGGCCTTCAAAAGTGTAATAGGTGGTTGAGAGATTAGATGTGTAATTTATGCTCCTAGAATGCTTGAAGTTGCTACTTCGGTGTTGGGCCTCTGTATGTGGCCACGCTGTGTAAAAGTCTCACACATGTGGTATCGCCATACTCAGGAGGAGCAGCAGAATATATTTTGGGGTGCCATTTGTGGAATATACATGCCATGTGAGAGAAATAACCTGTTATAATGACAATATTGGTATGAAAAAAAAAAAAAAAAAATCTTGATTTTGCAAAGAATTGTGGGAACAAATGACAACTTCAAAAAACTAACTATGACTCTTACTAACTACCTTGGAATGTCTACTTTCCAAAAAGGGGTCATTTGGGGGGTATTTGTACTTTATTGGCTTGTTAGGGTCTCAAGAAATGAGAGAAGCTGTCAGTACTTCAGGTGTGATCAAATTGTTCAATTTTCAGAAATTGGTACCATAGCTTGTAGACCCTATAACTTTCACCCAGACTAAATAATATCCAAATTTTTTTTTTTTTTTAACAAAAATATGTAGCAGTATGCATTTTAGGCCAAATGTATGAGGAAAAGTTCATTTTTTACAAAATGATATGATAGAAATGAAGAAAAATGCATTTTTTTACAACATTTTCGTTCTTTTTTCATTAATAGCGAAAAAAAAAAAAAAAAACGCAGAGGTGATCAAATACCACCAAAAGAAAGCTCTATTTGTGGGGAAAAAAAGGACAAAAATTTAATTTGGTTACAGTGTTGTATGACTGAGTTATTGTCATTCAAAACGTGAGAGCACCAAAAGCTGAAAATTGGTCTGGTTATTAAGGGTGTTTAAGTGCCCAGTTGTCAAGTGGTTAAGGCAGTTCTGGAAAATAATGGTGGCCACACAAAATATTGACACTTTGGGCCAGATCCACAAAAACCTGGCGCAACTTAAAAAATCCCATTTAGGTTACACTGCCTTAAAATTTCTACCTAAGTGCCCGATCCACAAAGCACTTACCTAGAAATTTCAGGCTGTGTAACTTAAATCCGGCCGGCGCAAGGCGTTCCTATTCAAATGGGGCGAGTCCCATTTAAATGAGGCGCGCTCCCGCGCCGGCCGTACTGCGCATGCGCGAAGTTACGTTACGCCGAGTTTTGTGGATCGCGCCGGCTTAAAAAAGTTGCGTCAGGAAAAAAAAAAAAATTTGACAGCGTCGCTCGGCATGCATTCCTGAGGGAGAACTCCATGCCAATTTTCAAAGAAAAAACCGGCATGGGTTCCCCCCCCAGGAGCATACCAGGCCCTTAGGTCTGGTATGGGTTGTAAGGAGACCCCCTCTACGCCGAAAAATCGACGTAGGGGGTCCCCCTACAATCCATACCAGACCCGTATCCAAAGCACGCTACCCGGCCGGTCAGGAAAGGGAGTGGGGACGAGCGAGCGCCCACCCCCCTCCTGAGCCGTGCCAGGCCGCATGCCCTCAACATGGGGGGGTTGGGTGCTCTGGGGCAGGGGGGCGCACTGCGGGCCCCCCCACCCCAGAGCACCCTGTCCCCATGTTGATGAGGACAGGACCTCTTCCAGACAACCCTTGCCGTTGGTTGTCGGGGTCTGCGGGCGGGGGCTTATCGGAATCTGGGAGTCCCCTCAAATAAGGGGGCCCCCAGATACCGGCCCCCCACCCTAAGTGAATGGATATGGGGTACATCGTACCCCTATCCATTCACCTGGAGGCAAAAAGTTAAAGTTATTAAACACACAACACAAGGGTTTTTAAGATAATTTATTATTCTGCTCCGGAGGCCCCCCCTGTCTTCTTTAGCTCTAATACCAGGGGGGGCTTCTTCTTCCGCTCTCCGGGGGTCTTCTCCGCTCTCCGGGGGGGGCTTCTTCTTCCGCTCTCCGGGGGGGGTCTTCTCCGCTCTCCGGGGGGGTTTCTTCTTCCGCTCTCCGGGGGGGGGCTTCTCCGCTCTCCGGGGGGGTTTCTTCTTCTGCTCTCCGGGGGGGGGGTCTTCTCCGCTCTCCGGGGGTCTTCTTCTATCTTCGCCGCTCTCCGCTGTTGACTCGGCGCACCCCGGTTCTTCTCCAGCTGTCCGGTGCCTTCTCCTTCAGCGCTGGCTGCCTGCTATCTTCGTGTGTTAGCTCAATTACTAACAGGCAGCCAGCGCGGTCTTCTGTGACGTCATGTTCTTCTCTTCTGTTCTTCTCCCCTCTTCCGATGTTGACACGACGCCTCTTCTCACTGCAATGATGGAAGCGCGCCTTGCATCCCATTTATATAGGCATCACCGTCCCATCATGCTCCGGTAGGTACCCACGTGGTGGGTGCACGTGGGTAGGCACCCACCACGTGGGTACCTACCGGAGCATGATGGGACGGTGATGCCTATATAAATGGGATGCAAGGCGCGCTTCCATCATTGCAGTGAGAAGAGGCGTCGAGTCAACATCGGAAGAAGGGAGAAGAAGAGAAGAGAAGAGAAGAAGATGACGTCACAGAAGACCGCGCTGGCTGCCTGTTAGTAATTGAGCTAACACGAAGATAGCAGGCAGCCAGCGCTGAAGGAGAAGAACCGGGGTGCGCCGAGTCAACAGCGGAGAGCGGCGAAGATAGAAGAAGACCCCCGGAGAGCGGAGAAGACCCCCCCCCCCCGGAGAGCGGAAGAAGAAACCCCCCCGGAGAGCGGAGAAGACCCCCGGAGAGGGGAAGAAGAAGCCCCCCCTGGTATTAGAGCTAATAAAGAAGACAGGGGGGGCCTCCGGAGCAGACTAATAAATTATTTTAAAAACCCTTGTGTTGTGTGTTTAATAACTTTAACTTTTTGCCTCCAGGTGAATGGGTAGGGGTACGATGTACCCCATATCCATTCACTTAGGGTGGGGGGCCGGTATCTGGGGGCCCCCTTATTTGAGGGGACTCCCAGATTCCGATAAGCCCCCGCCCGCAGACCCCGACAACCAACGGCAAGGGTTGTCGGGAAGAGGTCCTGTCCTCATCAACATGGGGATAGGGTGCTCTGGGGTGGGGGGGCCCGCAGTGCGCCCCCCTGCCCCAGAGCACCCAACCCCCCCATGTTGAGGGCATGTTCGGCCTGGCACGGCTCAGGAGGGGGGGGGGGGCGCTCGCTCGTCCCCACTCCCATTCCTGACCGGCCGGGTAGCGTGCTTTGGATACGGGTCTGGTATGGATTGTAGGGGGACCCCCTACGTCGATTTTTCGGCGTAGGGGGGGTCTCCTTACAACCCATACCAGACCTAAGGGCCTGGTATGCTCCTGGGGGGGGGAACCCATGCCGGTTTTGATTTTACAAATTGCCGTGGAGTTCTCCCTCAGGAATGCATACCAAATGCCGTCGCTTGAATGGGCTTTTACATGGTGTTACTAACTTTACACTTTGTAACACCAGCCCTAGTTTTACACTTGCAAACTAAAACTTACGGCGAAAAAACGAAGCTGAAAAGCTTTGTGGATCGCCCTAAGTGCTAATTTGCATACTAGAAGCGGCATTTCGACTCGAAATGCCCCCAGCGGCGGATGCGGTACTGCATCCTAAGATTCGGCAGTGTAATTCAATTACACATGCCGGATCTTCGTCCTAACTTTGGAAAACTGCTTCTGTGGATCAGTTCCAAAGTTAGGACAAGGGATACGATGGAGTAACAGCAGTTACTCCGTCGTATCTCTTTTGTGGATCTGGCCCTTTGGGTCCAATTTGAACATTTTCACTTAGGGGTGTACTCACTTTTGTTGCCAGTGGTTTAGACATTAATGGCTGTGTGTTGAGTTATTTTGAGGGGACAGCAAATTTACACTGTTATACAATCTGTACACTCACTACTTTACATTGTAGCAAAGTGTCATCTCTTCAGTGTTGTCACATGAAAAGATAGAATAAAATATTTACATAAATGTGAGATGCTGTACATGGTACAGCAGGCACATATCAGGAATATGAAATGTTGGGTTTACATATTCTTTAAAGTGTTTTTTTTTATTTTATGTCACAATGTAGAGAATAGGATTTCCTATCATCTGTGCCAAGTCTTGCCACACAGAGTTAATCCAGCGCTGAGCAATCCTCTTTTTATTGTTCAGTGAAATAAAACAGACTTCCAGATAAAGACCAAAGTGCTTGCTTGAGTGACAGGTTATTTACATATCTCGTGCACTAGCTTGCAGACATGCACAGCTTCTGTAAAGTGCACAATTCACATCCCCCTCCCCTCTCCTCCTCTCCTCTCCCATCCAGCTCTCCCAGGATTGGCTGTCTTTCCTGTGTTTTGATTAAATGTTTTCAAAATATGGGGTGATCCACAGTTCAGTGTAAACAGCCATCAGAATATACATAGACAAGAAGCTGTGCATGTCTGCAAGCTAGTGCACGAGATATGTAAATAACCTGTCACTCGAGCAAGGACTTTGGTCTTTACCTGGAAGTCTGTTTTTTGGGTTTACATCCCCTTTAAGTCCTCAAGCTTTTCACTGGGTGTCTGAAGCCATTTTGTTGTAGATTTCCATGGAGGATGGACTTGGGTATAGAAGTACTCACTCTCGTGTTCCTCTGGATGATCTCTCTCATATTCCACACCATCGATGTACTGTGTAATCCTCTCTTTATAGAAGCGGCGGGCCAGGTCTCTCGGGGCGTCCTGATTGCTGTTCCTCGCTTCCAATGCTCGGGTTACACTCACAACTTTACTGAGAAGGAATTTGAAGCAGTGCAGGTGACCTTCCATGGCTGCTAGATGTACTTTAGGGAGAAAAGATAAAAAAAATTCTTACTAAAAGAAATCCAATATCTTTTCTTATTACCATACAGATTTAATAACCACCATAGAAAAAAGAAAGCATGCGGTCTACCTTCTCCTTGCTCTTCTCTTGCTGTAATAAATCTGGTAAAAAGTATCAAATCATTGTAGAAGTATCTGTTCATCCAAAACGGCTATTTCATTTTCAGGTAGCGGAGAGTTTAACCGCTTGTCCACGGGAGGACGTCATATGACGTCCTCCACTTTGTGCGGGGATATCTGAATGATGGGTGCAGCTACAGGCATCATTCAGATATCGCCGTGTTCAGCCGCGATTCTGTGCACGATAAGAACGATCAAAGCGGCGGTTCCGCCGCTTGATCGTTCTTGTAGGCAGCGGGAGGGGACAACCCCCCCCCTCCCACCACCATCCGGTGCTTCTCCGGGCTCTCCCGTGCCATCGGGTGCCCGGAGAATCGGTCGGCACTGCCTGGAAACCATAGAGATGACTGATAGTCACCAGTCACCTCTTTGACCGTTGGAGGCCCGGGCGCGACATTATGACGTCACGCCCGATACCCGGAAGTAAACGAATTGTGGCTGTCGGCATTAGATCGGTGATTTCTTTTTCACCGATTTCATGCTTGTAAGCCTGGAGGAGAGATGTGGGGTCTTATTGACCCCACATCTCTCCATAAAGAGGACCTGTCACACACATTCCTATTACAAGGGATGTTTACATTCCTTGTAATAGGAATAAAAGTGATAAAAAAATAAAAAAATAAAAAAATAAAATGTAAAAAAAAAGTGTAAAAATAAAATAAAATTAATAATTTTTTTTCAAAGCGCCCCTGTCCCCGTTATCTCGCGCGCAGAAGCGAACATGCATGCAAGTCCCGCCCACATATGTACACGCCGTTCAAACCTCACATGTGCGTTAGAGCGTGTGCAACTATTCTAGCACTAGACCTCCTCTGTAATTCGAAAATAGTAACCTGTAAAAAATGTTAAAGCGTCACCTATGCAGATTTTTAAGTACCGAAGTTTGGCGCCATTCCATGAGTGTGCGCAATTTTAAAGCGTGACATGTTAGGTATCTATTTACTCTGCATGATCTTTCACATTATACAAAAAAATTGGCCTAACTTTACTGTTTTGTTATTTTTTAATTCATGAAACAGTTTTTTTTCCCCAAAAAAGGCGTTTGAAAAATTATTGCGCAAATACCGTGCCAGAAAAAAAGTTGCAATGACCGCCATTTTATTCCCTAGGGTGTCTGCTAAAAAATATATATAATGTTTGGGGGTTCTGATTAATTTTCTAGCAAAACAATTTTGATTTTTACATGAAGGAGAGAAGTGCCAAAATAGGCCCGGTGGACAAGTGGTTAAAGTGGTTGTAAACCTCACACATGAAATATGAACAAAGCATATCCCTCCATAGTGTGTACTTGTCTCAATCCAGAGCACTGTCGGTTCTTCCTCCTCTCCCCTACAGCTGCTGCTAGTTGACACAGGGGAGGTGATCATGTGACCAGACTGACATGGCCTGAGAATAGTCATAGTATATGCATCTTATGTTTTTTTGCATCTTATGTTGGTGGTCGTTGCACGGTATTTGCGCAGTACATTTTCAAACGTGTTTTTTTTTTTTTAAAGAGTATCATGTATTAAATACATAAAATAAATAAATAAATAAATAAATCAGTAAAGTTAGCCCAATTTTTTCCCTAATCCAAAAGATGATGTTACGCTGAGTAAATAGATACCTAACATGTCACGCTTTGAAATTGCGCACACTCATGGAATGGCGCCAAACTTCGGTACTTAAAAATCCCCATAGGCAACGCTTTAAACATTTTTACAGGTTACCTGTTTAGAGTTACAGAGGACTACTAGCACTAGAATTATTGCTCTCGCTCTAATGCCGCGTACACACGTCTTTTTCACGATGTGAAAAATGACATTAAAAACGTTGGTGTGCGGGCTCCTGAGCATTTTTCATGACGTGAAAAATGGGCATTAAAAATTTAGAACATGCTAAATTTTTTTGCGTCGTTTTTCACGTTGTAAAAAACGCTCGTGTGTGGGCTTTAACAAACGTGAAAATAACCCGCATGCTCAGAAGCAAGTTATGAGACGGGAGCGCTCGTTCTGGTAAAACTAGCGTTTGTAATGGAGATAGCACATTCGTCACGCTGTAACAGACTGAAAAGCATGAAGACTGAAAAGCGCGAATCGTCTCTCACCAAACTTTTACTAACACGAAATCAGCAAAAGCAGCCCCAAGGGTGGCGCCATCTGAATGGAACTTCCCCTTTATAGTGCCGTCATACGTGTTGTACGTCACCGCGCTTTGCTCAAGCATTTTTTTTTCAACGATCGTGCGTAGGCAAGGCAGGCTTGACAAGAATCAGGTCGAAAAAAACTTTGTTTTTTCTAGACCATTAAAAATGGTCGTGTGTACACGGCATAAGGCCCCTTTCACACTGGGGCGGGAAGTGTGGTGGCGGTAAAGTGCCGCTATTTTTAGCGGCGCTTTACTGTCGGAATTGCGGCGGTATCCAGACGCTAGCGGTGCGGTTATACCCCCCGCTGGGAGCCGAAAAGGGTTAATACAGCCTGTGATGCACCCCTGCAGAGGCGCATTGCCAGCTGTATAGCCACAGTTTCCCGTTGCTTTCAATGGGAAGGAGTGGCGGAGAAGCAGTTAACACCCCGCTCCTCTCACTGCTCCAAAGATGCGGCTAGCAGGACTTTTGGAGCGGTACTGCTAGCTAAAAAACGACCCTGGCTCCCCAGCTGAGGCGGTAAAAAAAAATCAAATGCAGAGACCAGACGTAACATCGCGCCTGGACCCCCAAAAGATCAGAGGGGGTCCAGGGGGGGCCATCTGGATTTTCTATGGTTAACTTTCGGTATGGACCAATTCCTTCTCCCTCTCGCCGATCGTACGGGCAATCCGGGAGAAGCACTGGAGTGCGGTGGGAGGGGGGGACGTCGCCTCCCGCTGCCTGTAAGAACAATCAAGCTGCTGAACAGCCACTATGATTGTTCTTAGAGTGCAGGGAATCACCGGCTCTGAAAGAAGATATCTGACTATTGCCTATAGATCAGGGCTCAAGTCCTGCGGGAACGGAGTTCCTGCACTTTTTTCACAGCAGGAACTCAGTTCCCTTTGCAAGACTAGAGCAGCCGAGCCGCCTGAGCCAATCCTTCACTAAGCGGCGATGCCCAGCTCGAGTCACTGTCAGGGGCAAGCGAACCTTAGTAATCCTTTATGTTACTGGCCGCTTCCTGTATATGGATTCATCAGGTAGTGTGCGGGTATAACCAATGCCGCAATGTCTCTTGGGAGATTGCTTCTTTCTAAATCCCGCGATAACTCGCGGCAGACCTCCGCAATGTCTCCTGGGAACAATGACAAAAGCTCCCAGGAGACATTGCAGCATCGAGGAAGTATCTTTTTTTTTTTGGTGAGGGAGTGGATCTTGGGTGGGAGTTCCCACACTTTTTTCCCCAGGACTTGACCCCTGCTACAGATGCACCCGTCATTCAGATATCCCCACTCAAAGTCGATGATGTCATATCACGTCGTTGGGCGGGAAGTGTTTAAGCTACAACGAAGGCCCAACAGGTGCACATGGTGCAACCCATGTATTCCATCCCCGATTAAAAGCAAGAGTCGGTTTAGCATTAATACCTGGAGTGTTTCCATTGTGATCTGTGTCTTCTACAGAAGCTCCCCATCTTACGAGGAGCTGTAAACAACCAAGTCGGCCATGGAAGGCAGCATAGTGAACCGGTATCCAACCATTCACATCAGGACTGCTTGTATCCTGTTTGAAAGAAATATGCATTAAAAGTATGCACAGAAGACTTGCACCCTTCCCTTGTGATCTTCCCCCCTCTGCCATCTTTTTCTGATCTTCCCCTGGGGCCCGATGCATAGTAGCATACCAGTCAACATACAAAAATAATTGTTAACAGGAAAGGAAAGAAGATTGTGGCCGAGGAGACATACACCGGCACATTTTTAAACTAAAAATGTAGTTTGGTCTGTAAGTTAACTTCTCCCTCCCCAGGGCCTCCTTTCCCTTTCACCTAATTTAAAAAAAAATGTGTAGGACCCTACTTGATAGGTGGCAAGTTATGTAAACTAGTTCTTAGCTCTACTTGCAGTTGAGCCACGTATGATTATTTTGGGCCGTTCTGTGTCTCACTGGTTGCCGGACTGACTGCTTCCCCCTGCCTTTTGGAGGGTTCTGGAAAGTAGTGGGCTGGGAGAGTCAAGTCAAATCAGCAGCTGAATATTTATGCAATTCCAACTAATCTCTGGGGGAAGAATGCTCAGATGATGGCTGGGAGGGAGCATAAATAGTTTAGGGCTTGGAACAGAGGTGTTCTTGTCTAGGACTCGGAGATCCCAGCCTGAAGGTCTGCTGCCCTTCTGGGCAGTGCGGTTTTGTTTCCTCATTGGCTCATTGAGGCCCCAGCTGTGCTAGATTGGGGGCCTATTCTGCTGAAACTTACTGAGGAACTTCTTTTTTATTTTGTTAAATATTTATTCGATTGTTACAGTATAAACAAGTACGAAGTAGAAAATTTAGAGCTGAGGAGCTCTAAATCACAGTATTTAACCAATGTCTAGGATAACCAGGGGTAAGTAGTGGCTAGAAGGAGGGGGAGAAAGAAGGAGAAGAAGGAGGGGGAGAAAGAAGGAGAAGAAGGAGGGGGAGAAAGAAGGAGAAGAAGGAGGGGGAGAAAGAAGGAGGAGAAGGAGGGGGAGAAAGAAGGGGGAGAAAGTAGGGGGAGAAAGAAGGAGAAGAAGGAGGGGGAGAAAGAAGGAGAAGGAGGAGGGGGAGAAAGAAGGAGAAGGAGAAGAAGAAGGAGGGGGTGAAAGAAGAAGGAGAAGAAGAAGGAGGGGGAGAAAGAAGGAGAAGGAGGAGGGGGAGAAAGAAGGAGAAGGAGGAGGGGGGAGAAAGAAGGAGAAGGAGGAGGGGGGAGAAAGAAGGAGAAGGAGGAGGGGGAGAAAGAAGGAGAAGGAGGGGGAGAAAGAGGGGGGAAGAAAGAAGGAGAAAGAGGGGGGAAGAAAGAAGGAGAAGTAGGGGGAGAAGGAGGGAGGAGAAGGAGGGGGAGAAAGAAGGAGGAGAAAGAAGGAGAAAGAAGGAGGGGGAGAAGTAGGGGGAGAAAGAAGGAGGAGAAGAAGGAGGGGGAGAAAGAAGAAGGAGAAGAAGGAGGGGGAGAAAGAAGAAGGAGAAGGAGGGGGAGAAAGAAGAAGGAGAAGAAGGAGGGGGAGAAAGAAGGAGGAGGGGGGAGAAAGAAGGAGAAGGAGGAGGGGGGAGAAAGAAGGAGAAGGAGGAGGGGGGAGAAAGAAGGAGAAGGAGGAGGGGGGAGAAAGAAGGAGAAGAAGGAGGGGGAGAAAGAAGAAGGAGAAGAAGGAGGGGGAGAAAGAAGGAGAAGGAGGAGGGGGGGAGAAAGAAGGAGAAGGAGGAGGGGGGAGAAAGAAGGAGAAGGAGGAGGGGGAGAAAGAGGGGGGAGAAAGAAGGAGAAGGAGGGGGAGAAAGAAGGAGAAGGAGAAAGAAGGCGAAGGAGGGGGAGAAAGAAGGAAAAGGAGGGGGAGAAAGAAGGAGAAGGAGGGGGAGAAAGAAGGAAAAGGAGGGGGAGAAAGAAGGAGAAGGAGGGGGAGAAAGAAGGAGAAGGAGGGGGAGAAGGAGGGGGAGAAGGAGGGAGGAGAAGGAGGGGGGAGAAGGAGGGGGGAGAAAGAAGGCGAAGGAGGGGGAGAAAGAAGGAGAAGGAGGGGGAGAAAGAAGGAGAAGGAGGGGGAGAAAGAAGGAGAAGGAGGGGGAGAAAGAAGGAGAAGGAGGGGGGGAAAGAAGGAGAAGGAGGGGGAGAAGGAGGGGGAGAAGGAGGGAGGAGAAGGAGGGGGGAGAAGGAGGGGGGAGAAAGAAGGCGAAGGAGGGGGAGAAAGAAGGAGAAGGAGGGGGAGAAAGAAGGAGAAGGAGGGGGAGAAAGAAGGAGAAGGAGGGGGAGAAAGAAGGAGAAGGAGGGGGGGAAAGAAGGAGGGGGAGAAAGAAGGAGAAGGAGGGGGAGAAGGAGGGGGAGAAAGAAGGAGAAGGAGGGGGAGAAGGAGAAGGAGGGGGAGAAGGAGAAGGAGGGGGAGAAGGAGGGAGGAGAAGGAGGGGGAGAAAGAAGGAGAAGGAGGGGGGAGAAGGAGGGAGGAGAAGGAGGGGGGAGAAAGAAGGAGAAGGAGGGGGAGAGAGAAGGAGAAGGAGGGGGAGAAGGAGGGGGAGAAAGAAGGAGAAGGAGGGGGAGAAGGAGGGGGAGAAAGAAGGAGAAGGAGGGGGAGAAGGAGGGGGAGAAAGAAGGAGAAGGAGGGGGAGAAAGAAGGAGAAGGAGGGGGAGAAAGAGAGGGGAGAAAGAAGGAGGAGAAGAAGGAGAAGGAGGGGGAGAAAGAGGGGGGAGAAAGAAGGAGGGGGAGAAAGAGGGGGAGAAAGAAGGAGAAGGAGGGGGAGAAAGAAGGAGAAGGAGGGGGAGAAGGAGGGGGGAGAGGTAGTATCGGAGGGGGAGGAAAGGGGTGTATTTACCCATAAACAGTGCAACAGTAAAATATTTTGTATCATGGAATTCACAACCACAACAAAACAAACTATGAAACGTAATAAAATGAGGACTGCCAGAAGTCAAGGCAAGGGGATTGAGGCCGCTTAATAATCCTAGAGCAATGGGAAGGGGTTAAAGCATCAGGGGGTTGGGAGGATTCAGATCAGATATTTCGAGTTTGCCCAGGGAATTAGCAAGATCTCGCTTCAAGTAGCAGTCAGTATATCGGAATGGATGTACGATAAATGATAGTTCTTCCATAGTGAACGTAGACTCCGTATATTTCCACCACCTGGCAAAAAAAATAAAACAAGTAGTAGAGCGAAAGTTTAAGACAATGGTGTCCAGTCTTTCAATATGGAAAAGCGACAGCAATGGTCGCTTGGCAGCCTGTAGGGAAGGTGGAGATGGTTTGATCCAGTGGCGCATGATCGTTCTGCGAGCCGCTAACAGACATACAGTTGTGCTCATAAGTCTACATACCCTGGCAGAGATGGGATAACCCCCCTTACCCTCACATATGGATCCAACTCACCCTACAGTGGTGGATCACTTGCGCTTGTATCCCAATCAGGGACTCGAGGGAACCCGGAACCGCAGGTCGTCTCCTCTCTCCTCTACTGCACCTCATCCAAGATAGGTGACTCCAAAGCAGGGATCCGATATGGCGGGTTTAGATATCCAAACCAAAAGGATTTTTCCAGGTGTCAGATATATGTAAAAAAAGGAAAGGTCCTCCACATAGTGTAGATCCAAAAATGGAATTTATTAAAATCTTAAAAAAGCTCCACAAAAAAATGTAAAAATCCAAAGAAATCCGAAACAAACAGTCCAAGAGCGTGGTATGTACAGCTGGAGCTGGCGTGTAACCCGACGCGTTTCGTCTAAGAAAGACATCAACTGGGGAGTCACTACTGTCACTATATTATTGCAAAAAAATCTCTCGCACTGATTGTTTTACTTATGGCATCAAAAAAGAATACCCCTAGACCAGTAATGGCGAACCTTGGCACACCAGATGATTTGGAACTACATTTCCCATGATGCTCATGCACTCTGCAGCGTAGTTGAGCATCATGGGAAATGTAGTTCCAAAACATTTGGGGTGCCAAGGTTCGCCATTACAGCCCTAGACTGATCATTGAGCCGGAGAAGTGACTGAGACTGTGCGCATGGCGACTAGTGCACCTACTGGGAAAAGACCCTTAGAGAAAAGGATTGCCGCTCTCGAACCATCACAGTAAAGTATCCCGCGGTACTAGCAGCTGACAGTTGCTGGCTCTGCACAAGTTTGATGAGGAAAAATATCCTTCACGGCCACACACCATGAAAAAGGCATCTTTATTGTGGAAAATAAAATAAAATACAGTGTACAGCAGTCAAATCATGGAGAAACAGGGGAGAATAGCTAACGCGTTTCACATCAATCGATGCTTAGTCATAGTTAAGTGAACAAGACCCAAGCGTGTGTAGAGGAAAGATTGAAAAACAGGCTACCAATCAGAGCCTTAGAATTGTCTTTGGAAGATCTTCCACACAATTAGGTCCTGATCTCCAAAGATTGGGTGCACCTGAACAAGGAAAAAGCCAAAAAAGAAAAAACATGTCCAAAAATGTCAGGACCTACTGGGAGCAAATTAGCGGGCCCTTTAGGGGGTGAGCAACATATACATACATTATTTCTAGCTGTCCCTCTTGATCATCTCCGTTTCCTCAGTTTTACCGCGGGCTCAGGCTGCGCGATTATACTACACCAGGTGGTGTCTCCATTGCTGCCTGGACTCATAGCAAGTGGTTGAATGACACTGAGCATCAGTACTTAACAGTATTATGAGCATTAGTAATAATACTACTTACTGTGCCACTACGTAGTATGGTCTGTAGAGTGAATGAGTGGCCATGGGCCGCCGCCAGGTGAGTGGGGCAGCACTGCCGGTCATCTTTAGCTAAAAGGTTTGCCCCACTAAGGACAAGAGCCTGCAAAATAAAATGACTGTACATAAAACACCAAAAGGCACTATGACTGCATATAAACGTTTGGCTGCTGCTACAAATAATAAATAGCAATAATGTAATCATTTGCTGCATCACTAAAAAAATTGCATCTTAAAGCGAAATTCCACCCAAAAGTGGAACTTCTGCTTTAACCACTTGCTTACTGGGCACATAAACCCCCTTCGTTCCCAGGCGAAATTTCAGCTTCCGGCACTGCGTCGCTTTAACTGACATTTGCGCGGTCGTGCGACGTGGCTCCCAAACAAAACCTCTGCGGTTTTTATTTTTTGCGCTATAAACAAAAAAAGAGCGACAATTTAAAAAAAATATATATTTTTTTTACTTGTTGTTATAATAAATATCCAATTTTTTTTTAAAAAAAAAACTATTTTTTTTCTCAGTTAAGGCCAATACGTATTTTTGGACGTATTTTTGTAAAAAAAAAAAAAAAAAATCGCAATAAGCGACTGGTTTGCGCAAAAGTTATAGCGCCTACAAAATAGGGAACAGAATTATGATTTTTTTTCATTATTTTTTTTTTTACTAGTAATGGCGGCGATCTGCGATTTTTATTGGGACTGCGATATTGCGGCGGACGTATCGGACACTTTCGACACAAATTTGGGACCATTCACATTTATACAGCGATCAGTGCTATAAAAATGCACTAATTACTGTATAAATGTGACTGGCAGGGAAGGGGTTAACAATAGGGGGTGAGGAAGGGGTTAAATGTGTAGCCTGGGTGTGTTCTAACTGTGTGGGGGGAGGGGGGTGACTGGGGGAGGTGACCGATGCTGTGTCTCTATGTACAAGGGACACAGATCGGTCTCCTCTCCTCTGGCAGTACGTGGAGCTCTGTGTTTACACACACAGCTCCACGTCCTTGCTGTTACCGGCTGTGTCACCGACGATCGCGTGTACCCGGCGGACATCGCCGCCGCCAGGTACACGCATCGGGTCCCCAGCGATGCGGCGGCACAGTGGTTACCCGCCGTGCGCCCCCCAGTGGCGCGCGCGGGTAATGCTTTCAAATAACGTCCAAAGACGTCCAGTTGGCACCTGAGAACCGCGCTGTTGACGTCTTTTGTCAATAGCGCGGGTCTCAAGTGGTTAAGCACTCCTCTCCCCCTAACATGCCACGTTTGGCATATCATTTTTTTGGGAGGGAAGCGTTTACCTTACTTTTAGTGGGACTTCTTTTTCCACTTCCTGCTTCCTTTTTTGGGCCGCCTAGGTGATTCCTCCTCTCGCCGTAGGCGACCCCTCCCTGCCAGTGATCTTCTGGGACACAACTCAGGTCCCAGAAGATCGGCTGGCCAATAGGAGAGCGCAGCGCGACTCGTGAATGCGCTGTGTGCGCCCGACTGTGAAGCCGTAAGCTGTCACGGCCGGGTGCCCACAGTTACGATGACGCCGCGATGTAGAGGAGGGGGAGAGGAGCGAGCCTCTGGCCGGCTGCATCGCTGGACCATGAGGCAGGTAAGTGTCGGTTTATTAAAAGTCAGCAGCTATGCTTTTTGTAGCTGCTGACTTTTAATAAACTAAAACATGAGTGGAACTCCGCTTTAAACCATCTTACATTTTCACACTTCGGGCCAGATTCAGAAAGCTTCTACGCCGTCTCCAGATACGCTGCCGTAATTTCAAATGTGCGCTGTCGCATCTTTACCCCGATTCACAAAGCAAGATACGTCCAAAAACATGGCTTCAGCCATCCGACGTAACTTGCCTACGCCGGCGTATCGTGGGCGCATAGTTACGCTGGACGCATTCAACATTCCCATTATAAATATGCAAATCACCTAGATACACCGATAAACGAAGGTACGCTGTTTACGTAAGGCGTATGACCGGTGTAACTCTACCCCTCATAAAGCAGGGGTAAGTCATGTAAGGCTCCATTCACACCTAGGCAGACAAATTTGCGGCGTTTTGTCGCCGCAAATCGCGGTACAAATAGCGGCGTTTTGTACCGCGATTTGCGGCGACAAAACGCCAGTATTGTCCGCCTAGATGTGCCCCAGATTGACCCCCTCTATGGAGATGGTTCCCATCTCCTAGCCGAACGCCGAAAGCCGCCTGAAAAAAAGGTCCGGGACCTTTTTTCAGGCGGCAGGCGTCCGGCGTTCAGCGTGGAGATGTGAACCATCTCCATAGAGGGACATGTGTTTTCATCCCTCTGGCGGCAGCGGCGTAGCACTACAGGCGTAAAAACGCCTAGGTGTGAATGGGGGCTTAAAGTATGGACGTCGGAACGACCGTTGAAATTTACGTTGTTTACGTAAGTCGTACATGAATAGGGCTGTGCGTAAGTTAGGTTTACGTCCTAGGCATTGCGCCGACATATCTTAGGGAGTATATACGACGTGATTCTGAGAACGCGCACGCATGCCCAGTTCGACCGGCCATTAATTTACATGGGGTCACGCTTAATTTAAATAGATGACGCCCACCTGCTTCCTACTTTAAATTAGGCGGGCTTACGCCGGCCAATTTACACTACGCCGCCGCAACTTACAGAGCAAGTGCTTTGTGAATACTGCACTTGCCTCTCTAAGTTGCGGCGGCGTAGCGTAAATAAGATACGCTACGCCCGCACAAAGATGCGCCCAGGTACGTGAATCTGGCCCAACGTTGTAAACAGTCTCACACCACAGTGGCCACAATTGGTATGTGTAAAACAATCATGATTATTATTTAATATTTCATACATTTCTCCCCCCCCCCCCCATCAGAATACACTGATCAGCCCTGCAGCCATTGGCTGCAGCAGCTGATTGAATGCAGGTTTTCCAGCAAGATCGTTCAACAGAAACTGGTCTAATGATCGGCTTCTTTTGAACCGGCTGAATTTTGATACGTGTGTACCCAACTTGAGAGACAGACATGCAACTGGTACAGAAAGTCAGGAGAAAGTGTTAAGATTCACTAGCTTACTAAACAAAGAAGATGCATAAAGACCCAGAGGGTTGAGGACCAAATCCAAGCAGTTCTCACACAATGACATACCTGCATGCACGCATCTTGGCCTCTAATGGCGGATAAGTGAGCCGCAGTCCACCCTCTTGTTGTCACGTCACTGATATCTGCTCCGTGCCAAAGCAACCAATGAAGGCACTGTAATATAAAGAGATATAAAGTAGAAGTTCATACTCTCGTGTGTTTTTGGCAATATTTAGGGTCACTTGGGTGCTTGTGCACATATAATGTGAGGGACAAGGGAATAAATGTTTCAGTACCAACTCAGTGCTTTTCAAAGTGTGTGGACCATCAGTGTCCATAGGTTCATTACTGAAGCAATTTTATTAATGGTGAAGATTCTGAGAAACTCTACGGGAAAGCAATGAATGCAATTTTCCCCATGCCTTTGCAAACCCGAAACTACCCTGATAGAGGTTTCTGAGGTTGTGGTCAGCAAGGTGAGGCCCCTGTATATGGTGACCATGCCTGAAATTGCTTTCTTTCTGGTCCAGGGTCTTCTGTCTCCTCCATACACTGTTTCACGTGATTATTCCCAAGAACGCTAGTTATGCTTAACTTCACTGTCCTATTCCAGGCCTTCGTGGTCACCAACAACGGTCAGCCATGTTTCTTTTCCTAAATGGTCACAAAAGTTGAACCACAGTTCATGGACTTTGTGGGCACAACCACACCAGATAGGATAAAAATAAAAAATAAATAAAAAAAAACACAAAATACTTTTATTGATGCACAACATCTAGTTAAAAATCGAGTAGCATTATGCACTGTATAGCCTCGTACACACAACTTGGTTTTCTCTGCAAGAACCAGCAAGAAAACTGCTGGCAGAGCTTTCTTGCCGAGTAAACCGAGCGTGTGTACGAGGCTTTGAGGTTTCTCGTCAAGAAAACTGCCCAGAATCCAGACGAGAAAAATAGAGAATATGCTCTCTATTTTCTCATCGTGAGATTCTCTGCAGTGTTTTCCTGCCGAGAAACCTGAGTGTGAGTATACTTACCTCTCCATGGAAACCCGCTGTAACAGGAGTCACTTTTGGGCACAGATTGAGCCAGGAGATGGGGTACACATGTTGGATTGTTTTGGCGTGGACAGTGATTTACAGTATATTCCTTAATGCCTGCAAAGAATATTCTATGACTCATTTCTATGCTTAGCCCTGACTAGTGACATGCTAATTGAGTCAGGGCCTGGAAGACATTTCATTGTCCTTGTGTAAAGGTGTTAATCCAGGTCTGCTCCCAGACCTCTAATTATGTATGCTAAATACTGTTTATGTGTGGAATGTACTTGTCAGAGACAAAGCGTCTGTCTGGGGATGTGGATTGGAAGGAGATCATTGTGTGATGGTGTTTTGTTTGTTATGCTGTTAATGAAGGAATGTTTAGTAATTATTATATTAGCCTTAGTGTGTGATTAGGGGGGGTGGAGATTTTATTGTCCCTTTGAATACTTTCATGCCTTGTACTGTATATAAGCTGAGAAGAAACCATTAAAGTTGTCTTCATTTTGAAACCAGTAATGGAGCAAGTCTCGTTATTCTGGGATGTCTGATGTCTGTTGGACGGTTGGAGTGTCAGATGAGCTGTCGTGGATGGGATGGAAGGTCGTAAACGGTGGTGACCGTTACACCCGCGCATGCTCAAAATGACTTTGACGCATGCGCAGTAGCTTTCAAGGCATAGGTAGGGTGAAGCAAGATGGCGGCGACAGCATCAAATGTGACGAGCGCATGCTCATCATAGTCGAGGTCACCGCATTTGTGCAATTCAAAAGAACCTCGGTTCTTTTGAATGGTGTGTGTGTACACTCGCTGGCAAGAGATTCTTGCCAGGAATCTCGTCAGGAAAAACAAAAGTTTTTTTCCTGACGAGAATCCGGGCCGTGTGTACAGGGCTTCAATCGCTAAAGGTGGTGGACCAAAATGTAGAATGTATTACATTAAAATGTATACAGATCTTGTTGAACTGCAGACTATGAGTCAAGGATAATATATGGCTCCACCACCATTTCATATTAAGCTCAACTTGTTTCGCAAATTTCCTTCTTCAGGAGAAAAAGTGCTAACATAAGAATGCTACAACAATGTGTAACATGCTACACAGGGGATCAAAGACCCAGGGTCCATACAAAATAAAGTAGGTATACAATAAATCTACACACAAAAGGATAAAGATACCCTCATAATAACAAAGGAAATAGCTAAATCTTGGAGGCCAAGGGAGCGGGGTTTATTTAGAGGAGCGGGTGGTCAGTATTAAAAGCCACAGAAAGGTCCAGTAGTATGGAGTAGTGGCCATGGGTTTTAGCAGTTAGTAAACCGTAAGCAGTTTCTGAGTTCTGTGAGGAAAAGCCAGACTGTAAGGGTTTGAGAAGGTAGTTGTCAGATAGTAACTCAGATGGTTATAGACAAAAGATTTGGAGATTTTATATAACCCAGATCTATGACCCCCTCTTACCTCCAGGCTCCCGGAGTGTGCCGCCCAGTGCAGGGGTGTAAATTTATGAACGGGATCCACCTCATTAACCCGTGTCCCGCTTTTCACAATCTTCTCCAACTGCTCCACATCTCCACACTTCACCGCCTCATGGATGCTGCTGTAAGCCTTCTTCTTCTGCCCCGCCGCTAATACACAAGTGAAAAAGATTTACAGAATTTATGCGGGATATAAAGAAAACTCCAGAATTCTGTAGCTGAGTAAAAAAAAAAAGAAGCAACAACCAATCTTGTATTATCTGACAAATGAAACTCAATAGGTAGGGACAACCGCCGCAATTTTCTTCTGGCTTTGCTTTGTCACTGAACTGATAATCTGCCTCTCTCTGGGCTCTTTGTTTTTTTTTTAGGGTACACAATGATGCACAGCTACATGCTTTTTACTGTTTTGTAGTAGAGCTGCACGATTAATCGCGGAAAGAATCGCGATCTCGATTCTCCGCGCCCGCGATCTCCCCTCAGGATGACCCGCGATTCTTCTGTTTCACGGCCGGTTCCACGTAACCAGCGTGGAACGCAAATGGTGCCGATATCTGACCCGACGTCAGTAGCCTGTGCCACTGGATTGATGCCTGGGCTTCTCTTGCAGATCTGTACAACTGTAGTGTGTATCCATGCACCACCCCGTGGTTGCCGGCGGTACTGCTTCTGATATAATCTTTCTCAAAGTTCTGTACAACTGTGTGTATCAATGCGCGTGTGTACCCTGAGCTCCGTCCCTTGTCTCACCCTCTACCAACCTCTGAGCACTGTAACTTGGTTCCACCTCCAAGCACCGCAATGTGGTTCCACCCACCTCCAAGTTCCGTCCCTTGGTTCCACCTCCGAGCTCTGTCCTTGTCTCCACCCACTACCAACCTCAGAGCACCATCACTTGGTTCCACATCCTGTCCACCCCTGAGCTCCGTCCCTTGTCTCACCCCTACCATCTGAGAACTGTCACTTTGTTCCCCCTCCTACCCACCTCCAAGTTCCATCCATTTTCTCACCCCCTACCAACCTCAGAGCACCGTCCCTTGGTTTCAAATCCTGCCCAACCCTGAGCTCCGTCCCTTGTCCCACCCCCTACCTTGGTTCCACCTCCAAGCTCTGTCCTTGTCTCCACCCACTACCAACCTCAGAGCACCATCATTTGGTTCCACCACCTACAAGCTCCATCCCTTGTCTCACCCCCTACCAACCTCAGAGCACTGTCCCTTGGTTCCACATCCTGCCCACCCCTGAGCTCCGTCCCTTGTCTCACCCCTGCCAACCTCTGAGAACTGTCACTTTGTTCCCCCTCCTACCCACCTCCAAGTTCCATCCCATGTCTCACCCCCTACCAACCTCAGAGCACCGTCACTTGGTTCCACCACCTACAAGCTCCATCCCTTGTCTCACCCCCTACCAACCTCAGAGCACCGTCCCTTGGTTTCAAATCCTGCCCAACCCTGAGCTCCGTCCCTTGTCCCACCCCCTACCTTGGTTCCACCTCCAAGCTCTGTCCTTGTCTCCACCCACTACCAACCTCAGAGCACCATCATTTGGTTCCACCACCTACAAGCTCCATCCCTTGTCTCACCCCCTACCAACCTCAGAGCACTGTCCCTTGGTTCCACATCCTGCCCACCCCTGAGCTCCGTCCCTTGTCTCACCCCTGCCAACCTCTGAGAACTGTCACTTTGTTCCCCCTCCTACCCACCTCCAAGTTCCATCCCATGTCTCACCCCCTACCAACCTCAGAGCACCGTCACTTGGTTCCACCACCTACAAGCTCCATCCCTTGTCTCACCCCCTACCAACCTCAGAGCACCGTCCCTTGGTTTCAAATCCTGCCCAACCCTGAGCTCCGTCCCTTGTCCCACCCCCTACCTTGGTTCCACCTCCAAGCTCTGTCCTTGTCTCCACCCACTACCAACCTCAGAGCACCATCACTTGGTTCCACCACCTACAAGCTCCATCCCTTGTCTCACCCCCTACCAACCTCAGAGCACTGTCCCTTGGTTCCACATCCTGCCCACCCCTAAGCTCCATCCCTTGCCTCACCCCTGCCAACCTCTGAGAACTGTCACTTTGTTCCCCCTCCTACCCACCTCCAAGTTCCATCCCATGTCTCACCCCCTACCAACCTCAGAGCACCGTCACTTGGTTCCACCACCTATGAGCTCTATCCTTTGTCTCACCCCCTACCAACCTCAGAGTACTGTCACTTGGTTACACCCTCTACCCACCTCCAAGTTCCCTTCCACCCCCTTGGTTCCCCTTTTAGAGAAAACAGAACCAAGTACAGTGGAACCTCGGATTGCGAGTAACGCGGTTAACGAGCGTTTCGCAATGCAAGCTTTTTTTTCTCAAAATCCTGACTTGGTTTGCGAGTGTTGTCTTGCAAAACTAGCAGGATTCAAGCCTCTGCGGTGTGCAGTACCCCATTAGGCCAGAGGTGCGGGGGCGACGGTGACACTCAAAGCCATTCAAAAATTACTTGGAAACACTCAAAGTCCCTGAGTATTTCCGAGTCTCTCTGGCGCCCCCCACCTCTGGCCACATGCGATATTGCATGCAATAGAAGTCAATGTGGAACAAATTATCTTTGTTTCCATTGACTTCTATGAGGAAACTCGCTTTGATATGCAAGTGCTTTGTATTACAAGCATTCTCCTAGAACTGATTATGCTCGTAATCCAAGGTTTATGATTAAGTAATCCAATTTGTATAGAATTTGGTAAGGATAAAAAGAAAAGTTGTCAAATAGAACCCCTGCAGACACATATTTCCTAGTGGTCACCATCAATAGACCCCTCCCTCAACAGTAGATTACTCTCAGCAACTATTGCCCCCCCCCCCCCCCCCCAGGAACATAGGAATCCCCTTCCAGTAACAGTAGACCCCTTCTGCCACAACAACAGACCTCCCCAGCAAAAATAGACCTCCCACAACAACATAAGACCCCCCTTCCAGTAACAATAGATCCCACACCAGCAACAATAGACACCCCCAGCTACATAAGACCCCCTGTTCCATTACCAATAGATCCACACTAGCAACAATAGGCTCCTCCCACCACAACTGACCCCCCCAGCAACATAAAAAAACACCAGCAATGATAGATCTCACTTTAGCAACAATAGAACCCCCCCCGCCACAACAATTGACCCCTCAGCAACATAAGAGCCCCCTACCAGAGACAACAACCCCCCCCCCCCCCACCACAACAGACCTCCCCAGCAAGAATAGACTTCCCACATCAACATAAGACCCCCTTCCGGTAACAATAGATCCCACACCAGCAACAATAGACACCCCCAGCTACATAAGACCCCCCTGTTCCATTAACAATAGATCCACACTAGCAACAATAGGCTCCTCCCACCACAACAACTGACCCCCCAGCAACATAAAAAAAACACCAGCAATGATAGATCTCACTTTGGCAACAATAGAACCCCCCCCCCCCCCCCCCGCCACAACAATTGACCCCTCAGCAACATAAGACAATAACCCCCTCCCCCCGCCACAACAACAGACCTCCCAGCAAGAATAGACTTCCCACATCAACATAAGACCCCCTTCCGGTAACAATAGATCCCCCACCAGCAACTACAGACCCCCCCCCCCCCAATAACAATAAATCCACACTAGCAACAATAGACTCCTCCCACCACAACAATTGACCCCACCCTTCCAGTAACAATATCCAACCCGCATCCTTTCCCCATACATACATTCATTGCTGGAGGTGCAGGAACTTCTTTCCCACTAAAAACAAAACTGTGCTGCTGTCCAGAGGCGTGTCTATTGCTCCTTCCTCCAGAGTGGGGGCGCTCTAATACAGGGCGTGCGTTATTGGCCAGATCATCAGGTGAAAACAGATGGGGGGGAGCCTCAAAAGAAAACAAATGCAGCCACCACATCTAATGATAGGTAAGGATGAGCTCTGGCGTGTTCGCATAGAACACGTGCGGAGCCCACCAGGAAGTGTGCACGGCGCTGCGCTAAAAAGAGCCAGGGAGACATTTCACGATCCCTGCAGCCGAGCGTCGGGACAATGTCTCCCTGGCTGTGATTAGCGCAGCGCCGTGCACACTTCCTGGCGGGCTCTGCACGTGTTCTATGCGAACGCGCCGGAGCTCATCCCTAACCATAGGGTAGCTGGAATATATGACCATGTTTGGCTTTAGATGTAACACTGCTTTAAACTGGTCATACACAATTAGAAAATCAATGCTCCCCCTCCCCCGACCGCGCTGAACAGCGTGGAAGGAGGAATGTCTCCAGCCAATTGTATTGTGTGTGATAGGATGCAATAACTATTCAGCCAATCATTTCTCAGTTGATTTATTTTGAGCCGATTGGTGCAGACATGGGTGAAAATGTGAGCCGCCTACATCCAGCTTTGGTCTCTGGGATGTTGGGGGATGAAGAGAAGGGGAGGGGCTCATGAGTTGAACAATGGAGAACTGGGCAGGGCTGACACCATTAGCTAGATTCAGAGAGACTTAGGCTGGCGTATCAGTAGTCTGAATGTGCGCCCGCGCTAATTTAAGCGTATTCTGGTAACCAGATACGCTTAAATTAGGCTCAGATACGAGCGGCGTAAGTGTCTCACACCCCCGTATCCTAAAGTGTAATTTTTAGGCTGACCGCTAGGTGGCGCTTCCATTGCGGTCGGCGTAGAATATGTAAATCACTACTTACGCCTATTCACGAACGTACGCCCGGCCGCTGCAGTACAGATACGCTGTTTACGTAAGAGATAGGCCGACTAAAGTTAAAGATGCCCCCTAGGTGGCGTAGCCAATGTTAAAGTATGGCCACCGTTCCCGCGTCGAAATTCGAAAATTTTACGTCGTTTGCGTAAGTCGTCTGTGAATAGGGATTTACGTCATTTACGTCCACGTCTAAATCAATAGGCCCGCGCGGCGGACTTAGCCGCAATGCACAGTGGGA
This sequence comes from Rana temporaria, assembly GCF_905171775.1. Lineage (NCBI taxonomy): Eukaryota > Metazoa > Chordata > Amphibia > Anura > Ranidae > Rana > Rana temporaria. Next base: position 25,714,431 of record NC_053490.1, on the reverse strand, counting down.
AATGTAGGCGCATGCGCAGTTAAAAAAAAAAAAAACGTCAATCACGTCGGGTCAAGCCTCATTACCATAAAACACGCCCCCTCAGACAAATTTGAATTAGGCGCCCTCACGCCCGCCCGCTTTAGGCTTAACTTAGCAGGCAAGTACATTGTGAATCATGTACTTGCCTCGCTAACTTACGGCGGCGTAGCTTAAATGCCATAAGCTACGCCGCCGCGAAGTTGCGGCCATCTCTGTGGATCTAGCTACAAGTCTTGCAATGTCAGTCCTGGACAGGACTTAGGGGGTGATTAGTGTAACTTCTGGAAGAGCAACAGGTACTTTTCTGTATCTGCCAGGATTGGTGGGGGAGGGGGAACCTTACTACTTACACCCTAAATCTGGAATATAAGGTGTACTGTGCCTTTAAGGCTATAAATAATGACAGCAGCTCTCTGTGATTGGCTTATAGATCTGTATTGGCTGAATATATATATATATATATATATATATATATATATATATATATATATATATATATATATATATATATATATATATGTATATTCAGCCAATACAGATCTATAAGCCAATCACATATATATATATATATATATATATATATATATATATATATATATATATATATATAGGCTCATCAGCAGCAAAGTGTTGCTTGCACTGTGCAGACTGACATCTCCTAATACTTAGCAGAGTGAATGGTGAGTGTCATTGCATCACCGGATGGGGGGAGGTCATGTAACGTGTCCTTCCCTCCCTCCTCTCCCCGGGACCGCCGCTCACCGTTTGTAGAGGCTCCGGAGGCTGCAGGCATCTTCGGGCGTCCCTTTGCTTTCTTGCTGCCTGTTAAAAACCCACACTTCCGGGACGCTCAGCGGTTTCCATGGCCACCAGGAGGTTTTTATACGTCATTTCCGGGCCGTGTCCCCCCACTGTCTCGCTCCGCCATCTTTGTTCCTGGCACTTGAGTAGATTGTTGTTCTCCTGTTCCAGTTGCCTGATGGTTTTTGGCAGAGCTGCCCCTGGAATCTTTAACTTTAAATACAAGCTTCTCTGTTTTGAGTCATTTGTCAATTTAATAACATTTTGTTTGTATATATACATAGCTCCCAACTGTCCCTGATTTCGAGGGACTGTCCCTGATTTGGAGCAGTGTGTGTCCCTCATTCCTCCTCATTCGTTCCTCATTTTGGTCTGATCTATATAGATGTATATAAAATGCACTTTTTATCTTTCAAAAAGTGTTTCCCAGTGCTAAACCTTTCATCCAAATTCTAAATTGTTGCATTTGTAAATTCCAAAAGCCAATATAAAGGAATAGTAGAGGTAAAAAAAGCACTCGTGGGTTTAACCAATCTTGTTTTGTTGTACAATTCTCCTTTAAGGGGGCGTGGCAAGGGATGTGTCCTATCCCTGCATACTTTTGCTGATAGGTGTCCCTCATCCCCATCTCAAAAAGTTGGGAGGTATGTATATATATATAATGCCACCTGCATTATATATATATATATATATATATATATATATATATATATATATATATATATATATATATATATATATATATATATATATATAATGCAGGTGGCATGCATGCATCCAGACCCCCCACCACCTCTTCCCCACTGCTCCAGCCAAATGTTAAAGCTCTGATGTCAAAAGGGGACTATGTGATTGGGGGTCTCTACGATGGGAAGGTTCTATGATGGAAGAAAAAGACTCTGATGTGATGAGAGGACTCTATCAAAGGGATACATTGATGTAATGGGGAACCTCTGACACGATGGATGATGAGGGTCTTTGAAGTAAAGAAGGGACGCTAATGTGAAGTGTGATGTAATTGGAGACCCTCTGACATGATGGCGAGACCGCTGATGTGATGGGGGAACTTCTGGCATGATGAGGAGACCCCTGATGTGATGGGGGAACTTCTGGCATGATGAGGAGACCCCTGATGTGTTGGGGGAACCCCTAACACGATGGTGAGACCCCTGATGTGATGGGGAACTTCTGACATGATGGCAAGATCCCTGATGTGTTGGGGGAACCCCTAACATGATGGCGAGAACCCTGATGTGATGGGGGAACCCCTGACATGATGGCAAGACCCCTGATGTGATGTGGGAACTCCTGACATGATGGCGAGAACCCTGATGTGATGGGGAAACTCCTGACATGATGGCGAGACCCCTGATGTGATGGGGGAACTTCTGACATGATGGCGAGACCCCTGATGTGATTGGGGAACCTTTGGCAGATGGAGAGACTCCTGATGTGTTGGGGGAACCCCTAACATGTTGACAAGACCCCTGATGTGATGGGGGAACCGCTGATGTGAAGGCGAGACCTCTGACGAGATGGGGGAACCTCTGATATGATGGCAAGACCCCTGATGTGTTGGGGGAACCCCTACCATGATGGCGAGACCCCTGATGTGATGGGGGGAACTCCTGACATGATGGTGAGGCCCCCTGATGTGATGGGGAACCTCTGACATGATGAGGAGACCACTGATGTGATAGGGGAACCTCTGACATGATGGCAAGACCCCTGATGTGATGGGGGAACCCCTAACATGAAGGCGAGACCCCTGATGTGATGCGGGAACTCCTGACATGATGGCGAGAACCCTGATGTGATTGGGGAACCTCTGACATGTTTGCAAGACCCCTGATGTGATGGTGGAACCTCTGGCATGTTGACAAGACCCCTGATGTGATGGGGGAACCGCTGATGTGATGGCGAGACCTCTGATGTGATGGGGGAACCTCTGATATGATGGCAAGACCCCTGATGTGTTGGGGGAACCCCTACCATGATGGCAAGACCCCTGATGTGATGGGGGGAACTCCTGACATGATGGCAAGACCCCTGATAAGATGGGGGAACCTCTGACATGATGGCATGACCCCTGATGTGTTGGGGGAACCCCTAACATGATGTCGAGACCCCTGATGTGGTGGGGGAACCTCTGACATGATGGCAAGACCCCTGGTGTGTTGGGGAACCCCTGATATGATGGCAAGACCCCTGATGTGATGGGGGAACCCCTAACATGATGGCGAGACCTCTGATGTAATGGGGGAACCTCTGATATGATGGCAAGACCCCTGATGTGTTGGGGGAACCCCTACCATGATGGCAAGACCCCTGATGTGGTGGGGGAACCTCTGACATGATGGCAAGACCCCTGGTGTGTTGGGGAACCCCTGATATGATGGCAAGACCCCTGATGTGATGGGGGAACCCCTAACATGATGGCGAGACCTCTGATGTAATGGGGGAACCTCTGATATGATGGCAAGACCCCTGATGTGTTGGGGGAACCCCTACCATGATGGCAAGACCCCTGATGTGATGGGGGAACTCCTGACATGATGGCAAGACCCCTGATAAGATGGGGGAACCTCTGACATGATGGCATGACCCCTGATGTGTTGGGGGAACCCCTAACATGATGTCGAGACCCCTGATGTGATGGGGGAACCCCTAACATGATGGCGAGACCCCTGTGATGGGGGGGAACTCCTGACATGATGGCAAGACCCCTAATGTGATGGGGGAATCTCTGACATGATGGTGAGACCCCTGATGTGTTGGGGGAACCCCTAACATGTTGACGAGACCTCTGACGTGATGGGGGAACCTCTGATATGATGGAGAGACCTCTGTGATGGGAGGCTTCTGATGTAAAGAGGGGACTCTGGTGTGGTGGGGGAACCTCTGAAATGATGGGTGGACCTCTGATGTGATGGTGGCCCCTCATATGAAGGAGAGCTGTGATGTGATGGGGGGACTTTGATGTAAATGTGACCCCTTATGTGATAGAGGGAACTCTATCTTGAATGGGGCCTCTGATGTGGAGGAAACTCTAGTGTGAAGGGGGGCTCTGGTGTGGTGGAAGGACCACTTACGTAATAGGGGGGACTCTGACTTGAATGGGGCCTCTGATGTGAAGAGGGGACTTTAGTGTGAAGGGGGGTTCTGGTGTGTTGGAGGGTACCTCCAATTTTCTGGGGGGACTTCTCAAATGATGTGAATGATAATTTACTCCCCCTCTGATGTGAATGTACATTTTTCCAAGGCAGTTGTGTGCATTAATTGTCGCAGGCTCAGAGGTCCCATTGATAAATATATTTTTTGTGTTTTTACATTTTATTTTGGGTGCCTCAAGATTTTGTGTCACTGAAAAAAAGGTTGAGAAACTGTGTTCTAGAGCAGCGTTCAGGGGGAATCGTTAAAATCTCCAGATGTCAATGCACATGCTGTAAAATCCCATTGTGGTAGGGTGTGTGCAATCACCACACCCCACTCCACCTAAAAAAAAATATAGAATTCCAATAGCTCCCAGGCAGTGGCATGGGCCCCACTGTGGACTCACACAGCACACATATTGTTGGTGGCCATGCTGGAACTGTTCATACCTATCTGAAAGCATCCCACGTCATTTTCTGGGTGCCTCCGCCCACTTTTTTTTTATTTATTTTTTTAAGCCGATTGCCTGCCACCACACTTGGCATAGTGACAGCTGTTCTAGCAACTTGCAAGTGGAAATAAACCAGTAGTGTCAGATGGCGCAATCTCCAGCCAAGAGCAATGGTGTATTAAGATGGCTTTGTTGGGGGTTATGGGACCATTGGTGTAAATTATTATTGCATCCTCCAATCCCAATGGTGGCGGTTATCATTGCATCCACCGACACCAATGCTGGAGCCACCGAATCCCGATACAGAGATTGTGGTGGTTATTATTGTCTCTACATTTGATAACAGCTCACTTTAAAGCGTTACTAAACCTAAAACAGTAAAATCAGTCTGTAAATACAGCAAAGCAGGCTCGTTATATTTAGCGAGACCCAAAGGGTTAATCCTCCACATTGTGTAAAAAGAAAAAAAAAAAGCCGTTTGATTCCATCTTCAGTGATCCTTCCACTGTCCCCATTCCATCCCCTGATCACACAGGGCCTTGGGGGTACTCTGCACATGCTCAGTTTGAAGTGTATTGCTAGAGTTTTTTTTTTTGGGGGGGGGGGGGGGGGGGTGTGCATTTGATCAGCAGAGGGCAAGTGGTCCTGCAGCCTTATAGGACAGTTGGAGAATTAAAACTCCCCTACAAGGTCTAGCCAGACACTCATAGAAGTCACAAGACTGCTAAAGACCTTTTCCCATCAGAAGTATATATTTACTAAAATTGCATTTCCATGTACTGTGGGAGACCAGATATAATGAGTGCAGGCTCCTGGGTTTAGAAACACTAAGCCCAACACCAATGCTGGTGGTCATTACTACATCCACTGACAGCAATAGGGGGGGACATTATTATTGACACCAAAGCCCAGAGGCCATTATTGCATCCCCTGACCTCAATGCTGGGTATTTACATTTTACAGCCACTGACACCAATGAGGGGAGTTCATTTTAAGGCCAATGACACCAACACTGGAGAAAATCCCTCTCTTTCTTCAGTGATGTACATGCTTTGCTGAACAGGAACAAAACCAATTCATCTTAGAACTGCTGTGGTTTAAAAAAAAAAAAAAAAAAAAAAGCTAAGCCAAAGCTTTTTTAGGAGCAGTCACCTTGTGGGCTTCACAGAGGTGCATTTATTGTGACCGAGGCCCCTCCCACACAGCTGAGCAGGCGCAACTGGCTGGTCCGTGCCCTCTTATGTAGAGAAGACAGAGCCCTCTATGGGTGGTCTCATGTAAACATCCATTAACCACTTAAGGACCGGACCAATATGCTGCCTAAAGACCCAAGGTGTTTTTACAGTTCGGGACTGCGTCGCTTTAACAGACAATTGCGCGGTCGTGCGACGTGGCTCCCAAACAAAATTGGCGTCCTTTTTTCCCCACAAATAGAGCTTTCTTTTGGTGGTATTTGATCACCTCGGCGGTTTTTATTTTTTGCGCTATAAACAAAAATAGAGCGACAATTTTAAAAAAAATGCAATATTTTTTACTTTTTGCTGTAAGAAATATCCCCCAAAAACATATACATTTTTTTCCCCCTCAGTTTAGGCCGATACGTATTCTTCTACATATTTTTTTTTTTTTTTTTTTCCAAAGTCGCAATAAGCGTTTATCGATTGGTTTGTGCAAAATTTATAGCGTTTACAAAATAGGGGATAGTTTTATTGCATTTTTTTTTTTTTTACTACTAATGGCGGCGATTAGCGATTTTTTTCTTGACTGCGACATTATGGCGGACACTTCGGACAATTTTTGGGACCATTGTCATTTTCACAGCAAAAAATGCATTTAAATTTCATTGTTTATTGTGAAAATGACAGTTGCAGTTTGGGAATTAACCACAGGGGGCGCTGTAGGATTTAGTGTACACTTAGTGTGTGTTTACAACTGTAGGGGGGTGTGGCTGTAGGAATGACGTCATCGATCGAGTCTCCCCTATAAAGGGGATCACTCGATCGATGCAGCCGCCACAGTGAAGCACGGGGAAGCCGTGTTTACATACGGCTCTCCCCGTTCTTCAGCTCCGGGAGGGAATCCTACCGCCGCGTGTAGCGCGGGGGGGGGGGGTCCCGATCGGACCTCCGACCCACGTCTAGGCAGGGACGTACAGGTACGCCAATGTGCCTGTACGTGCCATTCTGCCGACGTATATGTATATGCGGCGGTCGGGAAGTGGTTAAGACCTGATCCAATAGACCAGGGGGTAGGCGACCTGGGGCCCTCCAGCTGTTGCAGAACTACAAGTCCCATCATGCCTCTGGGAGCAATTGTAACTGCCAGCCCTGCAATGCCTCATGGGAAATGTAGTTCAACAGCTGGAGGGCCCCAGGTTGCCTACCCCTGCGATAAGACAGAAGGGTAATGGTTCTGTGTGTTTTTAGTGGATTGGACCAGAGATAGGTTGTGTGTAAACTAGACATGCAAGGACAATGTGGTCCGTCTGAAAAACTGACAGGCAGACCCGATCGGTCCGCTTGTGTTAGAAGGGGCCCAAAAGTCTCTGCTCAGAGCAGACCAAGAACTGAGCGATCAGCAGTTATCTCTTGGTTTACTTCCGCTTTTAGGAATGAGCCATTGTAGAAGTTTCAAAGAAAAGGTTACATTTCAGGCACAGGTGGAAGAGTAAGAAGGAGGAGTTGGCTCTGCATAAGGTAAACAGCTCCCAGTCTACCGTTTACAATTGGAAGGCAAAATAATCAGCAGTCTCATGATCAGAAACTCTGCCCATCTTCTAGAACCCTTCCAGCAAACCAATGGGGTCTCACTTTTTTAGGCAGACCCGATCAAACTGACCTCTATGACAGCGTTTCCCAACTCCAGTCCTCAAGGCACACCAACAGGTCATGTTTTCAGGATTTCCCTCAGATGAAATGGCTGTGGTAATTACCAAGGCAATGAAACTGATCAAATCACCTGTGCAAAATAATGGAAAGCCTGAAAACATGACCTGTTAGTGTGCCTTGAGGACTGGAGTTGGGAAACACTGCTCTATGAAGCAGTAGATTTAAACAGACGCGTCAGCAGTTTACACCTGCCAACATCCGATCCCATCTGTCTGGCAGATTGGGTGTAAAAAACGGACAGGCGGTCCGTTTACATCCGACCACCCATAGGAGGGAAAGCGAGCCGTCTGTGTGCTCTGCATGAGTAGAGTGTACATGGACCTGCCATCCGCCTGCTCAGTGGGCATCATATATCCCCCCCCACTGAGCAGGCAGATCTGCTTGTGTGAAAGCACCCCCAAAAAGGAACAGGAGCTGGTGGTTAGGGGTTAAAATTACAGTTCCTCACAACAGCTCCAACCACCACTGAAAAAAAACAAAAAAAAAAAAAACACCACAAGCATAGTTCGGTTCAATGTGTTTTATTATTTATTAAGCTTAACACAGTTTTATAGTTTGCACCTAATGCACTTTAAAGTAGAACACTGAAAAAAAAAAAAAAGCAAAACGGGGGAAAATAAAATAAATTAAAAAAAAATTCAGTCACTCATCCAGATCCTTGAAAGTAGAAGCTTTTTTTGAAATATATATTATGTACAGGCGTGTTCAACTTAAAAGGTCTCCTCCGAGTATTGATGTGCTTTGTCCTGGGCACAATCGCTTCCATTTTTTTTTTTTTTTGTAATTTACCTGGATCTTATTAGTGAGTTTTTTTATAAACTGTATTAAAGAAGAAAGCTTTAAACCAACCAGTTATTAGTCCAACATGTAATTATAGGAAAACCAAAATGGCAGAATCAGCTTTGTTTTTAAACTCCAAAAAAATAAAAAATAAGTTTCCAGAAAGATACATACGTCAACCACAGAAAGCAAAGCACTTTATTCTCAAACCTCTGTATGGTGTGCAGAAACCTCACACTCCAGGTATAGCAAAAATATTTTTATTTATAATTTACAGCCATGTGGAAACTTTTTTTTATACAACAGCTCTTATTGTACAAAGTCATTCCGCCCTCTGTGCACATCCCTCAAATTACACATGAAACTGTGTCGGAATATGGAAATACAAATACAAAAATGTATTCAGTAACAAAGAACCAGAGGCCCCGCCCCCAGTTCACATTTAGTAGAAATTTCTATACTACAAACAGAAAAGTCTTATGGCAGCGGCTTCTGCTCTGGATCGGTGGGTTCCAATTTGATCTCCGTTAACAGAGGTATGGTTTCGCCCTTACTACAGGGTCTGTCCTCTGTAGGCTCTTCCTTCACTGTGAGTGCAATTTCGGTAGTGTCGGTCGCTTCCTCCTTAACTAAACTTAGCATGGCACTCAGTGGATTTTCCAGGAGTGCTTTACTCGGAGATGGTGTGGAGTCCAAAAAGGAAGAAGTCTGAGAAAGAAAAAGCAGAATATGAATAATCTCACACAGCTGCAGTATATAAAGCATATGTAAACACACAATACAAGCAATGGTTTACCATAATCACATGGAATTGTAACAAACCTCTTGTACCTTTATTTGCAGTTTTGTATGGCAGTCATGTGATTGCAGAGCAGTCTTATGATCCCTCTTTTGTATAGCAGGGAGTGTGCATTTCATGGCATCATACATAGAGGGGGGGGGATATTTCTACATTCATTTACTGACTTTGAACAGCTTCAGTATAAAGCTGCCCATAGAGAACACTGCAATCAGCCAGTGGGCTGGTGGAAAAGCAAACCGATGTCTCACGAGTGAGGTGGATGGAGAAATGCTCCCGGCTGGGACAACGTATGCCGATGGAGGAACTCTTCTCCGGTGTCCGAATACACCGATTGGTGGCTGCAGCCACCGAATCAAAGATTTTCCAGTAAGGCTCCATTCACACTTGTGCCAAGCAACTTTGACCATGCCGTTCCCAGAGTTTTCCAATGATAGCCATTCATATCTGTGCGAATTAATGGCAGCAACTTCAAAGTTCATGCACTACTTTGGTCCGACTTTCATGCAACTTGAAGGTCATAGACTTCAATGTTAAACCTCATAAGTTGCATGAAAGTCGTACCTGCATGTAGTACAATGCAACAGTTGTCCATCATCTCTGGTCAAAGCCAAAGTCGCACCCATCCAAAGCTGCACTACGAAGTCGGCACAACTTTGGAGTGGTATAAGTGTTTGAATGGAACCTTAGGCCACACACTGTTCAAATCTTGGCAAGTTCACCTGAAACCGGCCAAGATTCAAACCATTAACGGGCAGGCTGAATGTACCAAATCGATCAACTTGGGTATAACAAGCCTGCCAGTCACTTCCGATTATCGCTAGCAGTTATAGCAGCCTCTTGTTATAATCAGTCTTACTGGCAGGGACGGCCCCCCTTGCGACAGAAGACAATTGCTCGGTAGGAGGGATTCCCTTGTTAACACCGTCATGTATTGATGGGGGAATCTCGCAAATTTCTTTCCTACAACCCAAATTAGCACTTTTACTGTGACCACGTTGTCACCAACTGTTTCTGGCCACACAGTGACAGGAGCCTGTAGATGCACTCCCTATCATGTGATCGCTGACAGCCAATCATAAGAAACACAGGGAGCCCATGTAATGCCTGTCATCATTTTAGAGGGCCAACAGAAATAGTAATGCGCTCAGCAGAACGGCACTAACTGGAATCCAAATATAAAGGACATATACAGCACCAACAATCTGCGTAGCACTTTAAAATATAAAAAAGGAGACAAAACAGTTAAAAGAATTTAAGAAAAGTGGGTTAGGCGTGCGCCCTGCTTGTGATCCTGCTTACACTCCAAGGATTTCAGACATCACTGAATACTTACATTTTTATAATCTTCAAAACAGGAAGGATGATAAATCTGCAAAACAGAAACAGAGTCAGAACCACTACATAATAAAAATCTGCACAGTCTGCCCCTTTCTTCCTCCTTGTACATCGACATAATATAAAACATTCTGATTGGACAAGATGAGAGCCAGCTGCTGTATAGGAGAGTCGCAAGCCTCCTGTTGGAGAATAGCACAAAGCTATACTCATAGCACTCAATAAAAGTAAATAACAGGCAGCAATCCAGGGAGGTGGAATATACCTTTTAAAACTTGGCACCCATTTTTTCCCCCATTAAAGTAAACCAAGGAATAAACTGAAGATGCATTTTGCAATGGATACCAGCATCTTAAATGAACTGTCAGGAGAACTGTGTCAACGTGCCTTAGCAAAAGTGAGAGCGGTGTATTTAGCACAAACATTGGCTGATGGCAAGATCTATATTTGCCCTTCCCATATTTACTTGCATATTGTGAAGGCCTTGGTGATATTTTTTATATCTTTGTTAGCACAACATGCAACCTATTGCACAGAAAACAGCAGCTAGTCCCTCCCTCCTACATGCAAAAGACCGCAAGGCAACTCAAGAGTAAAGTCAATACCACCTGATGTGCGAATTCACACGGCTCAGCAATCTGTGTTCCAGCAGATTACTAAAGCAAGGAGATATGGGTCTCCTGTCGATGGGTGTTCTTGTCATAGGAGTTTCCATTTGAGTGCAGCTCTGGTTTAACCACTTGAAGACCAGGCTTTTTCTGGCACTTTGTTTACAGGTTTAAAACAGTTAATTACTCCTAACCCCCAACATAACTTTTTTTTTTTAGACCCTGGGAAATAAAATGGTGGTGATCTTTGCAATTTTTTTTATAGCATACGTTATTTGTGTAGTGGTTTTGCAAAGTGTAATTTTTGGGGGAAATACGTTAAAAAAAAAAAAAAATTTAAATCACACACAAAATATATATATCACCATTTTTTTGTAAAAATTAAAAGATGTTACACTGAGTAAATAGATACCCAACATGTCACACTTTATAATTGTACACCAATGTAATGACGACAAACTACAGTAGTGTAGTCGCTTCTGCACACGAGTACGGAGGGATGGGCAAATAATTATTTTTTTAATCACTTATTCCCATTACAAGTAATGTAAACATCCCTTGTAATAGGAGGACAGGTCCTCTTTATGGAGAGATCTGGAGTCAAAAAGACTCCACATCTCCCCTTTAAAAGCAAAAGATAAAGACCATAGAGGCAATAAAAGAATCTGCTCTTTGATCACCTCTGGGATTAGCAGGCTGCAGCATCAGATCGTTTAGAGTACCCGCCACTTCTGAAAACGTTCCAGCAGAACGCTTTCACAATGTAAAAACAATGCCGGGGTTACAGCCGATATCCTGAGCTATAATCCCGGGTTAACTGCTTCTAGCCAGGCCTCAAGGCGTACTCGCCACCAGTTGCCCGCCCAACCCCTACCATGTCCCGCCCCCTAGACACGCCCTCAAATTATCTCATGAAATTACACTTAAATGTTTTATGCAGAATTAAGTTATAAAAAACAAAACCACAACTTTATCCGTCCCCAGTGCAGCCAAATGTCCCCCACATTGCAGCCTACCTGTGCTGGGTGAGAGAGGAGCCGGAGCCACCTGTTTGTTCAAAGCGCGGGGAACATAACTGCTTTCAATTCAATAGCTGTGTTCCGTCGCGAACGTCGTATACAGCCCTCCCCCCTTGTCCGGGAAACTGATAGACCGATCACCCGTTCAATTTCGGGACGGGCGATCTGTCTATCAAAGTGCCCGGACAAGGGGGATGGGCTGTATAAGACAGCGCGCGGCAGGGAACACAGCTATCGAATCGAAAATCGTAGTTACCCACGCTTTGAACAACCAGACGGTGGCAGCGACTCTCCTCTTATTCCCCCCCTGCTCCCAGGCAGCCCACACTCGCCAGTCCTCAAAATATACTCGCAAAATGCGAGCACATTTTGAGGGCTGTGCGTAATATATATATTATATATATATATATATATATATATATATATATATATATATATATATATATATATATATATATATATATATATATATATATATATATATATATATATATACACACATATATACACACACACACACATACTTGGAAGAGGTCAATTCATGCTCTCAAAAAGAAAACACTGCCAAAAGATTATGGCCTCCTTGGTCTGAAGTTCAAACCCACCTCAATAGGACATGTCATGTCCTGCAAAATGGCCAAATGCAGCCTCTAAAGTCTAAACAGTCACACACTACTTATTTGAGGTTACTGGGAATTTGCTGACCTGCGTCCCCCCCATCAGAAAACAATCATACTACTAGCTTATGCTTTTGTCTTGCAGGTTTTTTTTGCAGTTTACAACCTCTTGAAAAGCAGAGCTAAACCACCATTGAAAATGCAAAATTTGGGCTCTATGATATGCACAATATGTATATACATTATACGCATTTGAACAGCACTGCAATGTCAGCGTTTCCCTTTATGGGAGGCACTTCCACTGTCATCTGATCTTCTGGGTCAGAGGCTGCAAGCACTTTTATGTTTTTTACCCCTTCCGAATACAATAGTGCAGTGGGAGAGATCCTTGTATCATTTGTGTTGATATGGGGAACTGTCAGTTTTTTAATTCCTTCAACCTGCTGGTTGAGCAAAAAGAAAACCTGTACATGTTTACCCAGCTCTACCCTTCATCCTTCTTGCCTACATCATTCGGATATTGTTAGAGAATGCAGCACCATCCACAATGAGACCCGATTTGGAGTTCATAGAAGGACTCCAACAGGGTGTCCTTCAATCATGACATACCTTGTCATTAACACGCATAGCATTTTTCAAATGCCACTCCTCCTCTTCCTCATCCCAATACTGTTCAAACTGCTCCTGGCATATTTCACAAATCTGAAGGACGAAGAACAAAAAACAGTTAGGGTTACGTTAACAGAACTTACATTCCCCAATACCTGAACACACTACCAGGACAGCATTTGTTTACCCCAGTGGCAGAGTTAATTTTTTTTTGAGGTGTTGGACCATAAAAGAACACATTACAGAGAAACAAAATACAGTTCCCCAGTGAGAACATTAGGACTATAAAAACAAAAAAAAAACCTACTACCCCAGCCCAGCAAAGTTACCTCGTCAGCTCCTGCAGGACCAGCCGGCACGCTCTGAAATTCTTTCTCCTTAGCAGCTTCCTGGGTTTTTAATATGACCTCCTCATGGACTTTCTCAAAAAACTGGCTTTTAGCCCTTTCCTCCAGATCTGCAATTTCCTCAAACTCTATCCAATCCTAGAAATGAACATAACATGGGAAAGTCACACCTTGATCAAGTCCATATTAATCCAGTTCTTACTGGCTTAACCACTTTAACCCCCAGGCCAACGCTGCCACTTCTTACATACATGTAGAAATAAGCATTTTTTCCCCCCCTAGAAAATTACTTCGAACCCCCAAACATTTTATATATTTTTTTTGAAAGCAGAGATTCTGAAGAATAAAATGGTGGTTGTGTCAATGCTGTGCAATATTTACACAACTATTTTTGAAACGCAAATACCCTTTAATGAGTTAACCCACACAAACATTTAAGTTTTGGTCAAATGCAAGTAAATAGATACCCAACATATCACGCTCTAAAATTATTATGCTCATGGAATGGCAACAAACTAGGGAACCTAAAAATCTCCATAGACTGGCAGACCCCAGATTTCTCCTTTGCCATGAAAGCATTTGATCAAATCGAGATTGAGGCTTTACAAGTTGGTGAAATGGCTTGTAAATATCAAACTGAAAGTGGTAAAATTGGAGGAGGAGAGGTGGGTAGAGTGGGGGTACCGGGTTTCCCTGGGAGAGTCGAAGGCAGCGGCAGCAGGAGGGGGGCCCTTTCCACACCCGGTAAGAAGTAAACAACCGGCTGTATAGCTCAAGTTACTTCTACATTAAAGTAGATCACCAGCTGAAAATTTTGATACAGGGATGATGCCTGCATCCCGGTTATAACCACTTCAACCAGAGAAAATGTATGGGTACATTCTAAGGAATAAAAGAACTAAACCCACCGATTTAACATTTTCCTAAGTCAATGCTCCAGTTAGAAATGTTCAATAAAAGGTTATTAATCCTTAAAAATGTGCCAATATTTTCTGCAGCATTTTAATTTACATTCAGTCTACATCCAAGGAAAGTCTCCGGTTATCAGGGTGCTTATGTCCGGCTCTTTCAAGCCCTCCAAAAGCTTCATAGTTCATCACATGTGCAACGGCAGAGCTAAAGAGAGGCCAAAATGGCACCATCCTCAGCAAATAGGAGGGTTTCGATTTGCAGCACTTTTTCTAAATCTTAGCCAAACTCTAGATAATAAAAATCACTTGAGGCCTAAAGGTTTAAATAAAACAATTCACTACAACGCTACCCAGATTATAGTCACAATATGGCTTACCGTCAAGCTGTAGTACCATCTCCTGTGTGTTATTTTCCTGCTCACATCTTTTTCTGTCCTGTTTTGCCGGTAATGCCAATCTAAATGGTCAGCATATACGTCGGTTTGTGACTTTGTAAACCTCATTCCACATGAATAGCACTGGATACCAGTGTACAGGCGTGTTATAACACAGTCAAAGCGTCTGAAAAGAAAATTTTCATTAAATACAAAGTGATTCAACATGCACATACATGCAGAGATTATTCCGTTTCATACACCTACAGTCTTGTCTTTTCAAAAAACAGAACCCATAGTGAAAACCAAACTCCAGGTTATATATCAGACTCTGGAAAGATTTACCTTCATTTCCAGCCCCTGTGATGCCCCTAAAAGACCAGGGGAACTGTGCAGCATTAGGACAAAAAGCAGACAAAAAAAAAAGTCTTATAAGCGCACCCCTACTGCATACAAGTAGCCCCAGTGATCAGCCAACCACAACACCTACACAGTCTTTCTATACAGGTCTTTCTATACAGGTCGATCATTTTAAGGGCTCAGGTGCAAAGTACAAGTAAAACGTTAGCCAATTGTTGGGAGATTAAAACTACTTTCAAGTTTTAACTTTGACCTCTTACTTAAACTTCTTGTTAGGTCACCAGAACCCAACTGTACAACAGATTCTTTACACAGTCAACTGTGGCAATGTCATCTTTGCTTCTCTAATCAATTAAGCAACCAGCAAAGTTGACATTGCGTACCTAAGGTCAGGGACTCTCCAAGTAATGAAAGCACCAGAGCCTTTAAAAATTAAGTCTGTAGAAGCATTGCATTCCTAGTATTTTGGTTAACCTTTAAATTTAATCAATGCTTTCACATTCATGACCAATACATCCATTTAAAAATAGATGTACTGTTTAGTCAAATTGCAGAGCTATGTGTTAGAGTGTAATTTTTTTGGGCTGCCAGTTTCCTACACTGCCTTTTTGATGCAACTTGAATATTCAATAAAAGCTGAATTTATATGAAGTTAGACGTACTGTTTCATATCTTCTAAGACAAAGCTGGTAAGATCAGGAATATCGTGTTCTTCAACCGGTTCCTCTTCCTCCTCCTCAGTTGCAGGCTGACTGGGTGTTTCAGTTTCTAAAGATAAAATAAAGGATACAAAAATAAAAAATTAGACCCTAGCCCAATCTAAATATACATCTTAAATCTCTAATATTAAAAGCAGAACTAAGGCGCTTCACACAGGAGGGGAAAAAAAATAAAAAATTATAATTGTAACCGACTCCTGGTAACAGTTTCCTATGTAAAAACTATATAGCGCATGCACAGTGCTGTGTACAGCTTGACACCATTATTGGCATGTAAAGAATAGAGCTGGGTGTCAGACAACTAATCGCCTGTGACTATGCTGGCCAAAAGCCCAAGCTGATCGCATCGAAACCCAGAAAAGTCAGCAACAAAGATGGCATGGGAAGCAGCAGAGAAGGCTCAATCGAAGCACAGCAGGAGGTAGGCACCATAACCTGCAAGCTTTTGATGCATATTTCGACAATCTCTCCCTTAGCAAGCTTACTTCCATTTTTAACTATATTAAAAAAACTCCAGTTAGCACATTTACCCAACCAAGTAAAACAGCCAACTTAAAGCGGTAGTAAACTGCTGCAGAGTAAAAAATAAAAACACCTGTAAGACAAATGGCATAATGTGCTAACATGCATCGCATGCAAGCACATTATGAAGGGCTTACCTTAGAACAAAACCCTTCCAGCGGTGGGCAGTCCCCACTGACATCTTGCTTCTGGGTTCACAGGCTCCGGTGCCGTGAGTGGCCAGAGCTGCGGTGAAGTCACTCCTGTGCAAGAAGCTCCGAATGTCCGGCACGGTATGCCGGACCTTCAGAGTGAATGCGCTGCTGATTATCTCCTAAACAATGCGCGCTTAGGAGATATTTTACCCACAGGTAAGCCTTACTGTAGGCAAAAATAAAGCAGCTTTACTGCAGCTTTAATTTATTGGTAAAATTGAAAACCATTTATAAAAACAGCAAGCCTATATGAAATGAATACCATGACTGTTTGGGGCATCAATATAAAATTCATGTATAATTCAATTTATTCAAATATATTCATGATTTTGTAAATCTTCATGCAAACAGTCAAAAGCAAATGTTCCTCACGTCTCATTCAAATATATCATCGCCTTTATCTGTAGCCATTGTTTGAATGAAGATCTAAGGTTAGCCCAACCAGATATTTAAAAAAAATTTAATAAATGATGACAATATAGTATACACTGAAAAAGTAATTCGGAAATATGCCGTTCGAGACCTCTGGCCACATGCGGTACTGGCCAAATTATTTTCGTTTCCATTGACTTCTATGGGGAAACTGTTTGATATGCGAGAGCTTTGGATTATGGAGCATTCTCCTGGAACAGATTATACTCGTAATCCAAAGTTCCACTGTATATATAGTTTACTGTTGTGCCTTGGACACTTTGCTCAATTGGCACAACATAAATCACTACTCAGAAGATGACCAGGCACACAATCCTATACTAGTCTAGCCCCAGTTTTATTGAAATCAGCCCACTTAGATTTTAAACTTCTTGCATCTATGGAAGTGAAGGAAGGAACAGCAACTTATCGAGAAGCATGCAACTCGTTTTGAAAACTTACGGGAGGAAGATGGCTCAGACTTTGCCCCTTTAAGGATTCCAGTTGAAAGCAGCTTTGAAAATAATTCATTAACATCCAACTGACACAAGTGATTTTCAGGGTTAGGAAAGGCAGCAGCTAAGAAAAAAAATAAAAAAGAAATTAATCACAACACCATACATCATGTCATATGCATAACTAGCCAGGCTACAAGGACAGTAATGTCAAACTCGGATAAACCAATCAAATGCAATAAATAACTGCCATGTAAAAAAACAGGTTTACATATTTTTACTGAAAACTTTCTGGGCTTTAGGCTCGGTTCACAATGGTGCAATGCAGGAACCTTGCAAATCCACTGCAGGTTCCCGCATCGCACCTGACTCGCAGGCAGTTCACACTACCTTATGCGAACCACTGGGAGTGTCAATACAAAAGTTAATGACACCCCCAGATCGATTTGCACATCGCAGCGCAAACTGTCAATTCAGACAGGAATCAGATCGCATGATACACCCATGTAATCCGATTCTGGTGCGGACCAGGAAAAAAAAAAAAAAATGCGATGCAAATTCAGCCAATCTGTATGGCTGAATTCGCATCTCACAGACATCACCTGTGATTTGCACAGTAGTGCAGATGACATGCGATGTCGCACACGCACCAATATCAACCCAGCCTTAACCAAACCTTGTTGGGCAGCAATGCCCAAAGCAATCCCAACAAACTCAGACTTGCTTTCAATAATGCCTTGTTCACATCAACACTCTTCATTGTGTGTGTTGCAATAAAGTGATGCAGGCATTCATCCATCACAGCTCCACATGTCTGGGCACGTGACACTGTGCTGTGATTAATGCCTGCATCAAATTATCGCAACTAATAAATTATATACACATTTATATATATATATATATATATATATATATATATATATATATATATATATATATATATATATATATATATATATATATATATATATATATATATATATATATATATATATATATATATAAATAAAACACACACATATATACACACACACACACACACACACACACACACACTAAGCCACTTACCTGGTTGGGGTGGTATAATAAATGATCCTTGATTTGGTGCTTGTGTTGTGCCCATCATTGACTCTGGATTAAAAGGTGTAGGTTGCGGTTGAGCCATAGTTGAAAACTTAAGAAAAAAAAAAGTGATTAGAAAAACTGTATAAATAAAAATGTGCTAAAATTTTACAGGTCGCAAAACCTTATATAGCAAACCTAAAGCAACTTAAAAAGCTGATGTCTATGCTTCATGTCACTTTAAAAATAGTTTGGACCAAGATGATTTAAATAAACCATTTCCCTTCACCAAGTGCTCCGGAGTATTTAACTGTATGTTCTGCATTTAACTTCAGCTTCATATACAGTACACAAGTGCTGGGTACCAACTGACACTTCGTCGCACAAAGCAAAACAGCTTCTGGCTAAGCAGTGCTCAGCCATTCATAGGCAGTTTTAGAGTCTGTGAATGAATGCAAAGCCCCCCCCAGATTGTACGAGTCCAAGAGCGTGAGATCAGCCCCTCCCTCCCACTCAACCAGAGGAAGCTTTGTATTCATTCACAGAATACACAAAAAAAGAAACTTACCTTTACTTGGCATCTAGTTACTCAACACTTTTGGTTGTTTTTTTTTGGGGGGGGGGGGGGGGGTGCCTGATCCCCCTGCTGTGCTTAGTGGTTTTCTCTGTTGGTTCCCAAGTCACTGGAGTCGCTTATAATGTAGAGCCGACAGGAGCAACATTGGGGGGAGGGGGGGAGAAGCACACACTCCAACATTCCCAGTTACGATTAATACAGCAGGGATCGGCAAAGCAAGTAATGAGAGGGGAAGGGATAAACCATTTTTCTTTGCAGGGTATTTTTATATAGACAGTCCCTTGATTTATAGACAAACGTTACACAAATTACTTACTGGAGGGTTTTGCTGCATACTTGCAACAGGTAGGTTGAAGTTCCCAAAAGGAGGCGCCTGTGGATTTTTGTCATCGAAATAGGGTCCTGATGGTCTGGGGAGCTGGTTAGGAAACATCTGCATTCCAGGGGCCGGGGGCCCAGTAAATCTCGGGCCTTGAGGCAGGTCATATCTTTGTTCTGGCCTTTGAAATGGCATTCCTTGCGACTGTCCATGAAACACGTTTTGGGGATCAAAAGGAGCAGTCTGAACAAAGGGTGGAGGAGGAGTCTGTCCAATGGGTGGAGGATTCTGTCCAATAGGAGGATTCATATTTTCGAACCGTTGTCCTTGGGGGCCAAGAGGCATATCAAATCTGGGCTGTTGATTGGGGCCATCAAATCTTTGTGGCATAGGTGCATCAAACCGAGGCTGCATATGTACTGGGCCATCAAATCTAGGAGGTGTTTGGTGTCCAGGAGGGGCATCAAACCTTGTACACGGTTGTCCAGGAACACCGTCATACCTTGGCAAATGGGGAGGGTGATTGTCAAATCTGTTTACAGGAACATTGTCAAATCTGGGCCCAGCCTGTCCCATAGGGCCATCAAATCTCATTAAACCTTGTGGGCCAGGACCATGATCAAACCTGGGACCTTGACTTGCAGAAAATCGTGGACCCTGTGGAGGACAGTCAAACCTTGTACCTGGTGGCCCATCAAACCTAGGACCATGTGGTCCATCAAACCTAGGACCATGCGGTCCGTCGAATCTAGGACCTGGAGGACCATCAAACCGTGGACCATGTGGAACTTCAAACCTCACATTGCCCATTGGTTGTCCAGCACCGTCAAACATAACTGGCTGAGACATTGGTTGCTCAAATCTCATGTGAGGACCCTGTGGTGGACCCTCAAACCTCTGCTGGAGTAGCTGCGGTCTAGGTGGTCCTTCAAATCTATGAGGTCCATCAAACCTTTGAGGCCCTGAATTACCATCAAACCTTTGGGGCCCATCAAATCTTTGTGGGCCTACTCCATCGAATCTCTGAGGTCCATCAAATCTCTGTGCACCGTCAAATCTTTGAGGTCCATCAAAATTTTGTGGTGCAGGCCCGCCATCAAATCTCTGTGGGTCATCAAACCTTTGTGGTCCTGGTCCTAAACCACCTTCAAACCGCTGAGGTCCCACTGGCTGCACTCCATCAAATCGTGGTGGACCTATGGGTTGTCCAGGAATCCCATCAAACATCTGAGATCCCAACTGCTGTCCTTGTGGTCCATCAAATCTTGTTGGAACTAGAGGTGGACCTGGAGAAGACTCTATTCTTTGACTACACATTTGTGAATTAACCATTTGATTTTGTACACCTTCAAATCTTTGCAATGTCTGGCTTTGTGTGTTATTTGGCTGTCCAGAAATATTGTCAAACCTTGGAGTGTCGACTAAATTGCTTCCCATGGGATCAAAGTCCATCGGTTGTCCTTTCAGGTTTTCGAAAAGTTGACCTCCAGCTTGATTGGCTAAAGGACCATCAAATCTCTTGACTGGTGAGCTCTCTCTACTGTCCATAATGTCCATGTCTTCAAAACCCTGACTGCCAGCATCTTCACCTCTATTAGGCAACAGCGACGGCAGGTCATGCAGTGGTGGCAGGTCATGCAGTGGTGGCAGGTCATGCAGTGGTGGCAATCTTCTCTCCTCAAGTAAGCCAACATGTTTTGAGCTCTCATTGCTGAGCGAGTCTAAACTGTCTAACAAAGACGCCTGCTCTTTTTCATCTAATCTGAGTCGTTCAAGAGTATATTGTTCACTGTATAAGGTCTGCGACTCATCTCTTAAACCTACAGATAGAAAAAAGAAAAAGTGGAAAATCAAAAATGTACCAGAAAAAAAATAAAAAATCCAAGATGACATTTTTAAAAGTAAATTCAAGCATACCTTTGGGCAGTTCTTGATCAAGGTCATGTGGGAGGTCTTCCTCAAGGAGTAGAGTTCCAGGCATAGAAGGACGACGCACTCTTTCAGGGAACTGCTGGTTTCTTTCAGACAAGCTACTGGGTATTCTGTCATTGTGCTCACTTTCTCCATCAATAGAGGACATTTCATCCATGGGAAAATCCATAAAGTCTTGATCCATAAAATGCTGTACCTGAGTTCTCCTTAACCTAGCTTTATGCTGGTAATACGTCAATTCTGCATTCGAAAGAAGTGGCTTTTTTCGCACTCCACTGCTGCTGGATTCTTCTGTGGGACTGCTAAACACACATCTCTGCTTATCCTCTTGGTACTGAAAAAGCTGCTTGATTTGATGCGCAACGACAAGGAATTCATCATGTGTAATTTCTCCAGATGTCAAGCGTTCATTAGCCTAAAAAGAATAAAAAGAAATAAAAACACCCCCTCAGAAGTACCTATGAAATCCAAACAAAATAAGGGTCTAACCTTAATTACATTAGTAGGCAATAAGAGAAAAAAAAATCCACACGGCATCTGCAAAAGAGCAACCTAGATTTTCTTTTAAGAAATGGCTGCACATCCAAATGTTCCAAAAAAAAAAAAAAAGGCCTTTTATTAAAAAACAACCAGGATACACCAGGTATTAGTCACGTAGACTTCACACATCTGACCTATGCTTATTAGTAATGATTAAGCACAGGTCAGATGTGTGAAATGCGTCTACGTGACCAATACCTGGTGTATCCTGGTCGTTTAATAAAAGGCCTTTTTTTTTTTTGGAACATTTGGATGTGCAGCCATTTCTTTTTCTCACGTTTTCACAAAGGCAGGCCGGGGCTAGTACTACTTGGTTCCAATTAATGTATTGCGCACACCTGGACCAGCGGATCCCTTTTCGCTTGATTCTATATTTTTCTCTTACTAAGTTTTAACCTTTCCTGACCAAAAGCTTTTACATTTTTATATAGCCTGAAAATTCAAATATATAATATTATAACACTCCAACGGAATATGACAGTAACAGATGAACATGGCTGACTTCTGGCTGCAGTGGGAGCTGCAGACTGTCATATTCCGTTGCAGTGTTATCCAAAACAAAAAAGGACCTTTGATAATTGTGTAAAGTATAGTAAAAGATAAACCAAGAGAGCAAGGTTTCATAGCATGACAACCATAACTGGAGCATGTTGATTAAACACTTACCCTCTGAAGCAGTTCTCCTTTGCTTGCACTTGTTAATTCTTTTGGGATTTGTAGGTTAGGATCCACACTTAGCCACGGTTGTTGCTTGGGAGTGCGGGGGGAAAGTATTCCTTTACTATTAGGCCAGCTGTCCCGATGTCTTGGATAAGGAGTTCTATTGCCATGGTGGTGATCATCATTCGGAGAACTATAATGGATACAAAAAGAAAACCAGTCACTTGGCTGTCATTGCTGGCCTCCTAAAAACACAAGTTACATGGCCTTCTCTGGCATAAATACTCGAGGGTCTTTTCACACTATACAAAGTGGCAAATCAGATTACATTGCTGACTGCACTAGAGGGCAGTGTGATGTGCAATGCACTACTTTTTTGTACAAGCTTTATTTGAAGTGTACAAAACGTACACTTGATTTACTGCAAAGTCAGATGGCACACTGCCCAACATTGCAGTGCCATTCAGGCCAGTGCGCAAAATGCAGGTTTGCATTTTAGTGCAGCACTAGGCTGTATTGCAGTGTGAATGGGACACTTAGGCCCCTTTCACACGGGGCGGATCAGTAATGATCCACCCCATGAACCTCCGCTTGCTCAGCGGGGATCTCTCCGTTGATCCCCGCTGAGCTGGCGGATGACAGGTGGTCGCCGCACACCGTGCAGGGACCGCCCTGTCTTTTCTTCGCTCTCCCCTATGGGGGGGGGGGGGAGGAGAATCGGATGAACACGGACCGTCTGTCCGTGTTCACCCGATCCGATCGACGGAAGGAAAAGTAGGTTTTTCCTCCGTCACACTTTGGCGGATCGGATGTCAGCAGGCATAGAGGAGCATGGAGCGCCCGTTCAGGTCCGCCTAAAAAAACTGGCAGGCGGACCTGAACGGTCTGCCGTGTGAAAGAGCCCTCAAGAGAACGGATGGTTTCCCCGAGTGTCCCTGCGGTGACAGACTTTTACTATGTGGTAAAATGTCTGTCATAGCACGAATTGGCCTTAAGCCAATGACCTGCAACAAGTGTACAGATTAGAAAGTCAGTATTTCTGCAAAACTAATTAGCGGTAGTACAGTTTCCCATTAAACATGTATAAAAAGAAAAAAAAAGGAATTCACACTCACGTCTTGTTTTCCTCCCATCCAGGTCGCCATCTTTTCCCGATCTTAGACCCTTGCCAGTTCTCCACGTTTTCTTTTGGTTCTGAACCAGTTTTACTAAACAGCGGTGTTGGTGCATCTTGCTGCCTTTCCTCTGAGGGTCTCTTCTGCCTCTCCTCTGAGGGTCTCTTCTGCCTCTCCTCTGAGGGTCTCTTCTGCCTCTCCTCTGAGGGTCTCTTCTGCCTCTCCTCTGAGGGTCTCTTCTGCCTCCTGCTATCTCTAGGATCCAATTTCGGAATCCTTTTAAGTCTGTCATCTCTTGCACTTGATGAGAAGTCACTCGTATGAGGTGGTTTACTTCCAGGTTGACGCAGCTTGCTGTTTTTGAGGACAGGAGGAATAGGAGAGCGGCTTCTTTGAGGAACTGGAGGAGATTGGCTTCTTTGTCTTCTCTTTAACGGAGATCGTCTGTCTCTCCTGGACTTAGGAGAACGTGATCGGGACCTTTTTCGGTTACTACTTCTCCCAGGTTTTTGGATAAGTTTGTCCGGGTCATTTGCACCCAAATCGTTTTTCGGCAATATACCATTTACAGTCTTAGTCCTATTTCCAGATGGTCGATGCTCAGAGGATTTGTGGTCCTCCTTTTTCTCTGTGCTTTTTCGTTTTTCCTTAATTTCTTCTGGTTTATCATCAGATGATTTGTCTCTCGAGTGCTTGCGTAACCTCGGATCCCTTCTATTTACATCAGAGTCTCTTGTACCAGAATCTCTGGTGCCATCGGCAACAGGTGCCTTCCCATCTTTTGCATGGGGTAACTTAGGTATCAACGGTAAAGGTGATTTGGACTTAGATTTAAGGTCCAAGGGTACAGATTCCTTCTTGGGTAACTTTTCTGCTGGCTTATTTTTTTCTGGCTTAGACAAGCTAGGTTTGTCTGATGGCACAGGTTTTAGGGGTTTAGAGTCTGGTGGTGCAGGTGTATTGGTCTTGGTTTCCTTTTTATGGGGTTCTTTTGTGTGTGATGAATGCTGGTTTCCCCTGTTAAGTCTAGGGTCTCTGGTTGACGCGGGAGCCTTGTCAGACTGGGAGGGTACAGGAATTTTGTTCTTCTCAGAATGTGTAGTAGAGGTTGGGTGCACAGCCTTAGCAGGCATGTGTGGAATTTCTGGGACATTAGGTTTTGCAGGTACTGAACTAGCCTATAAAGTAAAGACGCACATTAAGAAATACAATTTCACACAATCGAAATTCCAAACATTCAAAACAACAAACTGCAAAAAAAAAAAAAAAAAGAAGCCCCACACACTGAACGAGTACAGGAGTATTTGCAAAACTCAAAAAGGTCATTAGAAAAGTACAACTCCACCCACAAAAGGGGAAGTTTAGCTCTCCCGCCCCCCCCCCCCATCTGAGACACTTTTTTAAAGGGGAACCGAGTATCTGGTTTTGACAGGTACCCGCCCCCCCCCCCCCCCCCACCTTCAGGGACATGTCGCTACTCCCAGAAAGCTGCAAACCACACACCCTTTTTTACTTTCTATCAAACATCCAATATATAAACACCATACTATATTATATATACACACACACACACACACACACCTCTTCATCAATTTAGGCCAGTATGTATTCTGCTACATATTTGTGGTAAAAAAATCCCAAGCATATTGGTTTATTTTTACTAGTAATGGCAGCGATCAGCGACTTCAGCAGGCAGTGCACCGAGACTTTCGGGAACAGTGACATCAATACAGTGATGAGTGCTAATATGCACCGTCACTGTACACTTGCTGGGAAGAGGTTAAACAGTGGCGATCAAAAGATTAACTGTGTGCCTGACAAGTTTAGTGTAGTAGGTGCTTGTACTAGGTGAAGACATGAATCCTAGTCCAGGCTTTGCAGAAACACAGGATCCCTGCCTTTACTACAGAAACAGTGATCCGTCTTGTTTATATAGGCATCTCCTGAAGCGAGCCGGCGGAGGCACTCACGTGCGCCCCAAACCCAGCAATGCCAATTTGCCACCTTACAAGTTATATTGGCAGGAAGTGGTTGTCAGCCGTTACCATTTATGTTGCTGCCAACTTAAATTTTTGAAAAGATGACTGAACAGTCGCTTTAAAAAGTGGTGCCCCATTCATAGGTCTCCAAAGAAATCCTCCTTTGTAAAAGTGGCGCCCACAGGTAACAAAATGATTGGAGTCCCGACACCAAATAAAGCCTGTCTTATTGATGTAAAAATACATTGTAATCTTTAAAATCCTGTCAGGTACCACCAAAGGAATAGCTGGGGCCAAGATCAAAGGGAACCGAGAAGCCACTGAACATTGCCACAAAAATTGTCCACTTTAAACCATTTGCTTTTGACTCCTTTTAAGATTAAAACACTTTGACCAAGACCAACTTACGCATTTTCAATGTATACGTTATTACTCTGACAAAAAAAAAAAAGAAAGAAAAAAAAAAGTGAATTTATGCTGTGGTACCCGCATAAAGTGGAGCCCTGTGAAAGTATTTAACGTCACAAATCTGCATGGAATCTTTATAGTCTGTGCCAATGACCCCTACCCTATAAGCACATCCTACAACAGGTATGTTTAGTTTTCTACTTCAGTCTCAGACTCCATTTACAAAAAGTTCCAAAAGCATGCTGTATTAATTTTTCTAATCTTAGAATTAAATTGGACATGATATACAAGTAGGGATTGCATTGTCAGCCTGTGTGACATTGGCTAGATCACCGGAGTAAAAAAAAAAAAAAGAGAAGTGCAGAAAACGCACGATTTTACTGTGCTTTTGTTTTTCATAGGTCAGGCGACTCAGATTGCATCAAAACCGCAACACGGTGCATCATTGATATGCTTTCACTGCATATCAACTGGGTGTTCCGTTTTTTTTTTTTTAACTGACCAAAAATGCAGCAAGCAGGATTTTAAAAACAAACTGGAAGCGCAAAAAACCAGTGGAAAGACATACATAGAATAAAAAAAAAAATTTCTTGCATGTAAATGCCTGACATTCATACTCATTTAAAATTTAGGACATAAAACATAAAAATTTATACACACATTTAACTAATTTTCGGCACCAAAATTTCCAAATCAAATCTTTATTTTTGCAACAACATGGGGTGGGCAGATTTCTGCCAGTGTCGCACCCCTCCAGCCCATGGTCTTTGATCAGGACTTCTACATGCAATATCCTGCTCCCATTATATTTAGCTGGTTAGAGGGCATGGAATAGGAGCGAGCTAGCTGTCATTTACCACTGTGTATACGCCCACATGTGTGACTATAGCAGTGATGGTGAACCTTGGCACCCCCGATGTTTTGAAACTACATTTCCCATGATACTCATGCACTCTGCAGTGGCGCATCATTGGAAATATAGTTCCAAAACATCTGGGGTGCCAAGGTCCGCCATCACTGCTCTATAGTCATATGAGCAGCTCAGATGTGATAGGGAAGCAATGCTCAGCATGGTCAGTCACCAAAAACTGAGCATGTGCAGAGTTGCCAACACTGCTATGCAAAATCCCTAGCTGCATTGGTGACATGGACAAAAAGGGGAGACTGTAGGATCAACCCATTTTTTTTTTGTTGCAGAATACAGAACAACAAGTATGAACAGCATGTAGTACACCATTTATCAAGTGATGTTTATGATGTGGGTTTAGTGACAAATAAAAAAAAAAGGAAGTAATTTACATAAATTCAACCATGTTACTCCGGAAGCATTTAAATGAACTTGTAAACATTACTTACCAGTTGTGCTTTAGTCTGCTCTAATTCTAACTCCAACTTCTTCTGCTGAAGTTCTAACAACTGTTTTTGCTTCATAAGCAACTGCTGCCTTATAAGCTGTTCTTGTGAAAGATGAGACTTTGGTACCTCAGGTTTCAAAGTGCGAGACGGGACAGGTTTTGGCACCGCTATAACAGGTGTAGTAGGCTCCTCTGGCTATTGAAAAGAAAAAAAGGGGGGCTTTTAAAATAAAAAAAAGGTTGCTAAAAAGCAACATCCATTGAAAAAAAAAAAAAAAAAAAATTAACACGAGTTATGTAATGCTTCTTGCAGTAACTACCAATTCACAGAAAACATGAAAATTACCAAAAAGGGATCCTCTGAGGAATGAAGACCGATAAGCAGAAATATAATCATCTATCAGCTAGGGGGTGCTGGCAAACATTACACTTTGTATTTGGGGGGAAAAAAAAAAACACACACATCCATTAATACTTACTTTGTTCAGGAATTTAGGATTCACATGGATACTAGCTGTGTTCACATTAGGGGGTAAAGGCTTGACAGGCCATGCTGGGTCTACCTGGTTGACCCTCACATCAAGTGCATAGAGTTTCTTTGAAGTAAAAATGTCTTCCCATGTGGAACGTAACTTATACAAACTTTTTCTAGTGTTTTCATCCACCTGGAAAACGACAGAACAAGTTTGCATCTAATTTACATTTAATAAATTGGATGCAAAAGCAGCCGAAGAGTACATTTTAAATATAACAGATCTGACTTCACTAGAAGAGAAAACATTTGGCATGACATGGTACAGGCACAATTGTGGTCTGCTGTAAATTAAAAATAGAAAGGGTTTTAATGGCAATTTACCTGTTTTTGTCATTCACTAAAGAAAAAAAAACAAAACAAATGCATACATTTTATCACAGTAAAATGAGTGAACCCCTGAACTATTGCATCGAGGTAGATAACATTTTAAAGTTGTTTCAGTATGCAAAGTAGTGACTACCGGCTAAACTATGCAATTATCTTAAAGCAGAACTAAACCTATCAATATAACGGTTGCATAAACCAGTTACATTCACGGCATGCTTGTGCTTTCAAACTATCAAATGACTGGAGTCATAACTGATCACATGTGTAGCATCATGTCAGTTGTAGATCAAACAGGCTAAGATGGCAGCTTCCTTGACTGAAAAGGATAGGAGGGTTTAACTCATTTTTCGTTCACACCATGGTGCAGAGACATCAGGTTTTCTGCAAGGGCAAAAAAAAAAACACAATATTGTTCGCTAGGTGCCCTGTTCACAACACCATGACGTGCTGTTTTTTTCTGCACTGGGGGAAAAAAACTGACATGAACATTGGTTTGAATAGGCCACACAACTGACGTGAATGAAAAAAGGTGAAACTGGTGTCGGTTTTCCCCCCCATCAGTTTTCATGCACGTATTGTGCGAACAAACCCTTAAAGTGGAAGTCCATGCAAAATCTAAAATCCCTGAATCTATAGAAACCAGAGATCCAACACCAACCTCTAAAGAAAAGATGGGTATAAATACTTTTGGAAGCCGCTCCGACCCCATCTCCAGAAGCTCTGCAGAGCACACTGGCTGTGAACGGACAGGGAAGTGACGTTCCCCCATAGACATACTATGGGGCTTCCGTTTTCCTCTGCACCTGCCACTGACAGCTTGGCGTGGGATCCGATCGGCTTCCAAAAAAGGTATGTATACTCGTTTCTTTCCAGGGATAGAGAGGTTGGCGTTAGATCTCCGGTGTCTACAGATGCACGGATTTTAAATTTTGCATTGACTTCCACTTTAAAAAAGGATAACAAAAGCTTTATGCCAACCACATACGTTTTTGATTGAGGTGGGCTAAAACCAGACCCTTACATTAGCCTGCCAGGAAACAATTTATGTAACGTTTCTAAATTAGAGCCCAACATCAAGAAACTGCTCACTTATTCTAGTAAAAGCACTTACCCGAACCCTCAGTTTCCACAGCACAGGGAACTTCCCTATGTTCCAACAGTGGACTGTTCCTCAGCGTCATTATGTCCAATGCAGTAGTTTTGTGGACCCTGCATTGGTCTGAACATCAGCACCTTCGACCGCTAAAGCATGGGGGAGAAGATGCTGCGGACTCGACTCTAGCAGTACTGAGGACCAAGTAAATCATTTCTATATTCTATTTCTAGACCTCAACAAGCAGTGAACCCTTTCAGTGTGGGAGCATCCACATTGCAAAATGCGAGAATTTAATGGATATGTTCAACTTTTGTAACATGTTACACCCTGAAATTTAACAGGTTAAAGATCTGCCCCCACCCGATGTGAGAGCAATGGTTTAAAGCAGGGATCTCCAAACTATGGCCCTCCAGCTGTTCAGGAACTACAATTCCCACCATGCCTAGTTATTTCTAAACGTCAAGAATTTTTCAATGCCTCGTGAGACGCATAGTTCCATGAGGCAATGAAAAATGCTTGGTATTCACAGACATGACTAGGCATGATGGGAATTTTAGTTTCTGGACAACTGGAGGGCCATAGTTTGGAGACCCCTGGTTTAAAGCATTGGTGCTCAACCTGTGGACCTCCAGATGTTTCAAAACTACAAGTTCTATTACACCTTTGGGAGTCATGCGTGTACCCATTAGCCTGCAATGCCTCATGGGACTTGTAGTTCCGGAACAGCTGGAGGGCCACGGGCTGAGCACCTATTCTTTAAAAGAGTTCCAACAAAAATGCATTTTTTTTACCTGAAAATGCATATTTTCAGCAAAAAGTGAATATATACACAAACTTTAAATTGAGTTGGACTTTAATTCCCTTCCATAATCCTAAAACCATAATTTGTTCAGAGGTTTTAGTACTTGACAATATTCAGGTCCTGCCAGAACACACAAATGCAAAAAACAAGTCAGTCATACTCACTTTGGGTACTCCGTTCAAAAATAAAACAAAAAAAGGGTCAGTTTTTCATGGAAGTTTCATTTTTATAAAAATCCTTGAAAGGATAGATATCCTACCTTTTATATTTTTTGCATAGCAGTAAGAACATGAAATAGAAACGCTCATTGGCTGCTACCAAGAGCAAACTAATCCTTCCTTTCAGACACTTAAGCCTCATTCACAAATGCCTGCTGCATTTACAAGAGAAATTTGGATGCATAAGCATTATACTTCCCAGATCACCTTCTCCTGCATTTTCAATGTGTACACACAGCTGGGCATCTGATCTGCCCCCTTCTAAACTCACTACACTGGAACCTCGGATTACGAGCATCATTTGTTCCAGGAGAATGCTTGTAATCCAAAGCACTCGCATATGAAAGCGAGTTTCCCCATAAAAGTCAACGGAAACAAAGAAAATTTGTGCTGCATCGACTGCTATGGCATGCAATACCGCATGTGGCCAGAGAGCCTTGGAAATACTCCGGGACAGCTCGGCTGATCCCGGAAATCACCCGGGAACAGAGTATTTCCAAACGTTTTCAAGTTTCGCCAGTGCCCCCGCACCTCTGGCCAAATTCAGTACTGCACACCCCATTAGCATGAATTCTGCTTGTTTTGCGAGGCAACTAGGGCAATTTGCATTTTTTGGGCCAATTTGTTGTTGGGCAGATTAAAAAACACAAATTTATGCAAAAATGCATTACTTGCTTTTCTGTAGCTTCTCCGTTGAAGTATATTGAACCAAAAAAAAAAAAAAAAAAAAAAAAAAAGTACAGTTTTGCTTTAAAAACAAAAAAAAAAGTCCTTGCCCTTTCCAAATACACAGCAGGTGAAAAAATCATGCATGTGAACATGTCCCATAGGAAACCATGTAAATGAACTGGTAGTGCGTTTCTGCAAAAAAACACCAGAAAACACAGAGGTGTGACCCAGGCCTTAGATGTTTTAATAACACAATGGGGTAAAAAAAAAAAAAACTAACATTAGTACACAAAGAGCAAATAATCGCTACTTAAAGTGCCGGTTCACACATAGGCGGCACGAGTTCGGGTGCGACTCGTCCTGAAGACGACTTCAGAGGCGATTCGCAAAACGACTTCTGTATAGAAGTCAATGCAGATCACCCCGAGCCGCCCCCGAAATACTACAGGAACCTTTTTTCTAAGTTGGAGCAACTTGCGTCGCTCCTATTAGAACGGTTCCATTGCAGTAAATGGGACGCGACACGTCAGGCGGCTGAGCCGCCTGTCGTGTCGCCCCAGTGTGAACCGGGTCTAAGGGGGGTTCATTTTTTACTGTGTGACAGTAAAAGTATTTACAGTAGCGATTTGCTCTTTAAAGGGCTAATTTTTTAACCCCATTATGTTACTGCCCGATTAAATCGATTATGAAAATGGTAATTGATTTCATAATCGATTCGCTGTCGATTAGTTGTTTCGGCCCTAGAGGCAACACTCGCAAACCCAAGTCAGAAAAAAAAAAAAACACTGCGTTACTCGTAAACCAAGGTTCCACTGTAGAATGTAATAACTGAGCATAAATGATACCATTTAAAATCAGTACATGCATTTAGTCCATACGACTTGAAAGCCCCATGTGAATGAGGCCTAATAACGTGGCACATAGTTAAGCTAGATTTGACACAATACATACATTGACGCTATTGCAATACAGAAGAAGTTTGAAGAATTATGAATCTATACCTTGTCGAACACAATAACAAACGTGGCAACTATGTTTTTAGCAAACGCAGCAACGTAGTCTCTTCCAACATTTTTAACAATGGAATCCATAAGATACATGACTGGAAGCTTCTCTGAGCTAGGTGCCTAAATAAAAAAAAACTGATAAGTTTAATACGACAAGACCGTCAGCCCAGTTTACTGATCCCATTTCTATACAAACCAAAAGAGCAGAACATGGATTTAAGATTAACTGATTCCCACGTGCAATGAAGAGAAAATGTTTTCTTTTTTTGTATAAAATATTCTTGATATCTCCACAAGCAAAATATTAGGGTTCCCATTTTAATTTAGCCACTCGATTTAAGATTTATCCATTTTGGTTTTAAAACTGAACGCTTTATTTTTTTTTAATTTTCAACAATTAGAGTTGCATTCGCTTAAAGGATCTCCAGGCCCGATGACCAGAGGAAACATTTCTCCATGCTCGAAGGCGTTATATACATTCCACTCCATCTGGCAACTGCTGAAGATCTTTTATTTATTTTTTCCGAACAGCCAAGTATGCTGCATCTTCCACATAATTTCCCAGATGTGTTCAGCATGAAGTATGTACTCAGAGGTAACCTGTGAATGTTTCCACCTGTTTGAATATCTGCTCAGGAAAGTGAGATTACCCGCAGGTGTCACTTGTTCAGTTTCTGCCACATTAGTCACCCTTTAAAGTGGCGTGTTTGTCCAGTCCAACCCCCTCCCCACACAGGGTACAGAACCAATAGTAGTTAAATACTGTTCAGACAAGTACATAAATCTATACCCTTTTAGGTTCGAGACTCTTTCAGACGGGCGATTAGGCTGCTGCAGCTGAATGATAAATGCCCCATCTGACTGCAGCAGCACTCTGACCTATGGCTGCATAGAGAGACTGCACAATTGGTATGTTTCTAGAGAATGCCAGGCCTGGGTCCTGAGCCAAAGGCCTTACATGCGTATGGCTACATGTGAATGTCGGCAGCGATAGCCATTTATTTATACAGGGTGAGAACGGGGCCACTACAGCTTGTGAATGGGCTCAAAGTTTCTCTGCCAACATGAAATGCAGATTCCTGCTGGCAGAGAAGCTAATCAGCTGTCTGAATGAGGCCTTAAACTCCTGGGGCGTGTGTATATGAAACCTGTAACAGTCACTGAACATTTTAAATGCTAAAGAATATGGATATAAATGTTGAATATGTAAATAAAATGGTTGTATACGATATGTAAGGAGGGAGCTATGTGTCTGCAGACAGCACTAGAAGTTACCTTATGTAATGAGTAAAGATTATTGTGCAACTTTTCCCAACAACCCAAAGAACTAGTTGCAACATCACACAGAGTAACTTTGTTATCGAATGAAACTATTGCTATGTGTGACTGATATTACATGCACCCAGAAACCTACATATATCCATGTCATGATTGCATTTACAAACTATGTTGGCCTTTAAAATGTATGCATGTTTATAGCTATAAATAACATGGTACCACGCTTTAAAAAAAATGTGTCTTTATGTGTTACTGCAATTAAATACCACTGGAATACATTCATAACCACCTCCCACCATGAGTGTCAAACCCCCTTTTTATTGCAGTTCAACCTTTCAATAAAACAGATGCAATAAACAGCAGTAAATAAAAAAAGACAAATAACAAATTTCATACATTTTATTTACATATTATAGCATACCAATCACACATTTCAAAGCCATTTATTCAAATCGAGAATGTGCACTAAAACTCAAAAGACAATGGAGCAAATAACATGGTTAAAGTACGTCAGAGGGAAACTGGCAAAGGCTGATTAGCTGATATGGAGGCTGATGGGAGATGAAAGTTACAGCAAGACGACTGTCAACTAATCCCGCTCTAATCTAAATCTCTACATCTAGATATTCTGCCAAGGAATACCAGAACATATGTAGGGGATGGAACCTACTCTACAAAGCATAGCACTCCAGTTACCTACTAGATTTGCATGAACTGGAAAAAATAAAAAAAATAAAAAATTATATAAAAATAAATGTGGGGGGAATATACCGTAAAACTCCCTAAAGCAATTTTTCTCTACAAAAAAAAAACAAACAAACACAGGGACCATCAATATACTGCTAAATGCAAAAGATTTAAACTGCCTGTGTAGTTTTCAGCAGCTGGCACTTTTAAAGTAACTAAAAGCCCAACATATCCCCCCCCCCCCCAATGGACAGACAACCTTTTACTTCCCATGTTCTGTCTCTAACAATGGTCAAATAATCAAATATACAGACAGCAAATCTACAGGAGTTTTAAAGATTCCCTACTCCATCCAAAAAACAAAAACTGTCTCCAGAAAAAAATAGTTTGGACATTTGCCATGTATAAATAAAACACTGATGGGTGTCCAGTGTGTGGATGGCGTCGCTTTAGGTAAAATAACTGGGATTCAATCATCCTAGACAATACTGAAAGCACCCAAACTCATCTCATACTCCAAGGATCAAGTACTGTCCTGTGATTGGATGAGAGGAAGGTGGAGGCCGAGCAATCCCACAAGTGTGAGAGCTGGAACTACAAGTCTCAAGGCAGAAAGCTCAGCAATTATAACCGTGTCAGATATAAGTGCCGGTTCACACCAGCGCACAGAACTCGCAGGGAGTTCACACCAGCGCACAGAACTCGCAGGGAGTTCACACCAGCGCACAGAACTCGCAGGGAGTTCACACCAGCGCACAGAACTCGCAGGGAGTTCACACCAGCGCACAGAACTCGCAGGGAGTTCACACCAGCGCACAGAACTCGCAGGGAGTTCACACCAGCGCACAGAACTCGCAGGGAGTTCACACCAGCGCACAGAACTCGCAGGGAGTTCACACCAGCGCACAGAACTCGCAGGGAGTTCACACCAGCGCACAGAACTCGCAGGGAGTTCACACCAGCGCACAGAACTCGCAGGGAGTTCACACCAGCGCACAGAACTCGCAGGGAGTTCACACTGTCCTATGTGAACCACTGTAGGGCCAATAGAAAGTTAATGACACCCCCAGAGCGGTTCGCATATCGCAGTGCGAACTGTGAATTTGGACAGGAATCGGATCACGTGTTTCAACACCCACGCCATCCAATTCTGGTGCAGAAAAAAAGGATCCTGCACGATTTTGATCCAAACACAAGGAAAATTCAGTCTACAATCTGTATAGCTGAATTCAAATCGCACAGATATTACATGTGATCTGCACAGCCGTGCGAATCGCATGCGATGTTTGACATCACGCTGATGTGAACCGGCACTGAAGGAAAGCAATATCCGTACCCAATGCAGCACGATCCATACATGGGACATCTAGAACTAGAGGTACTTTCACATAGCAAGTGTAGGGCCAGCCATACACCATTCAAATCTCTGGCCAAGATTAGAACGTGTATGGGCAGGCTGGCCTTATCAAGTTTAATCGCTCAACTTGGGTACAACCAGCCTGACGTATTTTACCTGCGATTATTGCTAGTGGCTGTTATAGCTGCTAGCAATAATCACAATCTTCTCCTGGCAAGTGGTGGGGATTTCTGTCAGCACTGTCTGTATTGGGGAAATTGTGCAAATTTCTTCCCTCCAACCAGTGATGGAAGGAAAGAAATGTGCACCATCTAAGGCCTGCCTAAGTTTTTACCTCCAGCGTTCACTTTACAGTATATATCTAATTGTCAAGATCTTTGAGTGGAACAAGCACTTCCATTGAATAAAAAAGCTGCAATGTGTTTCTTTTCTCCCACACCTAAACAACCATAACCAATATTTACCCCAATTAGGGAGAATGTACACTATAAAAAATGAGCTCCTCTTATCTGCTGCCTTTTGGTCTGTTAAATACAACTTTGTAAGCATTTTGTTCTGATAAAAAAAGTGTTGATCTTGTCAGAAATGTAGAGCCCCTCCTGTGTCCTTATCTGTTTATTCCTCCCAGCTCTTATCTTTGACTACAGATAAGTATGTTGTAGGGACATGAGAGTGGTTGAATAGTAAAATATGAGGGGGGTCTGGGCCCTTACACCACCCAGTCCTCAAATGATTAAAGCTGTATGTTACTTTAGGATGGGCATAAAGACCACCGATAACCATTATCTGTGAGCCACTGCCTGCTTTGGTTTTGAGGGAGTGGACCTGCTCACCAAAACATCAACCTTGAGCAGGTGCCAATTTTCGATGTCAAAAAAGGCAGCCTTGCATTACTTGCCTGCTAAAGGTGGTAAATAAGAGAAAGATAAGGATGCATTTGAAAAGGTGTTGTTATTAATATAGGTTATAAGCTGTGTGCTGCCCACCCACAAAAGGACATAGGAGCCGGGTGTATTTCAGAAAGATCAACAGGTATTGATCTGTACTTGCATGGTCTCTAAATGCAGAAATGTGCTGCATATCTTTTTGCCTTGACATACACCAACATAAGCAAGTTCCCATTATCTCTGAACATGTAGTACAGACACATTTCAGGGGTATCATTGGCCAAGAGCAGGGATAAGGTGTTATATTACAAGTCCACTTAATGACAAACACTGCAAGGCAGGAAAGGAAAAAAAATCAACACTACTGGCCATCAGTTCCATCTTTTCACAGAATAAAAGATGTATCCTGATGGCCGGCTAAAATCAATCTCCATGGAGTACAACAGAAGGAAAAATGGATTTGAGAACAGTACAAAGCATACAATACAGTTTACATAACGGATCTTTTTACTTCCCTGCATTACATGTTGTAATAATCTGCCATCTATAGAAAGCAGAGACTAGTGACCTTAGCGTGTAAAGCCAAAACGTTTTTTGGTTTGAATAGAGCACTATGAGATTTTGGCGTCTGTGTCATTGCTGGGGAGATTTCCGGATCACATACTTTCCTGAAGATACAGCAGGAAATGAGAAAATGCCCCCAACGCGGGAGCTGCTCTAGCAGTTGTTAGCAAGTACTTCTCCCCCCCCCCCCCCCCCCCATTGGATCATTTCCCCTCATCTTGCCTCTCCCCTCACTTAGTAACAATTGTCAGCAGGACAAAGAGGGGTTTTCTAATATGTGTAAAAAAAAGCAACAGAAAGTTTAAAGGTCCAACCTACTAATAAAATAAAAACCCCATGACAATGTTTAAGCTGGCCATACATTATATAATTTTTATGTTCAATTTCCTTTCGAATTTACCTTCAACTGTGTAGTACAAGGGCCTGCCAG
The DNA here is from genome assembly GCF_905171775.1 of Rana temporaria. Lineage (NCBI taxonomy): Eukaryota > Metazoa > Chordata > Amphibia > Anura > Ranidae > Rana > Rana temporaria. Next base: position 25,677,250 of record NC_053490.1, on the reverse strand, counting down.
ATTGCATACAAATAGAAAGTGTTTAGATTTGACCTCAAATGTTTACAGCCAGCCTTGTGACCCAATCAAAATTTACAGGTGCCACTCAAGGCTCCACCGGTTCCTCTTATGTAGGAACTGCTTAGAGTGCAGACAAGGAACGAGCTCGTCCCAACTCTAGACATCCAAGACCCCTTTCACATGGGTGCCTCCACCTGGTCATCAGGGGGGGGTAAATCACTCCCCTACTGAGCTGGTGGATGACAGGTCCGTCTCTACTTACTGTGCAGAACAGAGACGGCTCCAGTCGCGTTTTCCACTATAGGGAAGTCAGGTGAAAACACACCACCTGGATTTTGTGGACAGGATCGGATAGCAGTGGGTGTAAGCGCACATGTCACTGCTCCATAGGGGTGAATGGAGGGTCTGATAAGGTACGCCTGAAACTGACAGAAGGACCTGATCGGACAGCCCGTGTGAAAGGGCACTAATGGAAAAAGTCCTGGAGGTCACATCTTTGCAAAACCCCATATGGTAGTATAGGACAATATTTCTCAAGTACCCTCCAACAGTTCATGTTTTCAGAATTTCCCTCAGATGAAACAGCTGTGGTAAGTACTAAGGCAGTGAAAGTGATCAAATCACCCAAGCAAAATAATGGAAAACATGACCTGTTCGGGGTACTTGAGAAATATTGGTGTATGAAAGCCTCAGTCCAGGGTTGCCACCTCATCCCTCTAAAACTGAACACATTACACAGGTTCTGTGGCTGATTAAGTAAACTCACTTGGTGCTTTTTCTGCAATAAATTTGCCCCAGAACTTGTGTAATTCATGTGTGTTCAGTTTTTAAAGGAATGAGGTGGCAACTCTAGCCCAGGCTCCAACCAGGCCACACCCCCAATACATTTCACTCCACCCACAGAGCTTAATCATTGGGACAACCAAGATCTGTGGTTGGAGGGAAATGCATTGGAGGCATGGCCTCAGCTCAGGCTGACTTACAATCTTTTGCAGAGATGTGCAGCTAAAGGCCCGTACACACGATCGGATTTTCCGACAATTGTCCGATGGACGTGTTGTCGGATAATTCGATCGTATGTACGCTCCATTGGACAATTCTTGTAGGAATTTCTGACAACAAATGTTGGATAGCATGCTCTCAAATTGTCCGACAACAAATGTGTTCCGTCTGATTATCTGATCGTGTGTACACAAATCCGTCAGACTAAAATCCAAACACGCATGCTCCGAACCAATGCCAACCATAAGACATTAGCAGAAGTTGCCCAAAGGGTGGCGGTAAAGAGCTTAAAAACCACTTTGTTTTGTGAATGTTGGATGAAAAAGTTCTGCCGTCTGTATGCAGAACAAGTTCATGGCCAACGCACTTCGGACAAAAATCCACGGATTTGTCAGATTGAAGTCCGATCGTGTGCATGATGCTTTAGAATCATTTTACTGAGGCGTCCCTGTTAGGGAGATTCAGTCTGATTGTACCCAACAATGTCACCAAGTCCAAAATCCCCAAAAATCCTAAATTTTAAAGCGGTTGTAAGCACTGCTTGATGATTTTTACCTCAGGTAAGCCTATAATAACCTGTAGGTAAAATTAATATCTCCTAAACCTGTACAGTTTAGGAGAGATTCCCCCTGCATGCGCTCTGAAGGTCAGGCATATCGTGCCAGGTCAGGGGGCTCCTGCGTGCATGCGCAGGAGTGACATTGCGACTCCAAACACTCAGAGTCGGAGGCCGCAAACCCGGAAGAAAAGCAGAGGGAACATGTCAGCACCCTTAGCGGGGACCGGGAGCCGATGCAGGAGCTTCCTTCTTAAGGTAAGCATTTCATAACGTGTTAGGGTGCGGTGCATTTTAGCACATTATGCTATTGTCTTGCATGTTTTTTTTCCCTCGGAGCGGTTTACTACCGCTTCAAGTTGCCACCAGAACAGGGGAAACATCCAATGGGGACATGTGTTACTGTGACCACTGCCTCAAAGGAATTTCCTTTGAACTAGAAAGATATCTTCTCCCTCCCTGCTGAGTCTATAGAACTGGAAGTAAAGGGAAAATTCCCCGAGACACAGATTGAAAATGAAAAATCTCACAGCAGCCTTCTCTATACAAAATAAAACAAGTTTTGACTTTAAAGCATTCTATAAGTTGCAGAGGACATTACCGTTACAGACATGGACCTAATACAAGTAGAAGGGATTCCCTCCAGTTGAAAGAACTATTATGGGGACCAAAATGCTGAGTTTCAATCTACAGGCTGTGTACCCCTATTCTAGTAAATGACCAATGTTCTTGCCCTATGGGTTGGGATTAATGCCAGTGTAGGGATGAATATATCTTAAAGAGGGGCAGAAGGGCCCAATACCATCCCATCTGAAGTAGGAATGGGCTCAAGTGTGTTCGGGATCCCACCTGTCTGATCCCGCCAGGAAGCCAACACTGCTCATCACAGACAATGAGACATTTCCCAGGTTGTACAGATGTGAAATGTCTCACACTGCCTGTGGTTAGCGGTATGCAGTGTTGGCTTCCAGACGGAATCAGGCAGATGGGACCCCAAACACCCCCGAGCCCATCTCTAATCTGAAGTAACAGAGCGAGGAAAGACAGAAGGGCTCTAAACTAAGTGCCCAGAGTTATAGAACGCACACCTTGACCTGGAAACCCAATATGCTTGCCTTAGGGGTGTGAAGAGGGTAGAAATAATGGCAGAGAGGGTTTTAACCTAAGTGTGCAAGATAATATTCTATCCCACGCACATTGGAAGAATCTTTCTATAAGAATGGAGTAAAAGCAGGAAGGAGCCAAAATGGCATAAAGAGGGGCGAGTGTGTTTTGGTGCTCAGCTATCAGTATGAGGTAATGGCCTAGCAAGACAGGCGGCTCTGACATCATAGGGTCCAGAGATATAGTTCTGGTACCCCTGTCCTAGCAGGGAGAAGAATATCTTTGCTTCAGAGACACGATACGGGTGAGGATAGGACAGGAGTCCAAAGGGCGTCATCCTATCCGTAAGTTGTGTCCCATACAGTCTATATAGAGCCAAGCCCCCCCAGTATAGATTGTATGGGGCACAGCGTATGCAGTATACAGCCTATGCCTTCCCAGTATAAGCTATACTGTGAAATGGAAAAAATATATACACATCTATATCTTTATCTGTGATGGGTAAAGTACAATTTGCAAATAGAAGTGCTTAAAGTGGAGGTTCACCCGAAAAGTAACATTTTTAACCTTAGATTGATGCTCATTTTGTGAAGGGGAATCGGGTGTTTTTTTTAAATCGAAGCAGTACTTACCGTTTTAGAGAGCGATCTTCTCCGCCGCTTCCAGGTATGGGCTGCGGGACTGGGCATTCCTATTTGATTGACAGTCTTCCGACGGTTGCATACATCGCGTCACGATTTTCCGAAAGTAGCTGAACGTCGGTGCGCAGGCGCCGTACAGAGCCGCACCGACGTTCGGCTACTCGTGGCGCGATAGATGCGACCGTCGGAAGACTGTCAAATAGGAACGCCCAGTCCCACAGCCCATACCCGGAAGCGGCGGAGAAGATGCATCTCTAAAACGGTAAGTACAGCTTAGATTTAAAAAAAAAAACTACCCGATTCCCCTAGACAAAATGAGCATCAATCCAATGTTAAAATTTTTATTGCGGGTGAACTACCACTTTAAACTGGGAACACTGTGCTACATAAAAGCTATACAATACAGGAAAGGTATAGGCTGTATACTGTGTAAGCTGTACCTCCATACAACCTATACTGGGAAAGGATGGGCCCACTGCACTACATGAAAACTATACTGGATTTATACAATCTATACTGGGAAGCCAGGCTGTGCACCATGTAAGCTGTGCCCCATACAATCTATCCTTGGAACACTAAGCTACATTAAAGCTATACAGGGATTTATACAATCTACACTGGGAAGGCACTGACTCTAATACAATCTATAGTGGGAAAGGTAAGCTCCATACCATCTATACTGAGCTCCATACAACCTATAATGGGAAGGCATGGGCTTCAGTGTATGCTGTACTGCATACAATCTGGGAAGACTGGGCCCCGTACAATCCACACTGGGCTCTATACTGTGCGGCATAAAAATCATTACTAAGCCTCGTACAATACTGGGAAGACTGGGCCCCGTACAATCTATACTGGGCTCTATACTGTGCTGCATACAATCATTACTAAGCCTCGTACAATACTGGGCTTTATATACACAACCTATACTGGAAAGATACAAGATCCACAACAATCTAATGGGAAGGCATGTGCTCTATACTGCGCTGCATACAATCCACTCTGGGCTTTATAAAAATCTATACTGGGATTAGATAACTACACTGGGCCTCGCACAATTTATACTGGGCTTCAAAAGTTATAATGGGCCTTGCAAAGTCTATACTGGGCCTTATACAACCCATACTGGGAAGGATAGGGACCTGTACATTTAAACTGAGAAAACTAGGACTAGGTGAAAGCTATACTGGGAGGTCATTGGCTCTAATAAAATCTATACTGGGATGACTGGGCCTCGTACAATATATACTGGGCTTCATACAATCTATACTGGGAATGTTAGGCACTCTGCTGGGAAGGATAGGGACCTGTACATTTAAACTGGGACTACATGAAAGCTATACTGGGAAGTCACTGGCTCTTAAAAATCTATTCTGGGATGACTAGGCTTCATACAATCTATACTGGGCCTCATACAATCTATACTGGGATGACTGGGCCCCATACAATCTATACTGGGATGACTGGGCCCCATACAAGTATACTGGGCCTCATACAATCTATACTGGGATGACTGGGCCCCATACAAGTATACTGGGCCTCATACAATCTATACTGGGCCTCATACAATCTATACTGGGATGACTGGGCCCTATAAGTATACTGGGCCTCATACAATCTATACTGGGCCTCATACAATCTATACTGGGCCTCATACAATCTATACTGGGATGACTGGGCCCCATACAAGTATACTGGGCCTCATACAATCTATACTGGGATGACTGGGCCTCATACAATCTAGACTGGGATGACTGGGCCCTGTACAATATATACTGGGCCTCATAAATCTAATCTTGGATGACTGGGCTTCATACAAGTATACTGGGAATGTTAGGCACTATACAATCCATACTGGGAAGGAGGGGGACCTGTACATTTAAACTGGGAAAACTAGGACTACATGAAAGCTATACTGGGAACTACTGGCTTTACTAAAAAATAAAACTGGGAAGACTAGGCCTTATACAAATGTATACTGGGAAATGTAAGCACTCTATAACCTGTACTGGAAAGGATATACTGGGAAGACTGGCCCAGTACACCGCCTCTCTCTCTGAGAGGAATGGAGGATAAGAAGATGGCGGCGGTTGAGGGGGGGAAGGGAGGAGGACGGGGCGCCATCTTGCCATGTGAGGAGATGATGTGACAGGAATGGGGGAGGGGGGTGTAATCTATATATGTGGGGGGGGGTCTCCTATCTCTTCCCCGGTATGGGGTGGGGGGGTATAGACTATATATATTGGGGGGGGGACCGGGACCGGGGACCCTTAGAGTAAAATAAAAGGCTTTAGTCATAAAAACCTTAGCGATTTGCGCTTCGATAAGAGTGACGATATCCTTGGCGAACTGCAAGTTCTCCTCGGCCAGGATGGTGAGCATGTTGATGTGCGGCTTGCTGTTGAAGGTCAGATCCTCCAAGGACGACTGGTACTCCCGGCAGGCGTCTTCTCGGGCCTCGTCCCCCGCCATGGTGAAGGAGAAGGGTGAGGAGCGGACGGGTGACCGGCTGAGGAGGGGGGGACTAACAAGGACCGGCCTCCAGCATCGTGCGAAGGACTCCTCGGGCTCTCCCCCCGGACGGCCTTTCACGGACAAAATGGCGCCGACGCGTCACACACACAAGGAGGCGTTTGAACAGCGGCTGCGAACGAAGTTCCCGAGCTCGGCTCTCATTGGTCTATGGGCGGTGCCTGCGTCAGCGAATGGAGGCGGGGAGGGAAGAGGGAGGCGGGGCCGTGCGATGAAATCATTCCCGTGCGTGCGCAGCGATTGGTTGCTAGGCTCGGCTAATTTGCCTAGCAACTGAAGCGTATGGCCGTGAGGCGGGGTCACGTGATGTTTACCAGCCCATTTACCAGTTTGCGGGGCTCCGAGCACGTGGTCTGTGTCAGGGCTGAGAGGCCTGGGCACGTGTCTGTTGCCATGGCACACAGGCAGGCCCCATAAGTGTGCACCCCAAATCACATATATATATATTTATTACACACAAGTATATATATATATATATATATATATATATATATATATATATATATATATATATATATATATAAATATAGACTTGTGTGTAATATATATATATATATACTGGGGTAGATCCAGGTAGCAATTACGCCTGCGTATCCATAGATACGCAGCGTAATTGCTAATTTGTGCCGGCGTATCGACTTTTCTGTATTCAGATACGCCGACTGTAGCCTAAGATACGACTGGCATAAGGCTCTTATGCCGTCGTATCGTAGGCTGCATTCTTACGCTGGCCGCTAGGTGGCTTTCCCGTAGTGGTCAGCGTAGAGTATGCAAATTGCAAACTCACGCCGATTCACAACCGTACACGCGCCCGGCGTTCAAATTTTACGTTGTTTACGTTCGTCGGTTTCTGCGTAAGGCTGCTCCTGCGATTAGCAGGCGCAGCCAATGCTAAGTATACCCGTCGTTCCCGCGTCGCGATTTTTGAAAATTATGTCGTTTGTGTAAATGAATCGTGAATGGCGCTGGACGCCATTTACGTTCACGTTAAAGCAAATGATGTCCTTGCGAAATGTCATTTGCCGCAATGCACGTCGGGAAAGTTTCCCGACAGAGCATGCGCACTGCGTTCGGCGCGGGAACGCGCCTAATTTAAATGATCCACGCCCCCTACGGGATCATTTAAAATACGCGCGCTTACGCCGGCCAGTTTTACGGAGCGCCCGCGCAAATTACGGAGCTACTGCTTCGTGAATGAAGCGTAGCGCAAGTAATTTACGGAGGCATAGCGTTAAAACGGTACGCTGCGCCTCCGTAAGAGTGCGCAGCCCTACCTGAATCTACCCCACAGAGCTTTTTTTTCTCAGAAAATAGGTGCAGGATCTCAACCACGACCCGTTCAGATTTCACAAACAGTAGAAGGGTCTTAAAGGGGCATTAAATACCAGGATTGCATTACATACAGAATGCAGAGTTCAGGGTGGTTACACACAGAGTGCAGAGCTGTCACTTGTAAACACAGAAACCAGACTTCTGTGTTTACAAGTGATTGTAGTGAGCAGGCACCAAAGGGTCTGAGCCAGAGGTGGTGGAACTGAGTTCCCCCAATGTAAACATCCCTTGTGACAGCAATAGGTGGTGACAGGTACTCTTTATGGAGGGATTGGGGGTCTAAAAGACCTCCGAGCCCTCCTTTGCACTTCAAAGTATTCAGATCGCAGAAAACGGCAATTCTGAATACTGTGTACTTTTTTAAATCCGGCGCCATTGGCAGCCGAGAAACCCGGAAGTGACGTCATGACGCCGCTTCCGTGGTTTCAATGCAGAGACTGAATCAAAGCCGTTTACGGCTTAGTGTCAGTCTCCGCCTGGACACAGAACGCGGCGGATGGAGGATCGGGTTTCCCGGTGGGACGGGAGGCCCGGTCAGAGCGGCGAAAGGCGGCTTTTAGCCGCATCGGTTGTTATGTTTGGATAGCCGATCGCCCGCTCTAAACAACGGTACCGGGATGATGCCTGCGGCTGCAGGCATCATCCCGGTATAACCCCCGAACGCCGAGGACGCATATATGCGTCCCGTCGGCGTGAAAGGGTTAAGAGGTACGTGCTGACAAAAAAAAAATGTTTTAAAGGGTGAACCTCGTTAATCGCGCGATAAAAAAATTGACGGCGTTAAAATGGGTTTGTGTTAACGCCGTTAATAACGCGTTTAACTGACAGCACTAATATATATATATATATTATTACACACAAGTCTATATATATATATATATATATATTATTACACACAAGTCTATATATATATATATATATATATATATTATTACACACAAGTCTATCTATATATATATATATTATTACACACAGGTCTATATATATTTATTACATACAATCAGCCCATAGTTTGTACAATTTTCTTCCAACACAAGTGGAAGGAAAGAAATTTGCTCGATTCCCCCATCATCACAGTCGGTGTTTACGGGAGGAATCCCTCCCACTACTCTATTGTATTCTACCAGATGAAGGTTTCCTCATCGTCATAGTACAATGATCACTGCTGGCAACTATAGTCACCAACAGCGATTGCACCAACAAAAACCAGACAGGCGGGTTGTACTGAAGTCGATCCATCAATTGAGTTCTGTACTGTACAACCAGCCTGCCCATAGACTGACTGAAATATGTCTGGTTCCTGCTAAACCGTCTGTGGCCAGCCTTATAAATAAATACAGTAAAACCTTGGATTGTGAGTATAACTCGTTCCAGAAACATGCTTGTGATCCAAAGCACTTGTATATCAAAGCAAATTTCCCCATAAGAAATAATGGAAACTCAGATGGTTCGTTCCACAACCATTTATTCATAGGTCCTTTAGTTTATAGTCCATATAAAAAGATTATAGGAATGTGATTGGTTGTGTAACCATAAAATGTCCATCCACAAATGGAAGCCTCCACAAGAGGATTAGAAGGAAAATCCAGCAGGAGCTCCAGAGTAGATATGTGCATTCGTACGAAAATGTTCATTTTCGTACCCGCAGAATAATGTGTACATACGAAAAAATTAAAGCACCAAAATACGAAAACGACAGGATTACGAATGAGTCGCATAACGAACAACCGCAAATACGAATGAACGATCCGACGGAAATACGACAAAACGAAAACGGCAAAAGAACGAAAATGACAAAAAGACTTGCATTCTGTATTTTGTTTAAATCCTTGTTCTGTTCGTATTTTGATTTTCAGTGGTATGTTCATATGACATCTAACAAAAGATGTTCGTTCTGTATTTTGTTTGAATCCTTTTTCTGTTTGTATGTTCATATGACATCTTATAACAAAAGATTTGTATTCTGTATTCTGAATTCCTTTTTTCTGTTCGTAATTTGGTTTCAAAATACAGAATGCAAATCTTTTGTTATAGATGTAATTTTCGTTTTTTTGAATGGACAGTGAGTGTAGTTAGTGAAGCAGCTTCTCTTTTGTGCTGAGTAGTACAGTAAAGCCAAATAAACTTTTCTGTGGATTTTCGTCTGAAGGGAGAGATCAGTTGGCCAGACTTTTGAACCTGGAACCCAAAAATGGTTTTCTGATGGAGTTTAAAAACGAACGAACGTTAGGTAAAACGATCGTTTTTATGTTTGTTGTTAAAAAAGTCTGACCAAGTGTATGGGGCTTAACAATAGTTAATATGGATGAGCCGCGTGTTGAAAGTGCTGCGAATCCCGTGATATATTAACGAAAGTACAAAATGACGAAAATTCACGAAAATTATTGTCTAACAAGTAACGAACATGAATTAAACAGAATAACGAACCATCCCGCATGTACGAAAATAAAACGGTAACCAAAATACGAAACGATCGGAATACGAAAAAATCGCGTCGTACGAAAAACGAACGGGAACGAACAGGAAAACGGGCGACTTACGAAAAACGAACGGGAACGAACCTACGGAACGATACAAAACGGAACAAAAAAAAACGAAATTTTTTTCTGTGCACATGTCTACTCCAGAGTATAAAAGAGAAGAGAGGCGCCTCTAAGTGTAGCAATATGTTGCTAAATGTTGTACCTTCATTAAATGTAAACATATTGCTACACTTAGAAGCTCCTCTCTTCTTTTTTATACTCAGTTGTGACACGAAGCTACTTGTATATCAAGACATCGCTTGTATATCAAGTCAAGATTTATTAAAACATTTTTGCTTGTCTTGCAAAACGTTCTCAAACCAAGTTACTCTTAAACCAAGGTTTTACTGTATACACAAACATATTAAGACGACAGAGGAAGAGAGAAAGAAAGGGAGAGGAATGGAGAAAGAGGGAGAGATGCATGAAGAGAGAGAAATCAATAAAGGGAAAGGGGGAGGGATAGAGTAAGTAAGGGGGGTGAAGAGAGAAAAAAGATGTAGAAAGAGCAAGAGAGAGAAAGACGAATGGACAGAGAAGTAAATAGACATGTGCATTCGTTTTGTCCGAATGCATTTTCGTCCGAATTTCAGGTCTTTTTGTTATCGTTTTAACAAACGATAACGAAAGCACAGAAAACAAAAACCGAAAGATCCGACATAAACAAATGCTTTATTTTCTTTTTCATTGCGGTCGAATGTGCCTAACCTTAACTCTATTAGTCCAATAATATTCTACATAGAGAGAAAAGATTCGACATTGAGAGAAAAGATTCGACATAGAGAGACATGAAGATTCGACATAGAGAGACATGAAGAGTTGATTTTTTATTTTTTTTAAGATTCTGTCAAATCTTCTTTTTTTCTTCTTCTTCTTCTTCTTCTTCTTCTTCTTCTTCTTCTTCTTCTTCTTCTTCTTCTTTTTCTTCTTCGAACATTCGATAGACACCATAAGCCTTCAATGACAGATTCAACCTTAATTGTGCCTAACCTTAACTCTATTAGTCCAATATTATTCTACATAAAGAGAAAAGATTCGACATAGAGAGAAAAGATTCGACATTATAGAGACATGAAGAAGAGTCGACATAGAGAGAAAAGATTTGACATAGAGAGAAAAGATTCGACATAGAGAGAAAGGATTTGACATAGAGAGAAAAGATTCGACATAGAGAGAAAAGATTCGACATTATAGAGACATAAAGAAGAGTCGACATAGAGAGAAAAGATTCGACATAGAGAGAAAAGATTTGACATTATAGAGACATGAAGAAGAGTCGACATTGAGAGAAAAGATTCGACATAGAGAGACATGAAGATTCGACATAGAGAGACATGAAGAGTTGATTTTTTTTTTTTTTTAAGATTCTGTCAAATCTTCTTTTTTTCTTCTTCTTCTTCTTCTTCTTCTTCTTCTTCTTCTTCTTCTTCTTCTTCTTCTTCTTCTTCTTCTTCTTCTTCTTCTTCTTCTTCTTCTTCTTCGAACATTCGATATACACCATAAGCCTTCAATGACAGATTCAACCTTAATTGTGCCTAACCTTAACTCTATTAGTCCAATATTATTCTACATAAAGAGAAAAGATTCGACATAGAGAGAAAAGATTCGACATTATAGAGACATGAAGAAGAGTCGACATAGAGAGAAAAGATTCGACATAGAGAGAAAAGATTCGACATAGAGAGAAAGGATTTGACATAGAGAGAAAAGATTTGACATAGAGAGAAAAGATTCAACATTATAGAGACATGAAGAAGAGTCGACATAGAGAGAAAAGATTCGACATAGAGAGAAAAGATTCAACATTATAGAGACATGAAGAAGAGTCGACATAGAGAGAAAAGATTCGACATTATAGAGACATGAAGAAGAGTCGACATAGAGAGAAAAGATTCGACATAAAGAGAAAAGATTCGACATAGAGAGACATGAGGCTATAATCAATTGTCGGCTCCCGGCAATTCAGAGAGAATTCATTCATTAAAAAAAAAAAAAAAGCGTGGGGGTCCCCCCAAATTCAATTACCAGGCCCTTCAGGTCTGGTATGGATATTAAGGGGAACCCCGCCGTCAATTTAAAAAACAAAATGACGTGGGGTTCCCCCCAAATATCCATTCCAGACCCTTCAGGTCTGGTGTGGATTTTAAGGGGATCTCCACCCCAAATAAAAAAAAAAATGGCGTGGAGTTCCCCCAAAAATCCACACCAGACCCCTTATCCGAGCATGTTAACCTGGCCGGCCGCAGAAAAGAGGGGGGTACGAGAGAGTGCCCCTCCCTCCTGAACCGTACCAGGCCACATGCCCTCAACATGGGGATTTTTGACACATTTTTGGGACCATTGTCATTTTCACAGCAAAAAATGCATTTAAATTGCATTCTTTATTGTGAAAATGACAGTTGCAGTTTGGGAGTTAATCACAGGGGGCGCTGAACGTGTTAGGCTTCACCTAGTGTGTGTTTACAACAGTAGGGGGGTGTGGCTGTAGGACTGACGTCATCGATTGTGTCTCCCCTATAAAGGGGATGACACGATCGATGCGCCGCCACAGTGAAGCACGGGGAAGCCGTGTTTACATACGTCTCTCCCCGTTCTTCAGCTCCGGGGAGCGACCGCGACTATAAACGAATAGCCGCGCCGTCGTCCCGGATCGCTCCCGGAGGGAATCCGCCCGCCGCACGCAGCGGGGGGGGGGTCCCGATCGGACCCCCCACCCGCTAGAAGGCAAGGACGTATATATACGCCCTTCTGCCTGTCCGTGCCATTTTGCGGACGTAAATAGTCGTGCGGCGGGCGTTAAGTGGTTAAGGGGAACCCCCGGCGTCAATTTAAAAAACAAAATGACGTGGGGTTCCCCCCAAATATCCATTCCAGACCCCTTATCCGAGCATGTTAACCTGGCCGGCCGCAGAAAAGAGGGGGGTACGAGAGAGTGCCCCTCCCTCCTGAACCGTACCAGGCCACATGCCCTCAACATGGGGAGGATGTCCCCATGTTGATTGGGACAAGGGCCTCATCCACACAACCCTTGCCCGGTGGTTGTGGGGGTCTGCAGGTGGGGGGCTTATCAGAATATGGAAGACCCCTTTAACAAAGGGGACCCCCGGATCCTGGCCCCCCCTATGTGAATTGGTAATGGGGTACATTGTACCCCTACCATTTCACTAAGGAAGTGTAAATAATTGTAAAAAAAACACATACACACCGTGGAAAATAGTCCTTTATTAAAAAAAAAAAATCCAGCGGTGGTAATCCACTCTCGTTCCCAGCTCCCCGCTGCAACGTTGTCAGTATCCAGCGACGGGTGATCTCCTCTCCGCCGGTGTCCAGCGATGAGAAGATCATCCAGGCCTGGGATCCAGAGCGCAGCATCGCCGGCCGCCAGTCTCCACCGGAGACAGCCCGGAAAATGACGCGGCTTGCGCTAGTGACAGTTCTTATATAGATGAAGCGGGGCCACCCGTCATGTGACCCCGCCCCCTCTGACGCAACATAGAGAGAAAAGATTTGACATTGAGAGAAAAGATTCGACATAGAGAGACATGAAGATTTGACATAGAGAGACATGAACAGTTGAATTTTTTTTTTTTTAAGATTCTGTCAAATCTTCTTTTTTTTTTTTTTCTTCTTCTTCTTCTTCTTCTTCTTCTTCTTCTTCTACTACTTCTTTGAACATTCGATAGACACCATAAGCATTCAATGACAGATTCGACCTTAATTGTGCCTAACCTTAACTCTATTAGTCCAATATTATTCTACATAAAGAGAAAAGATTCGACACAGAGAGAAAGGATTCAACATTATAGAGACATGAAGAAGAGTCGACATAGAGAGAAAAGATTTGACATAGAGAGAAAAGATTTGACATAGAGAGAAAAGATTTGACATAGAGAGAAAAGATTCGACATTATAGAGACATGAAGAAGAGTCGACATAGAGAGAAAAGATTCGACATAGGCCCCGTACACACGACCAGTTTCCTCGGCAGAATTCAGCTTCCGACCGAGTTTCTGGCTGAATTCTGCCGAGGAAACTGGTCATCTGTACACTTTCGGCCGAGGAAGCCGACGAGGAGCTCGACGAGGAAATAGAGAACATGTTCTCTATTTCCTCGTTGTTCTATGGGAGCTCTCGCCCCGCCGAGCTCCTCGGCGGCTTCAGTGCTGAACTGGCCGAGGAACTCGATGTGTTTGGCACGTCGAGTTCCTCGGCCGTGTGTACGGGGCCATAGAGAGAAAAGATTCGACATAGAGAGAAAAGATTCGACGTTATAGAGACATGAAGAAGAGTCAACATAGAGAGAAAAGATTCGACATAGAGAGAAAGGATTCGACATAGAGAGAAAAGATTCAACATTATAGAGAGACATGAAGATTTGACATAGAGAGAAAAGATTAGACATAGAGAGACATGAGGCTATAATGAATTGTCGGCTCCCGGCAATTCAGAGAGAATTCATTCATTTAAAAAAAAAGCGTGGGGGTCCCCCCAAATTCAATTACCAGGCCCTTCAGGTTTGGAATGGATATTAAGGGGAACCCCGCCGTAAATTAAAAAAAAAATGATGTGGGGTTCCCCCCAAATATCCATTCCAGACCCTTCAGGTGACAGTTCTTATATAGATGAGGCGGGGCCACCCGTCACGTGACCCCGCCCCCTCTGACGCAAGGGGGAAGCCTGGGCTTTCCCAGTGACGTAGCAGAGGGTGCGTCAGAGGGGGACGGGGTCACGTGACCCCCACAGCCACCGGGCAAGGGTTGTGGGGATGAGGCCCTTGTCCCCATCAACATGGGGACATGTGGCCTGGTACGGTTCAGTAGGGGGGGCGCTCTCTCGTCCCCCCCTCTTTTCTGTGGCCGGTCAGGTTGCGTGCTCGGATAAGGGGTCTGGTGTGGATTTTTGGGGAACTCCACGCCAATTTTTTTTTATTAGGGGTGGAGTTCCCCTTAAAATCCACACCAGACCTGAAGGATCTGGAATGGATATTTGGGGGGAACCCCACGTCTTTGTTTTTTAAATTGACAGCGGGGTTCCCCTTAATATCCATACCAGACCTGAAGGGCCTGGTAATTGAATTTGGGGGGGACCCCCACGCTTTTTTTTTTGTTAATGAATGAATTCTCTCTGAATTGCCGGGAGCCGACAATTCATTATAGCCGCGAGTGATTTTTAAATGACTTAATACAACATTAGAATTCTTCTATAGCTTGTAGGCGGAACATTCGACCGAAAATGTACAATTGTGGCATCGTACAGTTTCACTGCTCCGTCAGATCTTTTTTTTTTTTAAAGATTCTGTCGAATCTTCTTAGAACATTCGACAGACACCATACGCCTTCAATGACAGATTTGACCTTAATTAATTTGGATTTTCGGACGAAAATAGAGATCCATTGATTTCTCCCTAAGTTTGGCCTTGTTTCACTTTTCTCTTCTACCACTTGGTGACCGGGTACTTGGTGGTACTAGATACGAGAAGGGCAACGCAAGATCAGGTTATGGGTATATGGGGTATCTCAGTAAATGGGCAGGGGTTTTCTTGAATCACTTGGCCTGCTGGGAGACCCTATATATTTGGGTGGAGTCAGGTGATATATGTTCTGCGCCACCTGGACGGCTGTCTGGAAGGACATGTGTCGTGTGCCCCGGGCTGCTAGGCCGGAGATTGGGCCTATCCCGATGGCGTCTGGCTGCTAGGCTGTCTGAGGGGCCTATCCAGAAGAAAGAGAGCAGCTCAGGGCTGGGATTGCAGCTTGCAGTCCAACCAGAAGTGACAGTTCTGCTGGCCAGAGAACCTGTCAGTGGTTGGAGGTAGAAGGTAAGGTGTTGCCACTAAGGGACCAGCCACCTTACTACCAGGGACCACAGTGAGTAACTTGTACCAGTTAAGTTTGTACTTGTACCAGAGCAGCATTCTCACCAGACGGAGATGTAAAGAATCTGGAAACTTCAGTGGGAATCAAGCCAGGGACCCAGCCAGCGGAGGTGACACTTGCAGAGCAGCCTTGTGTGTCAAGGCAGGGATGAGCAGGCCAGCGTGGGTGAAGCTTGAGAGGTATCTAGAGTTCCAAGCTAGGGACCCAGCAGAGAAGCGGGGGGTGACACTTGACTACCTTTTACTGTGTTTTGTTTTTTTACACCCCCTTCTTTCCCACGTCCCCCTCTTTCTGCCCCTTTTCCCTCTGTATCCCCCCCCCTTTTCCCCTTTGTCTCCCCCTCCCTCATATATAATTCTTTCTCCCCCCTTTTCTCCCCTGTTCCCCTCCCCCTCTTTCTTCCCTTCCCCCACTCCCCACATGTTGCCCTATTCACTATTCCTGGCCTCTATGGGCCACTTTCACCCTTTTTTTCTGGTTTCCCTCTCCTTCCCTTTCTCCTTACCCCCTGTCCTATGGGAAAGTATGATGTCCCGCCCCCCTTTTAGGAGTCAAGACTTTACTCCTTTACCCTCAGCATTCTAGAGCACACACCTGATCCTTGTCCGGTATCTACCCTGCTTATATATATATATATACTAAAATTCTTATAATTCTAACACCCATCATTCCGATTGCAGGTTGTTTTTCCCTATCCTCGCAAACACTTCTCCGTCCTTTTCCCGGTGGTGGTCCAATCCACCACGGGTTCCACGTTTTCTGGGGGTGACCCCCTGTTGTGTGGAGCAGAGTCCCTTGGTATAGATGCACGTCCTTAACATCCGATTTTTGGACTACCCCCGGGAGATTTCTGGTGGATATCCCCACTCAGCATAGAGCATTACACTGTGATACTCTTTACATTCATATTAAGGTAAATAATAAACTTTTGTTTCCTATATATATTTTTCTTTATATATATATATATACCAATCTATATTCGATATATATACACTAATTTGTTCTTCTTTTTGGTCTTATCTACTTGTCCCCTATCCTCTAAGGTTTTTCTATACAAATGTAATAATGGGTCTCCTTAAAGATGTAACTTGTCATCATAAAAATTCAGGTTATGAGATTTTAACATATGTGTGTTCCTTTCCAGTCACAATAAATCCTCTGAAGAAGACCGACATGGTCGAAACGTTAGGAACCATTTATACTGCGCTACAATCATTGGCCGTATGAATGTAATATTGTGCACTGTTTGTACATTATTGTAGATTGTGTCTCAACTTATGCTCTAACATGTAATCGACAATTGCCCCACTCTGTTCATCTTCCCCATTTTATACATGTGAATAAATACTTATTTTTTAACTACACTGTTTATTACTTTTTCTAAATTGAGCTGCCTAAAAACCCCACTGGGAAAATTTCTTTATCACACTTGAGGAAGATACCACTGTGAAGATTGGAGGAGCTCAAGGGATAAAGAGACAGTGAATCAGCAGGTCTAGTGTGTAGCACTACCCCCAGAGGAGCCGCTGATCAGATTTGGGATAGGCGTATTTAAGTTACCTCTATGTCGTGTCTAGGGGTGATGGTAGTGAAGAGAGCAGTAATAGAATGTCCAGACCGTTGGTTGACGTTTTCAATGCTTTATTTTCCGGTCAAACACGACCAACACATCAACTTGAGGTAGACAGGATAGGTTGGTGAAGGAAGAGTAACTTCGCAGAATCAGGCTATGGATAGTAAAGGCAGTCCTGCCTTCTGTAATTGTATTTGTCTCGTCGCCACTCCAGCCGGAGTGGGTAAAAGTGCCCCTGGACAGACCTCTCTCACAGGTCTGGCAGCCAGAGCGCCACTTAAAGCTTCTGGGAAGGGACAAGTCTCTGCCACCGACTTGGCTCTAATTAAATTGAGATGTTAAGGTGAGACCTCTCTCACAGGCCTAGTACTTGAAAGTTTGAATAATAGAGCGAAACCTCCCAGTATGTCTCTTGGGGTCACCGACTGACAGTCTGAATGTAACCTGTCAGTGTCCGGTCACCCAGATCCCCTGTGGTTCGTTCAAGCCCTGTTGGATCACCTGCCTCCGGGTTCTCCTCAGACCGATCCCCCACCGAACAGAACCCAGCTTGGGATCTTCTCAATAGGTATGGGAACCCAGTAAGTCACTGGGGTCCCCTGGCAGCATCAGTTGCTCCGGGCTATGAGAGCCCAGAGTCAGGAACTCCGCGTAGCACGTGACCCCGGCCTGGTAGGCCATAGTGGTGGGGCCCGTGATGTGCGCACACCCTAAAGATGGGTGCCGCACCTGGAACCAGGAACCCGCCAAGAACCCCGAACCACGGCCTCCGCCACAGAAATACCCCTTCCCAGCATGCCCCGCGAGGGAAAAACTCCTCCAATTGGCTGCTGGGAAGAAGCGGCTCCGCCTGGACCCCCCTGGCGCCACCTGCCACCCAGAGATTAGACTGCACAGACAGACCCACAGGACCAACCAATCTGTGAAGCTTCAGCTAGTCCTTATAAAAGTACCAAAATTGGTGCAATTAACGTGCATATGAATATAAGAAAAAGTGCAAAACGAAAAATGGTGAATAAATAGTCCATAAGATCATGACATTCACAGCTGAGATTCTTGTAGATATCCCATAAATATCGCAGGTACACCAATAGAGTGTTGAAAACAATCCAGGAAGCAGTGTCAGAAGAAAAGGCACCTCCACCTCTAATAACAAATCTCCTTACCGACTCCCATGGATCTCTATATTTGAGATCATATACGCATGTGACTCATAAGCCAAGCTGATTCTCACTGCTCCTCTGTAACACTCCTCCCCAAGTGGTTTCACTTGACAGCGACCTCCAGGTCTCACCGCATAAATCGTACCCAGGAGTGAAACAAAATTGCCAACATAGAGCAGTATTGTATGGTAAAAGCAATTTATTGTCATTAAAACTCACATGTCCATTGAAAAGTAGTAGCGTTTGTATATATGTTAAAGCCGGCCGGCTTAGATGATCCGCCCGTCCTTCCGAATGGTCGTTGGTGAACAGTGGTGACGTCAGCACGCCGCTCCTCCCTACGCCGTTTCGTCAAAGAGATGACTTCTTCCAGGGGCACGAGCGGCGTGCTGACTCGCCACTAGTTATTCAACTACAACGTCGATAAGACCGCCCAGCCCTGACGTCCGGGGATCATAGACGCGGATCCACCATCTTTGAATGGGGATCCTAGCCCAAACTAATTTCAACTGAATCAAATTGAGTTTTTTGTTATTAATATTTTTTACTGGCTAAAATTCAATTAAAAGAAATATCAGCGCCTAGCAACAGGGCTGAAAAGGAAAAGGGGTATTAAATGTAAAACTAACAGACAAATAATCCGCCAGAATCCGCCCTTCCCCATACTTAATAATAGGACACACAACAATACGAATGGCGCCAAAAAGAGTCGCACATTCAAATGTAAATGACTCAATGATGACTCATACTTAGACTATTGTATTACATTAACCTGTGTTGTGCGCACAACAGTGTGTCAGTGTGTGTCCTAAAAAGGAGGTTTTTATTAAGACAAAAGAGATGTAAATGACTAAGCATACTCTCGTATAGTAAAAAACATTTGATTAAAATTAAAATTAAAAATGCATCACCTGTGGCAGAAGGTGAGCTATGGGAACAGATACCCTTTATTGTGTCTGCCTAATATAAAGGCCAAACTAAAAAGCCCGCATATTTAATGGCAGACAAAAATTATTGGGTCAGAAAAAAACAAGAAAAAATATAAAAAAGGCAAAAAAACTGATAAATTTAAAATTGTATAAAATTAAATTACACTTCCTCTTCTAGATTGAAGTGGGTCCAGATACCTCAGATGTCAAGGCTGGTTTACAACAACTATTAAAATTAAAAGAAATTGGGAACATATATGACTATGAGTTTCCTAGCTGTTATCTATGAACGCATTGACGTCAATGTCAACATTTAATCCATACGGAGTGTACGTGCGTACCCGGTATATCCAGGCCATTTCAAGCCTGGAAAATTCCCTTACTAAGGAACTACCTCTCCAGTGGGCATCGAATTTGTCGATGCCCAAGAAGAGGGTCCCCTCTGGGTTCCGGTTATGGTGTAAATCATAGTGGTGTGACACGGAATGTTCTGGAAAACCTGACCTGATGTTAGCTACATGTTCTCCTAGTCTCACCTGCATAGAACGCTTGGTGCGGCCTATATACTGTAGCCCACATGGGCACTGAAGCAAATATACAATGCCAGTTGAGCTACATGTGATAAAGGGCTCAATTGAATGTTCCCTAGATGTACTTGTTGAAATAAAGTTTTCTTTGTTGTGATTTTATTTAACGTACAGATTTGACATCTGCGGCATTGATGGTAGCCCACAATACCTCTTTGAAAGAAAGAAACTTTTTTGGTGGGGGATCTACAACATTTGGCGCAACTTTGTCTCTTAATTAGGGAACACCTCTGAAGATAACCTGAGGGTTAGTATGGAGAAAGGTTTTAATGATCCTGTCGTTACCCAACAGATGCCAGTGCTTTTTATTTATCTTTCTAATCTGATAATGCTGCATGGAGTATGTAGTTACGAATGGTACTGTCGGACCAGCTTGGCGAGTTTTAGGAGTAGGGTCCAAAAGGTGCGAACGAACAATCTCCGCCACTTCACTCCTTATGGTCTCCAACATGTTAGGGTCATAACCCTTCTCAACAAGTCTAATCTTAAGGGTTTCTGATTGAGATTGATAATCCTCCTGAGTAGTACAATTTCTCCTCATTCTTATGAACTGGCTCTTAGGCACAGAATTGAGCCAGTTCTGATGATGGCAGCTTCCCACTGGAATAAATGAATTCCTGTCGTTTTTTTAAAAACATGTTTTTGTTTGATAGCTACCCCCCTCTTTGGTGAAGGTAAGGTTCAGGAAGTTGATCGTTTCTTGACTTGCCTCATGTACAAGATGGATCCCCCTATCATTGGTATTTAAAAAACCAATGAATTTGTCTATTTGAAACTTTCGCCATTCCAGAGGAGGAGGATGTCGTCAATGTACCGGGCCCACAATATGATATGTGGGTTATGGTCATTAAAGACGACATCCTCCTCCCACTTGGCCATATATAAATTAGCCAAGCTTGGTGCATATTTTGCGCCCATGGCGACACCTCTAATTTGACGGTAAAAATAATGGTTGAACCAAAAATAATTGTGTCCCGCAGCATATTCTAATAATTCTATGAGGAACTCCTTCTGTACTGGGGGTACATCCGAGAGGACATCCAAATAATGTTTAACTGCAGATATACCCAATTGATGCGGGATAATTGTGTACAACAAACTCACATCGGCCGTTACCATCCATGTATCACCATTTGGCTGTATCTGAGAAAGCTTGTTGATCACCTGCTTGGTGTCCTTCAGATATGAGGGTATCTTCTGGACCAAGGGTTGGAGGAAATAGTCAATATACTTGCCCACCCTGGACGTAACAGAGTCGATGCCACTGACTATCGGACGTCCAGGGGGGCAAGTGAGGCTCTTGTGGATCTTGTGGAGCCCTAGGAATTGTTGTTCCTTTTCGTTCAGTATGCCTTGATCCAGGCCTTTCTTAACTAATATTTCCAATGCACCCTGATATTGATTAACAGGGTTACCCCTCAAGAGTGTGTAGGTAATCTGTACGTTAAATAAAATCACAACAAAGAAAACGTTAAAATTTATTTCAACAAGTACATCTAGGGAACATTCAATTGAGCCCTTTATCACATGTAGCTCAACTGGCATTGTATATTTGCTTCAGTGCCCATGTGGGCTACAGTATATAGGCCGCACCAAGCGTTCTATGCAGGTGAGACTAGGAGAACATGTAGCTAACATCAGGTCAGGTTTTCCAGAACATTCCGTGTCACACCACTATGATTTACACCATAACCGGAACCCAGAGGGGACCCTCTTCTTGGGCATCGACAAATTCGATGCCCACTGGAGAGGTAGTTCCTTAGTAAGGGAATTATCCAGGCTTGAAATGGCTTGGATATACCGGGTACGCATGTACACTCCGTATGGATTAAATGTTGACATTGACGTCAATGCGTTCATAGATAACAGCTAGGAAACTCATAGTCATATATGTTCCCAATTTCTTTTGATTTTAATAGTTGTTGTAAACCAGCCTTGACATCTGGGGTATCTGGACTCACTTCAATCTAGAAGAGGAAGTGTAATTTCATTTTATACCATTTTTAATATATCATTTTTTTTTGCCTTTTTTATATTTTTTCTTGTTTTTTTCTGACCCAATAATTTTTGTCTGCCATTAAATATGCAGGCTTTTTAGTTTGGCCTTTATATTAGGCAGACACAATAAAGGGTATCTGTTCCCACAGCTCACCTTCTGCCACAGGTGATGCATTTTTAATTTTAATTTTAATCAAATTCAAATTTTAATCAAATGTTTTTTACTATACAAGAGTATGCTTAGTCATTTACATCTCTTTTGTCTTAATAAAAACCTCCTTTTTAGGACACACACTGACATTGCCTGTTGTGCGCACAACACAGGTTAATGTAATACAATAGTCTAAGTATGAGTCATTATTGAGTCATTTACATTTGAATGTGCGACTCTTTTTGGCGCCATTCGTATTGTTGTGTGTACTATTATTAAGTATGGGGAAGGGGTCCTGTAGCACTGGCGGATTATTTGTCTGTTAGTTTTACATTTAGTACCCCTTTTCCTTTTCAGCCCTGTTGTTAGGCGCTGATATTTCTTTTAATTGAATTTTAGCCAGTAAAAAATATTAGTAACATAAAACTCAATAAATTTTAAGCCTCCCATTCCCCACTAACTTTTGGGTAGTGCCCGTACTGAAAGTAGGGGGGCGCTACACTAAGGCCTCGGAATTCTCTTACTATATTTAAGTCCATGTGTGTCCGTATGTCAAATGCCAGACATTGGTTGTCGCAAAATATAACAGTTCCCTATTTTATTAGTGTAGCGCTACCCCCTCGGGAGCCGCTGGTTAGATTTGGGATCGCCATTATTATGTTACATCTGTGATGTGTCTAGGGGTAATGACGATGATGAGAGCAATGACAGAATGTCCAGACAATAGGTTGACGTTTTCTGTGCTTTTATTTTGGGTCGAACATGACCAACAGTCAACTTGAGGTAGAAAGGATAGGTTGGTGAAAAGAAGAAAACTTTGCAGATTCAGGCTATGGATAAATGAAGCAGTCCTGCCTCCAATGATTATTCTTGCTTCGTCGCCACTCCAGCCGCAGTGGGTATAGTGCCCCTGGAAAGGTCCCTCTCACAGGCCTGGCAGCCAGGGTGTCACTCGGAATTGCTGGGAAGGAACAAGTCTCTGCCACCGACTTGGCTCTAATAAGATTTAGATCTGTAGTGGAACCTCTGCCACAGGCCCAAGACTTGTGAATATGATGATAGAGCGAATCCTCCCAGTAGACACAGTTTTGCTGAATCTTCCTCAGGTAGACTTTCTAGCTTGGGGCCACCGACTGACAGTTTGCAGCATACAAACTGTCAGTGTCCGGTCACCCAAATCCCAGATGGTTCGTCTAAGCCCTATTGGATCACCTGCCTCCGGGTTCACCTCAGACCGACTCCCCACCGAACAGCACAACTCGCTTGGGATCTTCTCAATAAGAGATGGGGGACCCAGTAAGTCACTGGGGCCCCTTGGCAGCATCAGTTGCTCCGGGCCATAAGGGCCCAGAACCAGGAACTCCGCGTAGCACGTGCGCCCCGGCCTGGTAGGCCATATCGCCGGGGCCCGTGATGTGCGCACACCCTAAAGGTGGGTGCCGCACCTGGAACCAGGAACCCGTGAAGAACCCAGAGAAATGGCGTCTGCCACAGAAATACCCTCCCCCAGCATGCCCCGTGAGGGAAACACTCCTCTGATTGGCTGCTGGAGAAAAAGGCGCCTCTGCCTGGACCCCTCTGGCGCCACCTGCCATCCAGAGATGAAACGGCATCTCTGGAGCACAGAATGACCCACAGGACGGTACCTCCCGACTCCTCCTACAAATACAGGCTGACCTGCGGTCAGCCTTACACTAATCGGTGGCTATTGATAGCTCTGATTTCTGTATATATGTCAATGGTCTCAAAAAAGTGTCTGATCTGTCCACCGCAATGTCGCAGCCCCGCTAAAAATTGCTGATCACCGCCATTACTAGTAAAAAAATAAATTATAATACAAATGCCATAAATCTATCCCCTATTTTGTAGACGCTATAACTTTTGCGCAAACCAATTAATATACGCTTATTGCAATTTTTTTTACCAAAATTTGTAGAAGAATACATATCGGTGTAAACTGATGAAGATTTTTTTTTTTGGGGATATTTATTATAGCAAAAAGTTAAAAATATTGGGGTAGATCCACGTATCTCAGCGCGTTAATACGCTGGGCGCAGCGTATCTAAGATACACTACGCCGTAAGTTACGGCGGCGTAGTGTATCTTTGGCGGCGTAATGGCGCGGAATTCAAATGGATGTAATAGGGGCATGTTTTATGTCAATACGTCGTGACCCGATGTAAACAACGTTTTTTTTTAACTGCGCATGCGCCGTCCGTGGGGGTATCCCAGTGCGCATGCTCGAAAAGAACCCGGAACAAGCCAATGCTCACGACGGTGACGTCATTCTACGCAAATCCCTATTCACGAACGACTTATGCAAACGACGTAAAAAATTCAAAATTGTACTTGGGAACGCCGGCCATACTTAACATTGAGTACGCCTCATAACAGCAGCTTTAACTATACGCCGGAAAAAGCCGAACGCAAACGACATAAAAAAATGCGCCGGCCGGACGGACGTTCGTGGATCGCCGTAAATAGCTAATTTGCATACTCGACGCGGAATTCGACGGAAACGCCACCTAGCGGCCGCCGAAAAATTGCAGCTTTGATCCGACGGATCTAGCCGAGATGCCGTCGTATCTTGTTTTGTGGTAGTCTTTTTTTGTTTATAGCACAAGAAATAAAAACTGCAGAGGTGATCAAATACCACCAAAAGAAAGCTCTATTTGTGGGGAAAAAAGGACAATAAATGATGTTTGTGTACAACGTCGCATGACTGCGTAATTGTCAGTTAAAGCAACGCAGTGCCGTATCGCAAAAAATTACCTTAAGGGGGATTCAAATTAAAGGGGTTGTAAAGGAAAAATGTTTTTTTCATAATAAGCATCCTTTACCTGCAGACATTCCTCTTTTCACTTCCTCATTGTTTGTTTTTGTTTAGAAGTTGCTCTATTTCTTCTCTGTTCTGTTCACTTCCTGTTTGTCTGATTGTTACTGACCACCGTGATGGGAGGCTTAAGAGCCCATTCACACCTAGGCGTTTTGTCGCCTGTAGTGTGACGCCCGCTGCCGCCCCGACACGCCAGAGGGATGATGTAACATTGCCCTCTATGGAGATGGTTCACATCTCCACGCCGAACGCCTGCTGCCTGTCGCCTGTCGCCTGAAAAAAAGTCCCGGACCTTATTTTCAGGCGTCTTTCGGCGTTCGGCATAGGAGATGTGAACCATCTCCATAGAGGGGATGAAGGCTGCATTAAATCGCGGCGTTTTGTCGCCGCGAATCGCGGTACAAAACGCCGCTATTTGTCGCCGCAATTCGCGGGACAAAACGCCGCGATTTAGTACGCCGAGGTGTGAATGCAGCCTTACTGTGGTGGTCAGTAACGTGCTCGCCCCCTCCTGGGAACTACATCTGTGTGGCAGGACGCTCTCTACGTGTTAGAGACTTCAAGGAGGTGTGAATTACTGGGCGTGCCGCAATGCATACTGGGAAATGTAGTTCTTACAAACCAGGAAGTGAATGAGAGAACAGAAACTAGAACGCCAGAGGTGATATAGATGAAGGAATTTAATAGGTAGTTACTCGTTTTTTAACAGAATCATTACACTATTCTGTCTGTCTACCTTGCAGACATTCATTTTAGGCAACATTTTTTGTTTCCTTTACAACTCCTTTAAGGGAGAAAATCCTTCCAGTTCTCAAGTGGTTAACCACTTAAGCCCCGGCCCATTATGCAGCTAAAGAGCCAGGCCCCCTTTTGCGTTTCGGCACTGCGTCGCTTTAACTGACAATTGCGCGGTCGTGCGCCGTGGCAACCAAACAAAATTGGAGTTCCTTTTTCCCCACACATAGAGCTTTCTTTTGGTGGTATTTGATCACCTCTGCGTTTTTTATTTTTTGCGCTATAAACAAAAATAGAGCAACAATTTAAAAAAAAATGCAATATTTTTTACTTTTTGCTATGATAAATATCCTCCAAAAAGATATATAAAAAACTTTTTTTTTCCTCAATTTAGGCCGATACTGATTCTTCTACATATTTTTGGTAAAAAAAATATCACAATAAGCGTTTATTGATTGGTTTGCGCAAAAGTTATAGCGTCTACAAAATAGGGGATAGTTTTATGGCATTTTTATTAATAATTTATTTTTTACTAGTAATGGTGGAGATCAGTGATTTTTATTGTGACTGCGACATAATGGCGGACACATCGGACACTTTTGACACTATTTTGGGACCATTGTAATTTTTACAGCAAACAGTGCGAAACAGTGTGAAAATGACACTGGCAGTAAAGGGGTGAACCTGTAGGGGGCGCTAAAGGGATTAAGTGTTCCCTAATTTGTGTTTCTTACTGTGGGGGGGCGTGGCTGGGCGTGTGACGTCACTGATCGTCGTTCCCTATGACGGCGAACAGACGATCAGTGACAGACTCATTAGGAAGCACGGGGAGAGGTTTGTTTACACTTACCTCTCCCCGTTCTTCAGCTCTATGACCCGATCGCGGGACACCGGCGGCGATCAGCCCTGCGGTCACAGAGCACAGGACCGGGTCGCGGCCGCGTCGCCGGCGGCGCGCTCGTGACCCACGGTTGGGCTTCTTAAAGGGGAAGTACCTGTATGTCCATATGCCCAGCCGTGCCATTCTGCTGATGTATTTAGTCATGCGCCGGTCCTTAACTGGTTAACCCCTTAACGCCCGCCGCACGACTATTTACGTCCGCACAATGGCACGGACAGGCAGATGGGCGTATATATACGTCCTTGCCTTCTAGCGGGTGGGGGGTCCGATCGGGACCCCCTCCGCTGCGTGCGGTGGGCGGATCCCCTCGGGGAGCAATCCGGGACGACGGCGCGGCTATTCGTTTATAGCCGCTCCGTCGCGATCGCTGCCCGGAGCTGAAGCACGGGGAGAGCCGTATGTAAACACGGCTTCCCCGTGCTTCACTGTGGCGGCGTATCGATCGAGTGATCCCTTATATAAGGGAGACTCGATCGATGACGTCAGTCCTACAGCCACACCCCCCTACAGTTGTAAACTCACACAAAGTGAACACTAAATCCTACAGCGCCCCCTGTGGTTAACTCCCAAACTGCAACTGTCATTTTCACAATAAACAATGCAATTTAAATGCATTTTTTGCTGTGAAAATGACAATGGTCCCAAAAATGTGTCAAAATTGTCCGAAGTGTCCGCCATAATGTCGCAGTCACGGAAAAAATCACTGATCGCCGCCATTAGTAGTAAAAAAAAATAATAATAATAAAAATGCAATAAAACTATACCCTATTTTGTAAATGCTATAAATTTTGCGCAAACCAATCGATAAATGCTTATTGCGATTTTTTTTACCAAAAATAGGTAGAAGAATACGTATCGGCCTAAACTGAGGAAATTTTTTTTTTTATATATGTTTTTGGGGGATATTTATTATAGCAAAAAGTTAAAAATATTGCATTTTTTTCAAAATTCTATTTTTGTTTATAGCGCAAAAAATAAAAAACGCAGAGGTGATCAAATACCACCAAAAGAAAGCTCTATTTGTGAAAAAAAAAGGATGCCAATTTTGTTTGGGAGCCACGTCGCACGACCGCGCAATTGTCTGTTAAAGCGACGCAGTGCCGAATCGCAAAACCTGGCCTGGGCATTTAGCTGCAAAATGGTCCGGGGCTTAAGTGGTTAAAGCAGAGTTCCACCCATAAGTAGAACTTCCTCTTTAAGCACTCCTCACCTCCTTACATGGCATGTAATTTTTTTGGGGGGCTTCAGTAGGAGTGGGACTTCCTGTCCTACTTCCTCCTTCCACCCAGGCATCGTCTAAGCGACTTCTCCTCTCGCCTTAGGCGGCCCCTCCCTTTAGGCGACATGTGACAGGTCCTAGGAGATCGCCTGTCCACAAAGATCCGCTAACCTATCTGAATCTAGCCCTATAACTTTTGCGCAAACCAATCAATAAACCCTTATTGCGATTTTTTTTACCAAAAATATGTAGAAGAATACGTATCGACCTAAACTGAGGAAAAACATTTTTTATATATATATTTGGGGGATATTTATAGCAAAAAGTACAAAATATTGGATTTTTTTCAAAATTGTCGCTCTATTTTTGTTTATAGCACAAACAATAAAAAACGCAGAGGTGATCAATTACCACCAAAAGAAAGATCTATTCGTGGGGAAAAAAGGACGCCAATTTTGGTTGGGAGCCACGTCGCACGACCACGCAATTGTCAGATAAAATGACTCAGTGCCGAATCGCAAAAAGTGGCCTGGTCTTTGACCTGCAAAATGGTTTGGGGTCACAAATACTGTATGACATAAAAAAATTGCAACGATCGCCATTTTATTCCCCAGGGTCTCTGCTAGACAAAAAAAAAAATGTATAATGTTTAAGGGATATAAGTAATTTTCTAGCAATTTTTTTTTTATTTAAAGTGGATGTAAAGCCGCTCTCATCCTTTCTAAACTACTGCCATAGTGCTGATCTATAAGGATATAGATGCCTCCTGCATGTATCCTTACCTGTCAAATGTCTCCCCTCTGTCTGTTATGAGACCTGAAAAACTGCAGATTCTGTGGGTGGGTCTGTTATCTGGAGCTCGGTGGGTGGAGTTGTGATGTCAGTAGACTCCCCGCCCTCCTCTACACTCCCCTTGTCAACATGCATTTTTTCCTATGTATTTCTTACACTGAATTCTGCTATGATCACTAACATCCAGTCAAAATCCAGAAAAGTAACCACATGATTTCAGAAAAGGAGTGGGGGGTGGGAATTAAAAAATAATGCCTGTCTCCAGGCTAGTGCATGAGATATGTAAATAACCCGTCACTCACAGCAAGGGGGCGTAACGGACTAAGGTTTTTCTCTGTAAGTCCGTTTCATTTCACTGAACAATAAAAGAGGATTGCTCAGAGCTGGAGTAACTCTGTGTGGCAAGACTGGACACCGATGATGGGAAATCTTATACTGTACATTGTGACATCAAAATAATAATTAAAAAATTTCGGGTTTACATCACTTTAAACTTGTAAACCAAAAGTGTCAGAAAAAGCCTAGGGCCAGATTCAGAAAGAATCGCGGCGGCGTAACGTATCGTCTTTACGTTACACCGCCGCAAGTTTTCAGCGCAAGTGCCTGATTCACCAAGCACTTGCGTGTAAACTTACGGCGGTGTAACGTAAAGCTGTCCGGCGCAAGCCCGCCTAATTCAAATGGGGCGTGTACCATTTAAATTAGGCGCGCTCCCGCGCCGAACGTTCTGCGCATGCTCCGTTAGTAAATTTCCTGACGTGCTTTGCGCGAAATTACGGCGCCCCGACGTGTTTGTGAATGGCGACGTGCATAACGTACTTACGCCAAAAAAATTTTTTTTAAATTCGACGCGGGAACGACGGCCATACTTTAACATGACTGGTGTAAAGTTAAGCCTTGAAAAAGCAGGCTTAACTTTACGATGGGAAAAAACGACTTGCGACGACGTAACGCATGCGAGTAGCTTCGTGGATCGCCGTAAAAGCTAATTTGCATACCCGACGCTGGAAAACGACGCAAACTCCACTCAGCGGCGGCCGAAGTATTGCAGCCTAAGACCCGAAGGCGTACGAAGCCATAAGCCTGTCGGATCTTAGCCAAATGCCGTCGTATCTTGTTTGTGAATTACAAATTAAGATACGACGCAGCAAATTTGAAAATACGCCGGAGTATCAGTAGATACTCCGGCGTATTTCTTCTATGAATCTGGCCCCTAGTCTTCAAGTGATTAATGTAATTTGGAACACCAATCAAAATTTTATTTTACATACATGCATTTTTTGGGGGGTTATATTTATTTTATTGAACAACTTTCTCTCTCTCTCTCAAGACAATACACACAGAGGGCCAGATCCACGTAGCCTGGCGCATTGTTGCGTCAGGCGTAGCGTATCTCTGATACACTACGCCGCCGTAACTTACAGCGTAATTTCCTTATCCTCAAAGAATTTGCGCCGTAAGTTACGGCGGCGTAGTGTAACTTTGGCGGCGCAAGGGCGCGCAATTCAAATGGATGTGATGGGGGCGTGTTTTATGTAAATACGTCTTGACCCGACGTAAATTATGTGTTTTTTTTAACGGCGCATGCGCCGTCCGTGGGGGTATCCCAGTGCGCATGCTCGAAATTAACCTGCAACAAGCCAATGCTTACGATGTGAACGTCATTCTACGCAAGCGCTATTCGCGAACGACTTACGCAAACAACGTAAAAAAAAATCAAAATTCAACGCGGGAACGACGTCCATACTTAACATAGGATACGCCTCATATAACAGGGGTAACTATACGCCGAAAAAAGCCTTACGGAAACAACGTAAAAAAATGCAAGGACGTACGTTCGTGGATCGTTCGTGGATCGTTCGTGGATCGCCGTATCAAGCTAATTTGCATACTCGACGCGCAAATCGACGGAAACACCACCTAGCGACCAGCGTAAATATGCACCTACGATCCAACGGCGTACTAAGACGTACGCCAGTCGGATCTAGCCCAGCTTCAGGCGTATCTTGTTTTGTGGATACAAAACAAAGATACGCCGGAGCAAACCAGAAGTTACGCGGCGTATCAATAGATACGCCAGCGTAACTTCTTTGTGGATCTGGCCCAGAATGTAGACTTGTCATCTGCAATGTGACCATTAGAGGGCAGACTAAGCTCAGGCAGTCAGCTTCCTGGAATTATACGGAGTTTATACCAACAAAAAGGTTCCTCCTAACACCCCCCGTTTTATTTGAGTTTTTTTCGGCTGCTTTGATGCATTTGTGTATGTAATTGGTGTTTGTTTTACAGAGTTCTCTAGCCGGGGGGCTCTGCAGAGCGGATGCACAGCCAGCAATCTATAGGAGCAATGTTCTACTATTCAGGAGAGACAGGGGACCTCAGGCATACTGCACAATATCAACTCCCAATCCTCAGAACTCTGCGCTTCCACAAGAACGCCATGAATATATAACCGGCTGGTAAAGGAGAACTCCGCACAGGGGTACACAGACCTAGGAGAGATTTACTAATGCAAGCCTGTCAAATTAAGACCTTGGGTGCCCCCAAAAATTTAAAGGGATTCTTTCATTAATTTTATACCTTCAAAAAGCAGTGCTGTTTGATAAAAAGGCTACGTTCACCTTTGTACATTGCGGGAACATAGACAATATCGCATGCATTCCCACAACACCCAAAGTGCTTTCCTTTTGCAGGCATGTGGCAGTGCCATTAACTCTTATTGGCACCCCGGTACCAGAGAGCACAATAACCAACAGTTTATATAATATTGTCTTTATTACAAAAGTTAAAATCTATACATAACATATTATTCATAAAATCGCAAAAACAGATATTATAGGCCAATTGGGTGCTATAATATTGACTATTTTGTTACTGAATCAAGAGGTCGACGCGTTTCACAAAAATTGCTTCTTCAGGACCTCAATATCTTGGCCACAAAATAGATGCGGCCTATCCAAAAGAAAGCATAACTATTAATTATACTTCACTAGACATGAACATAAAATGTACATCAGGCCTCAAATGTCATGCCCATCCCCCATATACACACACACATATATTATATATATATATATATATATATATACTGCTCAAAAAAATGTATGGAACACTTTTAAATCAGAACTCTTGGGATATTGATCTGGTCAGTTAAGTAGCAGAGGGGGAGGGGTGTATACAGAGGGGGAGGGGTGTATACAGAGGGGGAGGGGTGTATACAGAGAGGGATGGGTGTATACAGAGGGGGTTGTTAATCAGTTTCAGCTGCTTTGCTGTTAATTGAAATTAACAACAGGTGCACTAGATGGGCAACAATGAGACGACCTCCAAAACAGGAATGGTTTTTCAGGTGGAGGTGTGTGACATTTTTTTCCCTACTCATCTTTTCTGACTGTTTTTCACTAGTTTTGCATTTGGCTAGGGTCAGTGTCACTGCTGAGAGCACACGGTGATACTTGGACCCTATAAAGGTTGCACAGGCAGTCCGACTCCTCCAGGATGGCACATCAATACGTGTCATTGGCAGAAGGTTTGCCGTGTCTTCCAGCGCAGTCTCAAGAGCATGGAGGAGATTCCAGGAGACAAGCAGTTACTCTAGGAGAGCTGGACAGAGCCATAGAAGGTCCTCAACCCATCAGCAGGACCGGTATCTGCTCCTTCGTGCAAGGAGGAACAGGATGAGCACTGCCAGAGCCCTACAAAATGACCTCCAGCAGGCCACTGGTGTGAATGTCTCTGACCAAACAATCAGAAACAGACTTCATGGGGGTGGCCTGAGGTCTGCGGACCAGTTTTAGCAGACATGTTCGGTCGTGTGTAGGCCCGAGCGGGCAGGATTCCAGCAAACATTTGCCCGCCGGGCCTTTTCCCAGCGGACAAATATTCCTGGACTTGTTTTAAAACAGCCCGCTGGAATCCTGCTCGCTCGGACATGTTCGGTCGTCTGTACAGACCTACCGTACATGTCCGAGCGCCCGCCATCCCTCGCATCCCTCGCATGCCCGCCCACGTCGCCGCGTCATTGTCGCGGCGACACCGCGTCATCGACGCGGCGACACCGCGGACACGCCCCGCGTACGCGCACCGCGGATTTCTGTATGATGGTGAGTACAGCCATCGTACAGAAAGCCCCGGGCAGACATGTACGGTGAAAACGGTCCAGCGGACCGGTTTCATCGTACATGTTTGCTGGTGTGTACACGGCCTTACTAGCACATTATGGCAGACTTACCTAGAAAACAAAGCCCTCCAGCGCACGCTGTCCCACGCTGAAGGCGCTTCCATCTTCACCCGGTCCTCCTTATGGGGTTTGCAGGTTACAGGTCGCTCCGTTGTGAATGGGGGTTGTAACTTTGTTGCATGTCACAAAGTGAGAGGCGGCAGCAGCAGATATTTGTGAACCCAGCCAAGAACTGCACAGCCACCAGGATTTACATCAGTGCGTCATCGGACAGGCAGCCATTAATACATTACTTAGTATGCATGTATTTAAACACAAAAAAAAAAGCTGTGCCCCACCGCCTATAAAAGTGATCTTGTGGCGAATCTGCCACCAGGACGCAGAATCGTCCACAGCACAACAAAAAAAAAAATAGCAGGCTTATGACAGCTAGCTGCTGCCATAACAATGGTATTAAATGTCAAAATAATGGCGTAAATGTACTGTGGGCGGACTTGAAGTGGTTAAGCTCCCACCATGAAGGTCCATGTTCAGGCCTTTCCTGTTCTGGGTAAAGTACAGGTAGAGAAGAAGTGTCTGAAAAGGGCTGGATGAGACCTGCAGTGCCGATTCCCCCTACTGCCTGGGCTTACCCTGTAGTGTTGCTGGCTTCCTGTCAGGACCTGGACTTGAACCTGGGACCTCATCTGTGTCTGGCAGTGAACCTTCTCACTGAGCTATCTGGGATGCTGGACAGCTCCCTGTCTGATCTGCTGGACAAACCCATCTGATCCATTGAACATTCCTGCCTTGTGTCTTGATTGCATTGAACCTTGAACCCCTTGCTCCTCCCACAGACTTCCTATAAAAGCCTTGTCTCTGCACTTCCTCTTTGCCAGGTTATTGTGCCTTCCCAGCCAGTGCCTTGCGATTTGTCTGCTCTGCTGCCATTGTATCTGCAACCACCTGTGTTTGACCCTCGGCCTGTTCCTGGACTTCTCTATTGCCTGATCCCAATCTGCAACCACCTGTGTTTGACCCTCGGCCTGTTCCTGGACTACTCTACTGCCTGTATACCTGTTCTGTCACTGCTATAGCAATTGGCCTCTGAGCCTGACTCCAGACCGTGACAGAATAACCTGGCCTAAAACATGGAGGCCGCTATAGCAAAGGCTGTGGCTCCTCTCAGGCAGCAACTTTTGGAGCTCCAGCAAGAAGTTCTGTTACGGAAAGGTACAGTAGGCCCAGCCCTGGAACCAGCATGCCCTGAGCCATTTGTGGTGATGCCAGAGAGGTTTGATGGTAGCCGTGCATCATTCTTGTGCTTCAAGGTGGATTGCGAGCTGTTGTTTGCTCTTAAGCCTAGGACCTATGCCACCGATTATATAAAGGTTCGCGCTACTATCAACCTGCTCACTGGACCAATCAAAGCATGGGCTCATCAGGTACTACAGGAAAGGAGTCCAGTCTTGGACAGCTGGGAAGCATTTATGTTAGCTCTGGACTCTCACTGTACTGTTGCCAAGAAAACCAGGGTTCCCAAGTCTGCTCCTAGCTCATGTGGCCTACGGGAACCCAGGGACAGGAATACCCGGTACACATACGACTCTGAGCCATCCCAGTATGTGCCACCCAAAACAACCAGCAGCTCCTTTGGGGGTAGTGCTACATAACCCTTTCCAGCTTTATGAAAGTCAACAATTCTTAATCGTAGGTCTTCTGAAAGCTCTTTTGTGCAAGGCATCATTCACATCAGGCAATGCTTCTTGTGAAAAAGCAAACCCAGAACTGGTGTGTTTTTTATAGGGCAGGGCAGCCGTGAAGCCCTAACACCACAAAGCCTTGGCATTCCTGTGGATATACACACACCTATCCTGGAAGATGTGGAACCAATGGAGATCGGGGTCATCCAGACCAAGCTGTCTAAAGGTGAAAGAGAGCGGAGGAGAGGCTCTGGCCTTTGTTTCTATTGTGGAGAAAGAGGTCACCTTATCTCCCTCTGCCCAACTCGCCCACCTCGACCAAAGGTTCTTCAAGTGTGTACTATTGGGACTCATCGTGCTATCCCTGCTGTTCGGCCTGTGAACTGCCAAGGTTGCTTTAAGGCCTGTCCGTGTTCGATGGCACAAGTGGGTTCCCAGACTACGGTGGTCAACGATACCAGTGCCCCTCTTGAACCTGCAACCAATACCCCTGTGAAACCCCTACCATCTGGCCTAAAGGCAACTATGCATCTTCCTGACAACAGATCAGTTCCAGTAGTCAACCCACACTCCACAGTGGTAAATACAGTAACATCACCCTGTCCTGCCAAAGAACCACCTCCTGCTCCAGAAACATCTTCGCTACTTCTTAAGAAAACGCCTGTTCCTGATACCGTCACCACTTCCGTAAAGTCTGGTTTCATCACTAATTCCTGTCCTGCCAAAGAAGTTCTACCACCTGACTGTATGTATGCCTCGAATGGCACCCTTATCCGTAAGCAGGAGCTGGAGATGTTTGAAAAAGCCTTGCAAGCGAGGAGAATCTCCCGGGCAGGAACTTCTGAAGCAATAATAAGGTTCACTCCCTAGATTAACAAAAGTATTCCACCAGAGGTTTCCTCACAAGCCAAGTCCTAGGACGTCCGGAGGACATCCTGAGAGGAGGGGAGTACTGTCAGGACCTGGACTTGAACCTGGGACCTCATCTGTGTCTGGCAGTGAACCTTCTCACTGAGCTATCTGGGATGCTGGACAGCTCCCTGTCTGATCTGCTGGACAAACCCATCTGATCCATTGAACATTCCTGCCTTGTGCCTTGATTGCATTGAACCTTGAACCCCTTGCTCCTCCCACAGACTTCCTATAAAAGCCTTGTCTCTGCACTTCCTCTTTGCCAGGTTATTGTGCCTTCCCAGCCAGTGCCTTGCGATTTGTCTGCTCTGCTGCCATTGTATCTGCAACCACCTGTGTTTGACCCTCGGCCTGTTCCTGGACTTCTCTATTGCCTGATCCCAATCTGCAACCACCTGTGTTTGACCCTCGGCCTGTTCCTGGACTACTCTACTGCCTGTATACCTGTTCTGTCACTGCTATAGCAATTGGCCTCTGAGCCTGACTCCAGACCGTGACACTTCCCTCCTCTCCCCCCAGCTGTCTCCAAACTGCGGCCCGGGGGCCGGATGCGGCCCTTTGCTTGCTTTTATCCGGCCCTTGGGGCACTAATCCTCCCATTGATACAGGACACTAGTCTGCCATCGAACAACAACAATGGAGTACCATTTCTCCCACTGACACTAATAATAGAGCACTATTTCTCTATGATACCAACGATTGGGCACTATTCCTCTAACCTAATACCAAATGTGGTGATGTTTACTCCTACTGATGCCGGAGAAATTTCCACTCTCGCTGGCCACGATCTGGCCCTCCTGAAGTCTGAAGGACAGTAAACCTGATCTAAACCATGGGTCTCGAAACTATGACCCTCCAGTTGTTCGGGGACTACAATTACCAACATGCCTAGTCATGTCTGTGAATACCCGAGGGGTAGATTCAGTAAGCAATTGCGTCTGCGTAACCATAGTTACGCAGCGCAATTGCTTAGTTGCGCCGGCGTAACGACTTTTCTGTATTCAGAAAGCTTGTTACGCCGACTGCAGCCTAAGATATGACTGGCATAAGGCTCTTATGCCCGCATATCTTAGGCTGCATTCTTACGATGGCCGCTAGGTGGCGTTCCCGTAGTGGTCAGCGTAGAGTATGCAAATTGCATACCAACGCCGATTCACAACCGTACGCGTGCCCTACGTACGCATTTTACGTCGTTTGCGTTCGTCGGGTTCCGCGTAAGGCTGCTCCTGCTATTAGCAGGCGCAAGCCAATGCTAAGTATACCCGTCGTTCCCGCGTCGCGAAATTTGAAAATTATGTTGTTTGCGTAAGTGAATCGTGAATGGCGCTGGACGCCATTCACGTTCACTTTGAAGCAAATGACGTCCTTGCGACGTCATTTACCGCAATGCACGTCGGGAAAGTTTCCCGACGGAGCATGCGCACTACGCTGTCTCTGGGCTTCCCTACTGTCAGCTGAAATGTAAACAAAAGAATGCCGGTGTTCTGTCAAGAAGTGCCCCCCATCGAATAGTGCCCGCGCATGTGAAGGATGGAGCCGCACTCCAGTTGAGTTGCCGATCACCTGGAGTGAACTGACCAGGGCAAAAGCGCGCATCGTAGGAGGTATCTCTCTCGATGGGAGATACCATTTCACGGTCACAATTGAAACCTATACAAACAGCAGGGGGGAGACCGTAGTTCTCACATTGTGCCTCGCTGTTGCGGGGCGGCTTTACAGTGTGCTGATGGTCTGGTTTCAACGCTGTTTGTATAGCGTTAAATTGTGGCTGTGAAATGGTATCTCCAATCGAGAGATACCTCCCACGATGTGCGCATGCGCCATGGTTACGTCAGCCCAGCTGATCGGCAAATCAGCAGTTGTGCTATGACATACGGCACATGCGCAGTTCGTCCCGGGCACTATTCGATATGGGGGGGGGGGTACTTCTCGACATAACACCGGCAATGAAAAAGTCAGAAAAAAAATTGGTTAGGGTCCCCCCCCAATCCATACCAGGCCCTTTGGTGGTGCAACATTGTGATTGACAATGGATCTACTTCAGGGGAAACTTTTTTTTAATTAATAGAATTGTCAAAAACTCATGTTGTGTCTTTGCTCTCTTCTTACACTTTTTTGATGAATGGGTACATCATACTTATTCATATGGGGGGGGGTTCTTGTACCTATAAGCCCACTGACCCCACAACCGGCAATGAAAAAGTCAGAAAAAAAATTGGTTAGGGTCCCCCCCAATCCATACCAGGCCCTTTGGTGGTGCAACGTCGTGATTGACGAAGGATCTACTTCAGGGGAAACTTTTTTTAAATTAATAGATAGAATTGTCAAAACTCATGTTGTGTCTGCTCTCTTGGGGGGGGGGGGGGGGGTTTCTTGTACCTATAAGCCCACCGACCCCACAACCACCGGCCATCAACATGGGGACAAGGTGCTTTGGCTGCCACAAAGCACCCCCCATGTTGAGGGCATATGGCCTTGTATGGTTCAGGAGGGGGCCCATGTTGAGGGCATGTGGCCTTGTAAGGTTCATGAGTGGGGAACTCGCCCACCGCCACCTCCCCTTTTCCTGACCTTCTGGGCTGCGTGCTTGGATAAGGGTATGTCATGAAATTTGGGGGGGAACCCGCAACGTTTTTTTTTCCAGCCCGCTGCTTAACAACAACCAGCTATTCTTTATACACAACTAGAATCGGTCCATCCATAATTTTTCGACTGATCCGAATTCAAATCAGTCCAAAAATGTAGAATCAGTTAGAAAATGAATACAGTATATGAAAGGAAATTTATATTTGGACTGAAACAAATGTCTATTTAAATCTTGGATATGGTATTACTAATGCAATGAAATCATTGCCTGCCCAGGTACCTGAATCGCCGTGATTATTATTCCTTTACTCTCCATTGTCCTACAGTGACATCTCATTCTGCAATGCAGACCTCTGGTGGTCAGGTCTCATGGTCCAGCTTTGTACAAGAGATAAGCTGTTTAAATGTTAAATGGTCAGAAGGTTAAATGTCCGTCTCATGAGAGCCAAGTGTAGCCCGAGGTTATTATTCTGACTTCCGACAACTAAGATTTTTTCACACAAATCAAAGCATTCGGCTTTTTCCAGAAACAGCAATATGCCCAGTGAAAGGAAAGTTGTGCTTCCTTGGGGACAAAGGGCCAGATCCACAAAAGGGATACGCCGGCGTATCTACTGATACGCCGTCGTATCCCTGTTTCTATCTATGCGACTGATTCATAGAATCAGTTACGCATAGATATTCCTAAGATCCGGCAGGTGTAATTGTTTTACACTGCCGGATCTTAGGATGCAGTACCGCGGCCGCCGCTGGGGGCATTTCTCGTCGAAATCCAGCGTCGTGTATGCAAATGAGGAGTTACGTCGATCCTCAAAGCTTTTTCGCGTTCGCTACGTCGCCGCTACGTTAGTTTCCCGTCGCTTAGTTACACTTTTGTGAGGCAGCCCTACTTTTACACAGCAGGCGTACTGCTGTGTAAAGTATGGCCGTCCTTCCCGCGTCGAATTTTTAAATTTGACGTCGTTTGCGTAAGCCGTACGGGAATACGGAAATACGCTACGCGCCGTTCGAAGAAAATGACGTCACGTCGCGCAATGCACTTCGGGAAAAAAGCGTCGGGAGCATGCGCAGTATGTCCGGCGCGGGAGCGCGCCTAATTTAAATGGGACTCGCCCCATTTGAATTGGCCCGCCTTGCGCCGGACGGATTTGAGTTACACCGCCGCAAATTTCCAGGTAAGTGTTTTGTGGATCGGTACCTAACTTAGGAAATTTGCGGCAGTGTAACTTAAATATAAAAAGTTACGTTGCGCTGCCGGGCTGTGGATCTGGCCCAAAGTGCTTTGCCCAGGGGGACCCCGTATGTTGAGGGCACGTAACCTGGTATTGTTCAGGAGAGGGAGTACTGCATGCTCCTATTGTTGTAAAGGAATTTTTTTTTTGGCCTAAAATGAATGTCTGCAAGGTAGACAGACAGAATAGTGTAATGATTCTGTTAAAAAACTAGTAAATACCTATTAAATTCCTTCATCTATATCACCTCTGGCGTTCTAGTTTCTGTTCTCTCACTCACTTCCTGGTTTGCGGCGCTCGTTCATGTAAGAACTACGGGCCAGATCCTCAAAAGGGATACGCCGGCGTAACTGCTGTTACGCCGTCGTATCCCTGTTTCTAACTATGGAACTGATCCACAGAATCAGTTTTCCATAGTTAGGCAGAAGATCCGACATGTGTTAGGCCTCATTCACACTTGGCCGTTCGGGTCCGTCTGTCGGCGGACCTGAACGGCCGCTCCATGCATCGCTATGGAGCGTCGGATGTCAGCGGAGACATGTCCGCTGACATCCGACCCGATCCGACCCGCTAAAAACAGACGTATGGGGGCCACGTCCCCATCCGTCCATGCGGATCAGATCGGGTAAGATCTGATGAAAACGGACATGCTGTCCGTTTTCATCAGATCGCTCCATAGGGACACAGCGGTGCCCGACAAGCCCCTCCCCGCTCAGTGAGCAGAGAGGAGCTTGTCATCGTCGGCTCAGCGGAGATCTGCGGACTGATCTCCCGCTGAGCCGACGGGAGCAGGCGGACTCCGTAGCGACGCGATTTTTTTTTTTGTTTTGAATTTTTTTTTTCCGCTGTATCTTTTTTTTTTCCCGACGCAACTTTATTGACCCGTCGCGATCCACAAAGCTTGGCGTAACGTAATTTTGCGCTATGCACGTCGGGAAAATGATGTCACGAGCATGCGCAGTACGGACGGCGCGGGAGCGCGCCTAATTTAAATGGGAATCGCCCCCTGTTAAAGAGGAACGCCTTGCGCCGGACGGATTTAAGTTACACCGCTCAAAATTTCTAGGTAAGTGCTTTGTGGATCGGGCACTTAGGTAGAGATTCTGCGGCGGTGTAACTTAAATGCCAAAAATTACGTTGCGCCGGGTTTTTGAGGATCTGGCCCTACATTTCCCAGTATGCATTGTGGCACGCCCAGTAATTCACACCTCCTTGAAGTCTCTAACACGTAGAGAGCGTCCTGCCGCACAGATGTAGTTCCCAGGAGGCAGTGAGCATGTTACTGACCACCGCAGTAAAGCCTCCCTTCACGGTGGTCAGTAAAATCAAACAAGCAGGAAGTGAACAGAACAGAAAAGAAATAGAGCCACTTCTGAGCAAAAACGAACAATGAGGAAGTGAAAAGAGGAATGTCTGCAGGTAAAGGATGCTTATTATGAAATATTTTTTTTCCTTTACAACCCCTTTTGGGGGCCCCAAACTGTGTTTTTTTTTGCATGGAGTTCTAGTTCTGAAGGGACTAGTTGTGGATTTATTTTTTATTTTTTTTGGAGGGGGGCCTTTATTTGTTTTTAAAAGCGACATTTAGGCCCCATTCACACAGGCGGACTCCGTTCCTACGGAGTCCGCCTGCTCCCGCCAGCTCAGCGGGAGATCAGTCCGCAGATCTCCGCTGAGCCGACAGATGACAAGCTCCTCTCTGCTCACTGAGCGGGGAGGGGCTTGTCGGGCACCGCTGTCCTCCTATGGAGCGATCTGATGAAAACTGACAGCATGTCCGTTTTCATCAGATCTTACCCAATCCGATCCGCATGGACGGATGGGGACGTGGCCCCCATACATCTGTTTTTAGCGGATCGGATAGGGTCGGATGTCAGCGGACATGTCTCCGCTGACATCCGACACTCCATAGGACTGCATTGAGTGGGCGTTCAGGTCCGCCGTCAAAACTGACAGGCGGACCCGAACGGTCCGTCGTGTGAATGAGGCCTTAGAAAGAAAACAGTCATTTTAATTGCGGTAATTGCCATTTCCCTGCTGGCTTCTTGTTTTTGGAAAAATGTCATCGGTACAACCTCAAAATGTATACAAGATCCTTGGTTGAAAACATGGAAAAAATGCATATGCGTTTTTGACGCATTTTTGGATCGGTTTTCTGGTTAGCACCCGTGAAACATGAACAAACGAAAAAAAAAAAAAAAAAAAAACGCAACATGGCTATACTCATATAAACACTATTTTCCTGAATGCATGAGTGTTGCATTGTGGGAAATATACTGCATGCATGGGTAAGCACAAGAGCATAATTGTTTACAACTGGCTGCGTACAACATATCACTTGTGGCTCCCCAGGTAAGGCCTCATTGACACTTGGCGTATCGGGAACTCACGCTCCCGCTTGCGATTTGGTGTCTGTGATATTTTACTAGATTTCGCATTTCACACTTAGGGCAGCCCATTCACTTTATTAGCCGCCCTATGCACGTTTGTCATCCAGATAAAGCTCCTGCTCCTTTTTTGGGTGACAAGTGTCATGTTATTTTTAATCTAATCAATATTCCAATCGCACACGTTCCTGGTAAAGTGGCTCATAAAGATGGTGGGTGCTGAAACGATTACCAGTTGGGTCCTGGAGACATCAAACAATCGAATATATTCACCAGCACACCTCGGATCGTCCAAATACATCACAAAAGTGCAACGTTTCACGGGTCACGCAGGACCCCTTCGTCAGGCATGTGATGAGCCATCTGCCGAGAAAATGAAGTTCAATGCTTCCGAGCTTGCGTTGACTTGATTTTGAGCATGCGTGTTTTTTTCTCCGTCGGAGTTCCATACAGACGAAAGGAATTTCCGCTAGAAATGTTCTCTTTTTAAGTCCGTCGGAATTTCCAATGGAAAAACTCTGATGGGGCACACAGGGTCGAAATATCCGATCAAAAAATTCTGTCTGACTTTTTCTATCGGAAATTCCGATTGTGTGTACAAGGCATTAGACCAATGGTCTCCAAACTGTGACCCATGGGCCAGATGGGGCCCTTTGCTTACATTTTTCCAACCATTGGAGAGATATTTCTTCCAGTAGGAGGCACTATTCCTCCTACTGACACCAATGATGAGGCACTATTCCTCCTACTGACACCAATGATGAGGCACTATTCCTACCACCGATGCCAATGATGGGGCACTATTCCCACCACTGACACCAATGATGAAGCACTATTCCTCCTAATGACACCAATTATGGGGCACTATTCCTACCACTGACACCAACGTTGGCACTATTCCTCCTACTGACACAAATGATGAGGCACTATTCCTCCTACTGACACCAATGATGAGGCACTATTCCTACCACTGACGCTAATGATTGGGCACTATTCCTACCACTGACACCAACATTGGCACTATTCCTACCACTGACACCAATGATATGGCATTATTCCTACCACTGACACCAATGTTGGGACACTATTCCTCTTACTGACAACAGTGATTAGGTACCATTCCTTCCACTAACCACAATAGTTCAGTATAATCCCTCCCACTGACACCAAATAAGGGACACTATTCCTGCCACTGACACCAACGATGGGGCACTATTTATTTTCCTACTGACCAAAGGAGCTAGTTAACTAATTTTACTCCCACCGACCACCAAATTTGAGACGTTGTCTACTTCCACTGATCCTGGGGCATTTTCTGCTTCCACTTGCCACTGGCCACAACCCAGCCCCTCTAAAGTCTAAAAGACAATAAACTGGCCCTTTGTTTAGAAAGATTGGGGACCCCTGATCTAGACCCTTCTACAGAGAGGCCTGACCATCCATAGGGCACAAAAAAAAGAAAAAACTTGTGTTAACCCAAAATTTACTAAACTGCCAGCTGCAAATTTAAAAAACATCCTTTTAAAGTAGATGTAAACCCTAACTGACTGATATTAAATTTGCTAAAACATCATGATGGCTTGCCATTTCTTATAATAAAATACTTGTATTTTAATAATTTGTTTATCTCCAGTGTCACTAAGAAAGGCACTCTGGGCCAGATTCACATAGAACTGCGGCGGCGTAACGTATCGTAGATACGTTACACTGCCGCAAGTTTTCATCGCAAGTGCCTGATTCACCAAGCACTTGCATGAAAACTTACGCCGGCGGGCTCCGGCGTAAGCCCGCGTAATTCAAAGGGGCGTGTGCCATTTAAATTAGGCGTGCTCCCGAGCCGGACCTACTTCGCATGCTTCGTTTTGAAATTGCCGCCGTGCTTTGTGCGAAGTGACGTCATTTTTTCGAACGCGACGTGCGTAGCGTACTTTCGTATTCCCGGACGTCTTACGCAAGAATTTTTTTTTTTTAAATTTCGACGCGGGAACGACGGCCATACTTTATACAGCACATACGTGGGCTGTGTAAAGTTAAGGCAGGTAAAACGACGACTAAAATTGCGACGGGAAACTAAACTAGCGACGACGTACCGAACGCGAAAAACCGTCGTGGATCGCCGTAAAACCTCATTTGCATACCCGACGCTGGAATACAACGCAAACTCCACCCAGCGGCGACCGCGGTATTGCATCCTAAGATCCGACAGTGTAAAACAATTACACCTGTCGGATCTTATGGATATCTATGCGTAACTGATTCTATGAATCAGTCGCATAGATAGAAACAGAGATACGACGGAGTATCTGAGATACTCCGTCGTATCTCTGCTGTGAATCTGGCCCTCAATTCCTATATACATGCATGCCTGAGATGGCAACATGGAATTTCAAAGGGCAGATTTCACCTGCATGATGTGTGTTGCCCTCAGAAACAAATGTCACCCATGTGACAATGCAGGAGAACAGATGGAAGAAAGATAAATTCTTAACCATGAACAAACCACTGAAATTAGCACCACATCCCTGAATTAAATAGAT
The DNA here is from genome assembly GCF_905171775.1 of Rana temporaria. NCBI lineage: Eukaryota > Metazoa > Chordata > Amphibia > Anura > Ranidae > Rana > Rana temporaria. The sequence continues at coordinate 25,633,285 of NC_053490.1, read as the reverse complement.
ATAGGAATAGTTGTGGGATTTTTAAGGTGCATATACTAATAAATGTATCCAAGGAAGTATATTAACCACTTCGCACCCAGGCCAATTCTGATGCCGCGTACACACGATAATTTTTCGGCATGAAAAAAACATTGTTTTTAAAAAATGTCATTTAAAATGATCGTGAGTGGGCTAAAACGACGTTAAAAACCCGCGCATGCTCAGAAGCAAGTTATGAGATGGGAGCGCTCGTTCTGGTAAAACTACCATTCATAATGAAGTAAGCACATTCATCACGCTGTAACAGACAGAAAAGCGTGAATCGTCTTTTACTAACACAGAATCAAGGGTGGCGTCATCCGCATGGAACTTCCTCTTTAGAGTGCCGTCGTACGTGTTGTACGTCACCGCGCTTTGCTAAAGCATTTTTTAAAAACGATGGTGTGTGGGCAACGTCGTTTTAATGATGAAGTTGGAAAAACTTAGTTTTTTTCTACATGCCGAAAAACATTGTTATTTTTAATGCCGAAAAATGATCGTGTGTACGCGGCATGACACTTCGCTCCCACATGTAAAAAATCATAATTTGCTAGAAAACTACATAGAACCCCCAAACACTATACATGGTTTTTTAGCAGAGACCCTAGAGAATACAATGGCGGTCATTGCAACTTTTTATCTCACACGGTATTTGCGCAGCAATTTTTCAAAACATGTTTTTTTGGGGAAAAAAACTGTTTCATGCTTTAAAAAAAAAAAAAACAGTTAGCCAAATGTTTTTGCATAATGTAAAACGATAAAGCTACGCCGAGTAAATAGATACCTAACATGTCACTCTTCAAAATTGCACACACTCGTGGAATGGCGCCAAACTTCGGTACTTAAAAATCCTCATAGGCAACGCTTTTAATGGTAATACCTTGCTACATACTCCCCCTACTCAAAATCTTTGGTCCCCAAAGACAGCAGCAATTTGTGACCTGTTACATGCTTTGTTTAATACACGAGGAGAGAAACAAAGTTAAGGCACACAAGGAACCAGGCAATTTACATTTTCATAAGAACCTGGCAGAGGAACCCCCCACCATGCTTTGGAAAGGAGGTTGTTCTGTCTACAGGCCACCCTGACTGGAAGCCAGATGTGCCAGGGGGTGAGCTGGGGTTGTCCTCCACAAAACATGAAGTGGAAGGACCAGGTAATTCTAATGTCCTTTTTGAGGTGGCCACAGCCAGTCTAATTTCACTTCTTCGTCCTCACTATCTCCATTCTCTACATCCTGGGACACTGACTGAGACCTAGTGACTGGTCGAGTCCTCTGAGCGGTGGAAAGAGGCGACTGTGAGGCCTCGTACACACGGCCGAGGAACTCGACGTGCCAAACACGTCGAGTTCAGGGATGAAGCCGCCGAGGAGCTCGGCGGGCCGCCTTCTCCCATAGAACAACGAGAAAATAGAGAACATGTTCTCTATTTTCTCGACGAGTTCCTCGGCGGCTCCATCGGGCCAAAAGTGTACAGACGACAGAGTTTCTCGGCAGAATCCGTCTCTGACCGAGTTTCTCGCCGAATTCTGCCGAGAAACTCTGTCGTGTGTACGAGGCCTGACTCTGACAGCAGTGGCAGGCGGACTGCTTCCGAAAAATGCTGGCCGAATCTGGTATACGGGAAGCCCGGGCAGCTGTTTGCAAACGACATAAGGCTGTGACTTCCAGCGGTCAGCTAATTTATGTTTTCCAGGGACAGCACTCTGTCTCCTGGTTGCAAATTCTGAACTCTGACTTTGAGATCAAAAGTCTTTTTGTTCCTCAACCCTCTCTGATCCGAGGTGGCTCGGGCACTGTCATAGGCAGTCTTCAGGCTTCTCCGTAGGCGGTCCACATACCCCCTGTGAGAGGTTACTAAGGTATGGTCTAGGGACGTACCAAAGGCCAAATCCACTGGTAACCGGGCCTCTCGCACGAACATTAGACAGTAAGGAGAGGAAACGGGTGACTGTTCCTTTAAGAGTCAGTTAATCTTCCGCTAGCTTCGTTGGTGCACTAATTTATAATTGCATTTCCATGTTCTGCGTACTGTGGGAGACCAGATATAGTGAATGCAGGGTCCTAGGTTTAGGTTGTATGTAAAAAAGTAAAAGATTCCGCGCCAATTCCAAAAAAGTTAAATAAAAATACAAAAAGCTGCTCCTCATAAAACAATACTGAATTGTGAACATTAATGGTGAAAGATAGAGGGCGCTATACTACACACATAATTAGCAAATAACAATGTAATGTGCAACAGAGCAAATAAATAAAGAAATATATAATTTGCAATAGTCTCTAGAAAGCCAATTCCCTGTGTTAAGGAGAGAAAAACAATGAAAATATATATAAAAAATAGTCCCAAAAATTGCAGGTTCATTGCACATTGAGTGAAAGCAAAACAATTAGGTTGTATGTACAATTTCTATTGCATAGGAATCATTACTGCCCTTAGCATGCATTACAGAGAGCAGTGGCGGTGCATCCATAGTGGGCGCAGGAGCGCCACCCCCTCTCTCCTGCACCCACTCACTCAACAATACATAGATTCATGCATTGCATGAATCTATGTATTGTCGCTGCTGCCGCCCACTATTCAGATGGCCGGCCCCCTGGTGAGCGCCGGCCATCTGAATAACAGCAGTTGGTTGGTTTTTGGAAGTGTCTATCAAAGCCAGCGTTTACAGCCCACAGGCTCTAATCGGCTTCCAAATAGTTAACCAGGGGACGCACAATCTGGTGGTATTTGAGGGGGCAATCTGGCGGCATTTTATGGGACAAACCGGTGGTTTTTGAGGGGGCAAACTGGCGGAAATTGATAGGCACAGTGGTGACAATAATTGGCATGGCAGAGTGGCGAAAATTGATGGGCACAGTGGCGACAAATGATGGCACAGTGGCTGCGTTTAATGGCATGACACAGTGGTGACAATTGATGGGCACAGTGGTGACAATTGATAGCATGGCACAGTGGCGACAATTGATGGGCACAGTGGCGACAATTCATGGCACAGTGGCTGCGTTTGATGGCATGGCAGAGTGGCGACAATTAATGGGCACAGTGGCGACAATTGATGGCACAGTGGCGACAATTCATGGCACAGTGACTGCGTTTGATGGCATGGCACAGTGGCTGCGTTTGATGACATGGCACATGCTCGTGAAATGGCGCCAAACTTCGGTACTTAAAAGATCCCCATAGGTGACACTTTCATTTTTTTTACTGGTTACATGTTTTGAGTTACAGAGGAGGTCTAGGGCTAGAATTATTTTTTTTTTTTAAAGGTAATGGGCTAGAATTATTGCTCTCGCTCTAACGTTGGCGGCGACACCTCACATGTGTGGTTTAAACTCCGTTTTCATATGTAGGCGGAACTTGAGTATGCGTTCGCTTCTGCGTGCGAGTACACAGGGACAGGGGCACTTTAAAAAAAATATATGTTATTGTTAATTTTACAGAATTTTTTTTATTTTGACACTTTAAAAAATAAAATAAAAATTTTGATCACTTGATCACTAGCGGGAAAACCGTTCGTCTGTATGCAATTTCAACACGCAAAAAAACACACATGCTCAAATACATCGAACACTTTTGGCTCTATTTTGGGAAAATTCACATTTATACAGCGAGCAGTGCTATATAAATGCACTGATTTCTGTGTAAATGTGACTGGCAGGGAAGGGGTTAACCACTAGGGGGCTAGGAAGGGGTTACGTGTGTCCTAGGGAGTGATTCTAAATGTTAGGGGGCGTGGCTACGAGTGACATGTCACTGATCGCTGCTCCCGATGACAGGTAGCAGACATCAGTGACCTGTCACTAGAAAGAACGGGGAGATGTTGTGTTTACACTGACATCTCCCCGTTTTTCAGCTCCGTGACCCGATTGCGGGACACCGGTGGACATCGAATACACGGGTCCTGCGGGCACGGTCACGGAGCTTGCGGTAGGGTCACATGCGACCACACGGTGGCAAATTTAAAGGGATGTACATGCACTCCCATTTGCCTGTCCGTGCCATTCTGCCAACGTAAATGTCTGTGCGGCGGTCGGCAAGCAGTTAAGCTAAATGCAGTGTGCTGTATTTTGTAGAACTGCTGTCTCCTATAGCAACTGAACAGTCAATATAGATCTGCACATGTAACTCACAGTATCCCGTTGTAGATCTTCTCTCACATCTCACAGTATCCCGTTGTAGACCTTCTCTCACATCTCACAGTATCCCGTTGTAGATCTTCTCTCACATCTCACAGTATCCCGTTGTAGATCTTCTCTCACATCTCACAGTATCCCGTTGTAGATCTTCTCTCACATCTCACAGTATCCCGTTGTAGATCTTCTCTCACATCTCACAGTATCCCGTTGTAGACCTTCTCTCACATCTCACAGTATCCCGTTGTAGACCTTCTCTCTCATCTCACAGTATCCCGTTGTAGACCTTCTCTCACATCTCACAGTATCCCGTTGTAGACCTTCTCTCACATCTCACAGTATCCCGTTGTAGACCTTCTCTCACATCTCACAGTATCCCGTTGTAGACCTTCTCTCACATCTCACAGTATCCCGTTGTAGATCTTCTCTCACATCTCACAGTATCCCGTTGTAGATCTTCTCTCACATCTCACAGTATCCCGTTGTAGACCTTCTCTCACATCTCACAGTATCCCGTTGTAGACCTTCTCTCACATCTCACAGTATGCCGTTGTAGACCTTCTCTCACATCTCACAGTATCCCGTTGTAGACCTTCTCTCACATCTCATCTTCCAAGATCCCAGACCCCGCTGGATTCCCTGAGCTCTTCCTCAGCTAATTGGTGTATACTCCTCAAGCTTCACCCACACTACCCGCTGGGTCCCTGGCTTGACTCTGCTGAAGCTTTCCCACTTCTTCACAGTCCCCGGCTAGTGAAAAAGGCTACTCTTCACACTTCATGCATTGGCCTCTGATAACAGGAGTGGTTGTCTCTTGTCTCTTGATGGCAACTGCTTCTCCTTCACCTCTGGCAACTTTCAGCTCCCCGTCCGGCTGAACCTTTGCAACTTTGTTAGGCTCCCGACCTGAAGCCCCAACCCCCACGCTGCTTCTCACAGTCCTGGAAAGGCCTCAGACAGCCTAGCAGCCAGGTGCCCCCGCATAAGCCCCAGGCTTCTAAACTAGCAACTGGGAGCAATACAACGCACATCCACCCAGACAACCGTGTGGATGGCACAGAACCTCCATCACCAGACTCCTCTCAAATAAATAGGCTATCCCAGCAGTTCATGGGGCCAAAGAGACTTCTACCAATTGGCTGGGACAACCTATCCACTCCAAACCGGAATTCACTATGCCCTTGTTATTCTAATGTCACATGTGGCAACGCCACCTAGCGACAGAATAGAGAGGTGCACCAAATTCAAGTTTGGGGGAAAAGTCAGTGGATCACCCTAACAATTAGCCAGGCTAGCTACCACCTAACAAACTAAATTTATGAGCAGCCCTGTGTAGGACCAAGGTGTTACATTATTATAATTATTATATTATTATACAGGATTTATATAGCACTTTACACAGCGCTTCACAACATGAGGGAAGACAGATGAAGGTAATGATGACAGTGGTACAGATTAAAAATATTACACAGAAAAGGAAGAGGCGAGATTGAAAAATTACATTTCACAGGTATTTAAAATTATAATTTTATCATCTCGCCCCTACGTTTAATGCAAGAAACAATGCAATGACAACAAATTCTTCCTACATTTGTCTTCTTATTGCTGCTCAGTGTTCTAATTCCAATTACTTTGTGTTTGACAGCGAAGGATGAGTCAGTTTGCGTAAGACAACATTGTACATTTAATCCTTGGGAAGTGTAAGGCCGGGTACACACGGACAAACATGTATGGTGAAAGCGGTCCGTCGGACCGTTTCCACCATACATGTCTGCCAGAGGGCTTCTGTACGATGGTTGTACACACCATCGTACAGAAGTCCGCGCGTAAACAATACGCGGGGCGTGTCCGCGGTGTCGCCGCGTCGATGACGCGGTGTCGCCGCGACAATGACGCGGCGACGTGGGCGGCCCGCCTTTAAAATGCTTCCACGCATGCGTCGAAGTCATTCGACGCATGCGAGGGACGGCGGGCGCCTGGACATGTACGGTAGGTCTGTACTGACGACCGTACATGTCCGAGCGGGCTGAATTCCAGCGGACTGTTTTAAAACAAGTCCAGGAATATTTGTCTGCTGGGAAAAGGCCCGGCGGGCAAATGTTTGCTGGAATTCGGCCCGCTCGCGCCCACACACGACCAAACATGTCTGCTGAAACTGGCCTGCGGGCCAGTTTCAGCAGACATGTTTGCTCGTGAGTATGGGGCCTAAAGAGTACGAGCGTTTTGTTGCTTAAAAAAAAAAAAAACTCGCTTTCCGCTCCACAAGGCAAACACAGTCACCAGTTCCTCCATTAATTGCAGAATGTTCTCTCCCCTCCATAGAGGAATTGTAATGCTTTAAAAAAGATTTAATCCCTCATGCCCCGTACACACGACTGGGTTTCCCGACGGGAAAACTGTGAGGAGAGCATTTTGCCGGGAAACCCGGGCCGTGTGTATGCTCCTCGCAGTTTTTCCGACAGGAAAACTGCCCAAAAACCGCCGGACAAAAAAGAGAACCTGCTCTCTTTTTTTCCCGCCGGGATTCCCGGCTGACTTTTTCCCAGTGGAAAGCGGCCATTTTGGGGGAAAAACTCAGATGGAGCATACACACGGTCGGGATTCCCAAGGAAAAGCTCTCATCAGTGTTTTCTCGATGGGAAAACCGAACGTCTGTACGGGGGAAAAGTCGAGAGCAGGTTCTCGGTTTTCCCCTCGAGTTTTCCGGCAGACCTTTTCCCGTCGGGAATACAGGTCGTGTGTACTAGGCATCAGAGTTTAAAGAGAAAACCACCAAAGACTTTTTCAATCTGAACTGGCCACGGCAACCCTAAGGGTCCCATTCACACTATTGCGTTCTGGTAGTGCGTGCGCAACGGTTTACATTACATGCATCTGTGTTTAACCACTTAACGCCCGCCGCACGACTATTTACGTCTGCAAAATGGCACGGACAGGCATATGGCCGTATATATACGTCCTTGCCTCTCCGCGGGTCGGGGGTCCGATCGGGACCCCCTCCGCTGCGTGCGGCGCCGGCTTACCTCGTGGAGCGATCCGGGACGACGGCGCGGCTATTCGTTTATAGCCGCTCCGTCGCGATCGCTCCCCGGAGCTGAAGAACGGGGAGAGCCGTATGTAAACACGGCTTCCCCATGCTTCACTTGCGGCGCATCGATCGTGTCATCCCCTTTATAGGGGAGACACAATCGATGACATCAGACCTACAGCCACACCCTCCTACTGTTGTAAACACACACTAGGTGAAGCCTAACACGTTCAGCGCCCCCTGTGGTTAACTCCCAAACTGCAACTGTCATTTTCACAATAAAGAATGCAATTTAAAGCGGTTCTCCACCCTAAAGTGGAGTCCCGCTGATCGGAACCCTCCCCCCCTCCGGTGTCACATTTGACACCTTTCAGGGGGGAGGGGGGTGCAGACACCTGTCTAAAGACAGGTATTTGCACCCACTTCCGGCCACACGCTACGGGCGAAAGACGGGCATTCCGTCACATCCCGTCTGTCGCCCGTTGTGTGCTGGGAACACTCGGCTCCCAGCACACAGCGTGTGAGCCAATCGGCGGGCGCAGCGCGACTCGCGCATGCGCCGTAGGGAACCGGGCAGTGAAGCCGCAGCGCTTCACTTCCTGGTTCCCTGAGCGTGGATGGCGGTGGGAGCAGCAGAGAGACGAGCGATCGCTCGTGCTCTGCTGCGATCGGCGCTGGACTCCAGGACAGGTAAGTGTCCTAATATTAAAAGTCAGCAGCTGCAGTATTTGTAGCTGCTGGCTTTTAATATTATTTTCCCGTGGCACATCCGCTTTAAATGCATTTTTTGCTGTGAAAATGACAATGGTCCCAAAAATGTGTCAAAATTGTCCGAAGTGTCCGCCATAATGTCGCAGTCACAAAAAAAATCGCTGATCGCCGCCATTAGTAGTAAAAAAAAAAAAATTAATAAAAATGCAATAAAAATATCCCCTATTTTGTAAACGCTATAAATTTTTTTTATTGCGTTTTTTTTTTACCAAAAATAGGTAGAAGAATACGTATCGGCCTAAACTGAGGAAAAAAAAAATTAGATATGTTTTTGGGGGATATTTATTACAGCAAAAAGTAAAAAATATAGAATTTTTTTCAAAATTGTCGCTCTATTTTTGTTTATAGCGCAAAAAATAAAAACCGCAGAGGTGATCAAATACCACCAAAAGAAAGCTCTATTTGTGGGGAAAAAAGGACGCCAATTTTGTTTGGGAGCCACGTCGCACGACCGTGCAATTGTCTGTTAAAGCGACGCAGTGCCGAATCGCAAAACCTGGCCTGGGCATTTAGCTGCCTAAAGGTCCGGGGCTTAAGTGGTTAAAGATAAAAGTCAGTAAGGACTTTTTGAATCTGAGCTGGCCAAGTCAACCCTAAGGGACCATGCACACCATTATGTTGTGGTGATGCACGCATTACTGCAATACACGACAACTTGCATTACATGTGGAAAATGCTGCATGAACAATTTTTGATCTGTTGTGGTGCATTGGGCTGGCCTTCAAATCAGTTGGCTGTCCTGATGCAACATACAATAATGTGCATGCATTTAATGTACCGCAGTGGACCAGGCTGGTGAGAATGGGCTATAAAGGCCTATTTTACACTATACCAATTGGTTACATTGAATTTCTGCAGGTACGTTGAGGTAGGGGTATTTTGTGCATTTTATTTCGAATGAGCTGTCAACGCATAGTTTGATTGCCTTTATTCAGCCCTTGGGGCACTGTTACTCCCACTGTTTCCAGGCACCATTCCTCCCACTTACACCAACAAACAGACACTATTCCTCCTACTAATATCAATCATGGGACACTGTACCACTGACACCAATGATGGGACGCTATTCCTCCTACTGATAACAATGATGGGTCATTTTACCTCCGACTGACACCAATAATGGGACATTACTACTCCTACTGACACCAATGATGGGGCACTATTCCTCCCACTGACACCAATGATGGGGCACTATTCCTCCTACTAACACCAATAGGGGTGCAACGGGTCACCCCCTTCGGATCAGAACACACTGTGATCCGCGGATTGCCGCGGCTCCGGAGCTAGGCCGAAGCCGCGGTCTTTCTTAACGTTATGGCCGCGGCTTCGGCCTACCTCTGGAGCCGCGGCCATAACGCTAGGAAAGGTCGCGGCTTCGGCCTAGCTCCGGAGGCGCAGGAATAAAATTAGGGGGGGGGTCTCTTGCCCCTAGAGGAGGGGGGGGGTCTCTTGCCCCTAGAGGAGGGGGGGTCTCTTGCCCTGAGAGGAGGGGGGGTCTCTTGCCCCGAGAGGAGGGGGGGTCTCTTGCCCCGAGAGGAGGGGGGGTCTCTTGCCCCGAGAGGAGGGGGGTCTCTTGCCCCGAGAGGAGGGGGGGTCTCTTGCCCCGAGAGGAGGGGGGGTCTCTTGTACTGAGAGGAGGGGGGGTCTCTTGTACTGAGAGGAGGGGGGGTCTCTTGTACTGAGAGGAGGGGGGGTCTCTTGTACTGAGAGGAGGGGGGGTCTCTTGTACTGAGAGGAGGGGGGGTCTCTTGTACTGAGAGGAGGGGGGGTCTCTTGTACTGAGAGGAGGGGGGGTCTCTTGTACTGAGAGGAGGGGGGGTCTCTTGTACTGAGAGGAGGGGGGATCTCTTGTACTGAGAGGAGGGGGGGTCTCTTGTACTGAGAGGAGGGGGGATCTCTTGTACTGAGAGGAGGGGGGGTCTCTTGTACTGAGAGGAGGGGGGATCTCTTGTACTGAGAGGATGGGGGGTGTTTGCACCGAGGGGTTACTATAGTTGGTGGGGGGGAGGTGAACAGTGGGGGGGGATGTGTATATTACAGTGGGGGGGGGAGATGTGTATATTACAGTGGGGGGGGGGGGAGATGTGTATATTACAGTGGGGGGGGGAGATGTGTATATTACAGTGGGGGATAATTTTTTTTTCTCCGATCCGTGACTCCTGATCCGAGGAACGATCCGAACCGTAAGTTTTTTGATCCGTTGCACCCCTAAACACCAATGAAGGCACACTTCTCCTCCCATTGATACCAATGGTGGGACACCATTCCTCCCACTGACACCAATGACGGAGCACTATTCCTCCTCCCACTTGATCTGATGTCACACACACTGCAGAGCTAGAGCACAGAGCTCTGTGAAATCTGATAGCTGATTGGAGAGAAGTGACCCCCCCCCCCCCCTTTCCAGGTTCAGAGAAATATTGAGCTGAGCATAGGAATGAGTCATCTGCTGTGTGCTCGGAGGGGGCTGGCGTTGAGCACACATTGTTGTTGTGTTAAAGGGGTTGTAAAGCCTCGTGTTTTTTCACCTTAATGCAGGGATCCTCAAACTATGGCCCTCCAGCTGTTGTAGAACTACACATCCCATGAGGCATTGCAAAACTCTGACATTCACAGACATGACTAGGCATGATGGGAATTGTAGTTCCTGAACACCTGGAGGGCCGTAGTTTGAAGACCCATGCCTTAATGCAATCAATTGGCTGGGACAACCTATCCACTCATAACCCGAATTCACTATGCCCTTGTTATTCTAATGTCACACGTGGCAACGCCACCTAGTGACAGAAGAGAGAGGTGCACCAAATTCAAGTTTGGGGGGAAAAGGCTTCAGGACGCCCAAGAAAGTCTAGCAAGCGCCAGGACCGTCTCCTACAGTTGATTCAGATGCGGGATCGGGGCACCGCCAGTGCAGATCTTGCTCAGGATTCAGGAATGGCAGCAGGCAGGTGTGAGTACATCGGCGCGCACAGTGAGGAGAAGACTTTTGGAGGATGGCCTGGTGTCAAAAAGGGCAGCAAAAAAGCCACTTCTCTCCAGGAAAAACATCAGGTACAGACTGATATTCTTCAAAAGTTACAAAGATTGGACTGCTGAGGACCGGGGGGAAGTCATTTTCTCTGATGAATCCCCTTTCCGATTGTTTGGGGCATCCAGAAAAAACTTTGTGCGGAGAAGAAAAGTTGAGTGCTACCATCAGTCCGGTGTCATGCCAACAGTAAAGCATCCTGAGACCATTCATGTGTGGGGTTGTTTCTCAGCCAAGGGACGGAGTGGCTCAGGGTCGTCTTATCCACCGGGCACACCTGGGCACAGCCCAGGGGCCCCAGATGCACAAGGGGCCCAATCAGGGATGGTCAGATGTAGAGCGAAGCTTCTGGCAGTGCTACGGTGGAATTGTATGCTGCACTGCACACTGATTAGGTTTCAGAAACTTTTATGTCCGTTTAATAAACTGTGAAGTTTTTTCTCCGTTCAGTTCACAGCAGTTCACGGCAGTTCTCATGAGGAGAATTATCTCCTCTGCAGCCGGTTTAATAAACTGAGAACTTCAGTTCTCAGATGGTGAACAGAGGTGAAGTTTTTTCTCTGAAAACAGCCGAGATCTGTGTAAAACTGGGTGGACTGCCTGTAATCTCGTGAGATATTGTGAGATTATGGTGCAGCCGAATAAAAAAAGTGAAACTAAAGTTTAAAAGAACATGTAATTAATGTTTTCAGACATGTGATAACATATATATATATATATATTATATATATATACAGAGCTTTTTTTCTCAGAAAATAGGTGCAGGAACTCAACCATGACCCCGTTCAGATTTCACAAACAGTAGAAGGGTCTTAAAGGGGCATTAAATACCAGGATTGCATTACATACAGAGTGCAGAGTTCAGGGGGTTACACACAGAGTGCAGAGCTGTCACTTGTAAACACAGAAACCAGACTTCTGTGTTTACAAGTGATTGTGGTGAGCAGGCAACAAAGGGTCTGAGCCAGAGGTGGTGGAACTGAGTTCCCCCAAGTTCCCCCTGAAAAAAAGCCCTGTATATATATATATATATATATACTGTATGTATGTATATATATATACATATACACATATATACCGTATTTATCAGCCTATTGTGCGCACCCGCGTATAGCGCGCACCCCTACTCTGGACGTGAAATTCCTGAATTTTATTTATTTTTTAATACTTACAGTTTTGGTGTCTTGCCTGGCGTCCATCGGCGGCCTTGTCCGGTCCGGCGTCCGTCTGCGGCCTTCGTGGTGTCCTCCCCGCTGCTCCTGCGCTGTCTCTGAGCCGATCCCTGCTTCCCGCGCTGTGTTTGAACGCCGCCGCCGACATATACAGAGCGCAGTACACTCGGGCACGCTCGGCTCCTCTCGCATAACCTAGAAGGGAGCCGAGCCTGGCCGACTGTACCCGAATGTACTGCGCTCGGTATATGTCTGCGGCGGCGTTGAAACACAGCGCGGGAAGCAGGGATCGGCGGCAAAGTTCAAACACAGTGCGGGAAGCAAGTATCTGCGTATATCGCGCACCCACAATTTTGCCCTGATTTTAAGGGCAAAAAAGTGCGCGGTATACGCCGATAAATACGGTATATATGTGTGTGTGTGTGTGTGTGTATATATATATATATATATATATATATATATATATATATATCACACACACACACACACACGTCTTATATAGATACTGTATGTATATATATATATATATATATATACACACACACACACACACACACACGTGTATATTGTTGTTAATATTCATTTTTAACCCACTGGTGTTGAAATTAGGAAGAAATAAGCCTTCTTCCTCTTATCACACCAGCTTCTCTCCCAGATTCTCCACCTCTGAGCTGGTGAATGTGAAAGGGAGATATTTCAGGTGAAGAGCTGTGAAATCTTCATATCACGGTTTATTAAACTGGCCGTTTGTGACAAAACATCCATGTGCTGTGATGTGAAGTGGAGAATGTGTTCTCTGCTCCTTATCACAGTTTATTAAACCGACAATGCTCTGTGATAAGCAGTGATCAGCCGTGATCATCATGATCTCGGCTTATCACGGTTTATTAAACGTACACCTTTGTTAGAAGCAGCGCAGCATGAGGGTCTGGCATGTTATGGGACAGTCCACCCCCCTCCCCACAGGTGCTGTTGGAACAGGCCGCTGAGTGGAGGAGGCAGGTCATCTGCTAAGGGGCCGTTCTCTTGCTTAAAATGACACTGCCTCCCAACTCCCTCCTGTCCTTCCTATTCGTGCACCTCCACAATCGGGCCCCGCCCCCTCCGCGATTAGGCTCCGCCCCCTATGTGGTCAGGTCCCGCCCCCTCCACGAGCTGGTCTCCTAACCCCACTGATCTCTCCTGGCCTCGTTTTTCCCCTCCCTCCCCCACCTGTCCTCAGTAATAACGGGGTTTCTATTAAAGGGAGGGGGGTTGATACTTCCCTGGAGTGACAGGAGCCAGCATGTGGGAGGGGTAAGTTCTGACCATGCTGGGACTTGTAGTGTGCAGGCAGTATAGTGCTGGGCCCATGCTCCAGGGGCCCATTCCACCTCACATTGTTTCAGGGGTGCTCAGCCGCTGGCCTGTGGGCCACATGTGGGTATGGCTGGTTGGCTGTCCCCCCAGCCATACCCGCCCTGGAGGACAGGAGCAGCCACCAGCCATGCAGCACCCTAGAGGGCAGCAGCCGTCAGCCATGCCCACCCTGGAGGACAGCAGCAGCCGCCAGCCATACCCGCCCTGGAGGACAGCAGCATTCACCAGCCATGCCCACCCTGGAGGAGAGCAGCAGCCGCCCTGGAGGACAGCAGCATTCACCAGCCATGCCCACCCTGGAGGACAGCAGCAGCCGCCAGCCATACTCGCCCTGGAGGACAGCAGCAGCCGCCAGCCATGCCCACCCTGGAGGACAGCAGCAGCCGCCAGCCATGCCCACCCTAGAGGACAGCAGCAGCAACTGCGAGCCATGCCCACCCTAGAGGGCAGCAGCCGCCAGCCATACCCACCCTGGAGGACAGCAGCACCCATCCATACCCGCCCTGGAGGACAGTAGCAGCCGCCAGCCATACCCGCCCTGGAGGACAGCAGCAGCAGCCGCCAGCCATACCCGCCCTGGAGGACAGCAGCTGCTGCCAGCCGTCATCCAGTGAAAAATTAGGTCAGTTTTTTATTAAAATCAAACCGCAATGCCCATGTCTGTTTTTTACACTGGTATACTGGCTACACTGGGTTGCTTTCAAACTTATCCGCAGGTGCAGCTGCGGGTTACCTGCACTGCACTGCGCCATAGACTGTTATTACCTGCAGGTTTGGTGGACTTTCAGTGCATCCATCACAACTGCAGTATATATTTGAATTCTATGGCAACTAACTCGCAGAAGAGTCACAGGTACACTGCGCTGCACCCAGAATGTGAGTAAACCATAGTACATCAGTGTGAATACAGCCCTAAGCCCCTTTCATACGATCAGTCCAATCGGATCCACCTGTCTGTTTTTCAGGTGGGCCCAACTGGACCCTCCCTTTACTTCTATGGAGCGGCAGATGTAAACGGATTGGTGTCCATGTACATTTGCCTACCTCCAATCTGATCCGCTAAAAAAAAACAGAAGGGGATACATCCCCTTCCATCTGGGCGGATTGGATCGGAGGGTCCATAGAGTAGAGCGGGCTGTGTCCGTGTCTGCTCTGCATATGTGGAGTGGATATGGACCTGTCATCTGCCCTGGCCACTCATTGTGGCCCACAAACGTTTATTAAGTTGCTGAAGTGGCCATCGCTCTTCAAAAGGTTGAGCACTCCTGCATTAGGTCCTACACCTGGACAGGAATGGCAGCATATACAGGAAGTGACCCCTTAATTTTCCTTTTGCAACAGCTGAAAGCTTGCAGGAAAGGACGAGACGGCTTTCAGAGGCTGCAGGAGGAAAATGGAGGGGTCGGTTCCTGTATATGTTGCCCCCCTGTCCAGGTTACTCTTATTTCTGCTGCCCATGCCCTCTGTGACTTCCCTTAACCCCCACAGTGCTGCTGGCTTCCCCCTATCCTGCAGCAGCCTATGGCTTCTGCGGGGGATGTTTCAGGATAGAGAACTCTGCTTGCTATGCTTCAATGTGTGAATGAACTGGAAGACAGTGCAGAGCTCTTCCTGTTCATTCATTCTGTGTAGCTGAAGCTGCAGAGATAGAGATTGAGGTCTGTGTCTTCAATCACTTTCTCTGTTTCAAAAGAGAGGCATCAGGGGTCTGTTTAGACCCCTGATATTCGACCAGAGGCCCCCCAAACAAAAACAAAAATTGGTTAAAAAAAACCACAAAAATAAATAAACTACTCACCCTGTCCAGACACCGTCCTCTGCCCCACTGACACCGTCCTCTGCCCCACTGACACCGTCCTCTGCCCCACTGACACCGTCCACTCTGTTTCACATCTTCCACATATGTTCCACATCTGACGGAACACAGGCACATAGTATTAGATCCTGGCTGGAGAATTGGTGAGTGTGTCTAAACCTCCCCCCCCCCTTGTTAATTGCAGATATCCCTCCCTCTGCTCTGAGTCTCTGATTGAGGGCTAGGGTTACATGCACACCTGTGATAATGGATGGTGTTCATAGTAGCAGCAGTTCCTCCTGTGGCTGTCAGTGGGTACATGCTGCTGCTTGCCCTGTTCACTATAGTGATCAATGCTGCATGCACTTTGTGTCCAGCAACAATCCCCACAGGTAATCGCTTGCTGCGCAGAGAGCAACAAATAGGTTCAGCCACTGGCGACCTGTAGGGCCGGTGGCTGCACCTACCTGCTGAGAGCTACAAGAGGAACTGCCACATCAATTCGCTCCGGCCCCAATCACCAGTGTGAACATAGCCTAATGTACACTATATGCAGTGACAGATATTTTACTGCATTGTAAAACATCTATCGTGTCAGGAACACTCAGGAAACAATGGTTTCCTATGTGTCCCATTCACACTGAAATGCAGCATATGGCTGCGCTTCAGCATGCTGCAATGTCAGCTCCTCACCACTTGTTTTAACTCTAAAAATGCTGCATTACCCCACCACAATCACATGCATTGCACACAGTTGCGGGGAAGTTGCAGCACAGCTCTACCCATTCTAATAATTAAATAATCTGATAACACATCTTATAATCTAAAAATAAATCTATCAACTATTTATACTTTAATTCTTGAGAGTAGGTGCGAAAATTGGGACAGGCTTATAGGGGGCCCAGAGCATTACTTTGCCCAGGGGCCCATGATGCTATTAAGATGGCCCTGAGTGGGCTCACTCACAATTTTGTCTAAGAACACAGACCATGAATAAAGAATGGTGCAAAAACATCCTCCGAGAGCAACTTCTCCCAACCATCCAAGAACAGTTGCTGCTGAAGGTTCTATTGATGCTGGCTGCTGGGGGATCTGTTGTTGCTGCTCAGGGTCTATTGTTGCTGGGGTGATATTTTGTTGAGGGAGTCTATTGTTCCGGGGGGGGGGGATCTATTGTGTGATGGATATATTTTTGCTGTAGTGGGGTCTGTTGTTCCTGGGGGGGGTCTATTGTTGCTGATTTGGGGTCTATCAAATACCATACAATTTACTTACAGTAGTAGCACAAAATGATACTTGGTTCTGTATTCTCTAAAAGGAGGGGGTACTGGGAGGTGGGTAGTGTGTGGAGCCAAGAGACAGTGCTCAAAGGTGGGCCATGTGTGAAGCCAAGAGACAGTGCTCAGAGGTGGGCCGTGTGTGGAGCCAAGAGACAGTGCTCAGAGGTGGGCCGTGTGTGGAGCCAAGAGACAGTGCTCAGAGGTGGGCCGTGTGTGGAGCCAAGAGACAGTGCTCAGAGGTGGGCCGTGTGTGGAGCCAAGAGACAGTGCTCAGAGGTGGGCCGTGTGTGGAGCCAAGACACAGTGCTCAGAGGTGGGTAGTGTGGGAAGCCAAGAGACAGTGCTCAGAGGTGGGTAGGGGGCAGAGATGAAGGGTGACTCAAAAGGGAGGAGTTCCTGCACCTATTCTCTGAGAAAAAAAAGCCCCGGCCGCTAAAAAATATGTGCATGTAAAATCCGACAGGATGGTTGTACCAAAATTGATCGATGGTCTATTGTGTGATGGATCTATTTTTGCTGTTGTGGGATCTGTTGTTCTTGAGGGGGATCTATTGTTGCTTGGGTGGGGTCTATCAAATTCCATACAAACTACTTACCGTAGTAGCACAAAATGATACTTGGTTCTGTATTCTCTAAGGGGGGGGTACTGGGAGGTGGGTAGTGTGTGGAGCCAAGAGACTGTGCTCAGAGGTGGGTAGGGGGGTGGAGCCAAGAGACGGTGCTGAGAAGGGGGGTAGGGGGTGGAGCCAAGAGACAGTACTCAGAGGTGTGTAGTGTGTGGAGCCAAGAGACAGTGCTCAGAGGTGTGTAGTGTGTGGAGCCAAGAGACAGTGCTCAGTGGTGGGTAGTGTGTGGAGCCAAGAGACAGTGCTCAGAGGTGGGTAGTGTGTGGAGCCAAGAGACAGTGCTCAGAGGTGGGTAGTGTGTGGAGCCAAAAGACAGTGCTCAGAGGTGGGTAGGGGGTGGAGCCAAGAGACAGTGCTCAGAGGTGGGTAGTGTGTGGAGCCAAGAGACAGTGCTCAGTGGTGGGTAGTGTGTGGAGCCAAGAGACAGTGCTCAGTGGTGGGTAGTGTGTGGAGCCAAGAGACAGTGCTCAGAGGTGGGTAGTGTGTGGAGCCAAGAGACAGTGCTCAGAGGTGGGTAGGGGGTGGAGCCAAGAGACAGTGCTCAGAGGTGGGTAGGGGGGTGGAGCCAAGAGACAGTGCTCAGAGGTGGGTAGTGTGTGGAGCCAAGAGACAGTGCTCAGAGGTGGGTAGTGTGTGGAGCCAAGAGACTGTGCTCAGAGGTGGGTAGTGTGTGGAACCAAGAGACAGTGGTCAGAGGTGGGTAGTGTGTAGAGCCAAGAGACAGTGCTCAGAGGTGGGTCGTGTGTGGAGCCAAGAGACTGTGCTCAGAGGTGGGTCGTGTTTGGAGCCAAGAGACTGTGCTCAGAGGTGTGTAGTGTGTAGAGCCAAGAGACAGTGCTCAGAGGTGGGTCATGTGTGGAGCCAAGAGACAGTGCTCAGAGGTGGGTCGTGTTTGGAGCCAAGAGACAGTGATCAGAGGTGGGTGGTGTGTGGAGCCAAGAGACAGTGTCAGAGGTGGGTAGGGGGTGGAGCCAAGAGACAGTGCTCAGAGGTGGGTAGGGGGTGGAGCCAAGAGACAGTGCTCAGTGGTGGGTAGTGTGTAGATCCAAGAGACAGTGCTCAGGGGTGGGTCATGTGTGGAGCCAAGAGACAGTGCTCAGAGGTGGGTAGTGTGTGGAACCAAGAGACAGTGCTCAGAGGTAGGTAGTGTGTAGAGCCAAGAGACAGTGCTCAGAGGTGGGTCGTGTGTGGAGCCAAGAGACCGTGCTCAGAGGTGGGTGGTGTGTGGAGCCAAGAGACAGTGTCAGAGGTGGGTAGTGTGTGGAGCCAAGAGACAGTGCTCAGAGGTGGGTAGTGTGTGGAGCCAAGAGACAGTGCTCAGAGGTGGGTAGTGTGTGGAGCCAAGAGACTGTGCTCAGAGGTGGGTAGTGTGTGGAACCAAGAGACAGTGCTCAGAGGTGGGTAGTGTGTAGAGCCAAGAGACAGTGCTCAGAGGTGGGTAGTGTGTGGAGCCAAGAGACAGTGCTCAGTGGTGGGTAGTGTGTGGAGCCAAGAGACAGTGCTCAGAGGTGGGTAGTGTGTGGAGCCAAGAGACAGTGCTCAGAGGTGGGTAGTGTGTGGAGCCAAGAGACAGTGCTCAGAGGTGGGTAGTGTGTGGATCCAAGAGACAGTGCTCAGAGGTGGGTAGTGTGTAGATCCAAGAGACCGTGCTCAGAGGTGGGTAGGGGGTGAAGCCAAGAGACCGTGCTCAGAGGTGGGTGGTGTGTGGAGCCAAGAGACTGTGTCGGAGGTGGGTAGTGTGTGGAGCCAAGAGACAGTGCTCAGAGGTGGGTAGTGTGTGGAGCCAAGAGACTGTGCTCAGAGGTGGGTAGTGTGTGGAACCAAGAGACAGTGCTCAGAGGTGGGTAGTGTGTAGAGCCAAGAGACAGTGCTCAGAGGTGGGTAGTGTGTGGAGCCAAGAGACAGTGCTCAGAGGTGGGTAGCGTGTAGAGCCAAGAGACAGTGCTCAGAGGTGGGTAGCGTGTAGAGCCAAGAGACAGTGCTCAGAGGTGGGTCATGTGTGGAGCCAAGAGACAGTGCTCAGAGGTGGGTAGGGGGTGGAGCCAAGAGGCAGTGCTCAGAGGTGGGTAGGGGGTGGAGCCAAGAGACAGTGCTCAGAGGTGGGTAGTGTGTAGATCCAAGAGACAGTGCTCAGAGGTGGGTAGGGGGCAGAGACGAAGGGTGACTCAGAAGGGAGATGTTCCTGCTAAATTCTCTGAGAAAAAAAAACCTGGCTGCTAAAAAATATACGCATGCAGGGCTTTTTTTCAGGGGGAACTTGGGGGAACTGAGTTCCACCACCTCTGGCTCAGACCCTTTGGTGCCTGCTCACTACAATCACTTGTAAACACAGAAGTCTGGTTTCTGTGTGTACAAGTCACAGCTCTGCACTCTGTGTGTTACCCCCTGAACTCTACACTCTGTATGTAATGCAATCCTGGTATTTAATGCCCCTTTAAGACCCTTCTACTGTTTGTGAAATCTGAACGGGGTCGTGGTTGAGTTCCTGCACCTATTTTCTGAGAAAAAAAGCTCTGTACGCATGTACAATCTGACAGGATGGTTGTACCAAAATTGATCGATGGATCAACTTGGGTAAATTCAGCCTGCCCATACATGGTTCCAATCCTGCTGAACCAGCTGAGATCAGAACTATGTATGGGCAGGCTGAATGTACCCAACTTGACCCATCGATCTACTTGGGTGCAACCATCCTGTGAGATTTTACATGCGATTATTGCTAGCCTATGAGCGGCTTTAGTGAGTGAGGTTGAGGAAACTACACTCAGTAGGGAAAAAGGGATAACATGGTAAATGCTCAAGTAGACCCTTTTACCAGCTCACGTGTCTCTGGTGGATTGGCGAGTAATCCACTTTTCTCGACAGATTTCAATAAATGATTCAGCTGATCACCGTCGAAGGGCCTCATTGCTATTTATGGGCTTGTAGGAGGAACAGCGGCACAAACTACATCAGGGAAATCTTGTCATTGGAGTCTGCATGAGATATAAGAAGCCTGAAGGTGGTTGACTATAGAGCCTGCTTAACAAAACCATAATAACACAGATCTGTGGTGTCTAATCCTTCTCTGGCACACGTAACCAGTGGGCGCAGTGGTGCTTTCCAAGTGAGATTTGAACACACTTGTCTTTGTTCCAGACCCCATTGCGGAGATCACATGCTTATTAATTCACAGAGAGCGAGGTGTTCAGCACACTCTAATTACTCCTATTGAAACCTCACAAGACGCACGGATTCGCTTATTGTTTAATCGCACATTTAATCCTGCTATTCATCGAGTCAACTCCTAGAGAGCGATTTCTGCATTTTGTACCAAAGAGGATGTTGGAATAAAGATACATTTGTTCAAATCGAGGAGTTGACTGAAGCCATTAGACCCTGTTGCATACAAATGGGCCTACCTAACCAGTCACCTCTTAGGGCCCTTTCACACTGGTGCGTTTTTGCCGTGTTTTCGCGGTAAAAATAGCGCTATTAAAACGCTCCCCATGCCCCTCTCCATTGAAATGAATTAAAAACGTGGTAAAAACGTGGTAAAATCGCAGTGTTTTACCGCGATTTTAATGCTCCGTTTTTACCATGTTTTTACAGCGGTTTTTAATTCATTTCAATGGAGGGGGCATGGGGAGCGGTTTATGGGCGTTTTGATAGCGCTATTTTTACCGCAAAAATGCGGGAAAAACGCACCAGTGTGAAAGGGCCCTAACGGGCTCCTTCCACAGAATGTCTCGATCCATCCACCTTTAGGCTGCATTCACACCTTGGCGCGGATTGCGGCGTTTTGTACCGCGATTTGCCGCGACAAAACTCTGCGATTGTGAATGCAGCTTACCCCCAGGTCCACATCTCCTATGCCGAATGCCGAAAGCCGCCTGAAAAAAAGGTCCGGGACTTGTTTTCAGGCGGCAGGCGTACGGCGTTCGGCATGTGAACCATCTCCAAAGAGGGCAATGTGAAATCATCCCTCCAGCGTCTTAGGGGCTGCTGCGGCGTCGCGCTTTAGGCGTATATACGCCTAGGTGTGAACAGAGCCTTAGAATCAACCCACATACTGTAAAATCAATGGGAATTATAGATTGTTGACATCATTCCATGGTGGTTGGATTAGGGCAGTGATAGCCAACTTTCTTGATACGGGGGGGGGGGGCTTAAGTGCGACCCTCAACATCACCAAAGGGCAGCACTGATAAAAATCTGTGAATATTCATTATCAGAGACAGCAGACACCGTGTGATATGGGTAAAGTAACATTAAACCTTCCTGCAGCAGAGAATCACTATAAAGACTATGGCCCAGATTCACGTACATCGGCGCATCTTTGTGCCGGCGTAGCGCATCTCATATGCGCTACGCCGACGTAACTCTGAGAGGCAAGAGCAGTATTCACAAAGCACTCGCTCCCAAACTTGCGCCGGCGTAACATAAATTGGCCGGCGTAAGCCCGCGTAAATTCAAAGTAGGTGGACGGTGGGCGTGATTCATTTAAATGAACCGTGACCCCATGTAAATGAAGGGCCGAACGAACGGCGCATGCTCAGAATCACGTTGCATATACTCCCTAAGATACGACGGCTCAATGCCTACGACGTCAACGTAACCTACGCCCAGCCCCATTCACGTACGACTTACGTAAACGACGTAAAATACGACGGCTGTTCCGACGTCCATAACCTAACATGACTTACCCCTGCTTTATGAGGCTTAACTTTACGCCGGACGTACGCCTTACGTAAACGGCGTAGATTACAGCGACGGGCGCAAGTACGTTTGTGAATCGGCGTATCTCGGTCATTTACATATTCGAAGCGTAAATCAATGGAAGCGCCCCTTGCGGCCAGCGTAAATATGCGCCCAAGATACGACGGCGTAGGAGACTTACGTCAGTCGGATTAAGCCAAAATTCAGGCGTATCTTGTTTTCTGAATCAGGCGCATAGATACGACGGCGCATTCGTGAACTTTTTAGAAGATACGTTAGCGTAAGTCCTTTCTGAATCCGGGCCTATGTGCATGATACAAGTGTAGCGCCCTCTACCATAGGTAGGTGTTAGAAGTGAGGTTTTTACCTGCCAGGCAGGTAAATTTAGGCAGGTCTATTCTGCATGCTAGGCCTGCTTGTTTTGATCTGGGGGGCAGGGAGTGGTTAGTGTAGCAGTGGGTGTAACCACCTGTGCTTCACTTCTTGAGCGCCTCCCCTGCCTCCAGCGAGAATGTTCTGGAAGAGGGGCAGGGCTGAGAATTGGAGTGACAGGGAGCTCATGTGAGGAGCCTTGACCAATCCCCAATTGGAATTGGCAGGGGGAAGGCCTCCTACATAAGCTTAGGTCCAGCCCATCTGGGGGGGTTCAGGCCTCGGCGGAGGAGCACGGGAGCTGGGAGGAGGTGTTCTGGAACAGAGGAGCTGAAGAAGCAGTCGGTACTCATGTCCGGGTAAATTCTTCACCAAGGACTCAGGGCAGGAGAAGATCGGTGAGTGAGGCATAGTGGATATCTGGAGGAGGCATGTCAGGGGAGCTGGGTGCAAGGCCAGAGGAGAGATTGTGGGATTTTTTTCAAATCGATGTGGCCTGCAGGCACAGAATTTGCAAGTCGGGCTAACTGGGATCAGTATTCCACCAACTATATAAAGCTGCTAAACAACTAGGCCATCAAGAGGGGATACTGCCTCTGGCCTATTATAATTCAGCAAGTCCAGCCACCACCGGGGATTATGATCCCTGGTGCAGTGTAAAGATGATGGGGCGGAGAGACTAACATTGTACAGTGAAGTTTGTGCAGGAGGAGAAGAGTCCTGGGAGTAACAGTCTACAGGAGTTGGTGCAGAGGAGAGACTGTAAATGTAAGGCCGGGTACAGACGAGCAAACATGTACGATGAAACCGGTCCGTCGGACCGTTTTCACCGTACATGTCTGCCCGGGGATTTCTGTACGATGGCTGTACTAACCATCGTACAGAAGTCCGCGCGTAAACAATACGCGGGGCGTGTCCGCGGCGATGACGCGGCGATGACGCAGCGACGTGGGCGGGCCTGCCTTTTAAATGCTTCCACGCATGCGTCGAAGTCATTCGACACATGCGAGGGATGGCGGGCGCTCGGACATGTACGGTAGGTCTGTACAGACGACCAAACATGTCCGAGCGGGCAGGATTCCAGCGGACTGTTTTAAAACAAGTCCAGGAATATTTGCCCGCTGGGAAAAGGCCCGGCGGGCAAATGTTTGCTGGAATTCTGCCCGCTCGCGCCTACACATGACCGAACATGTATGCTGAAACTGGTCCGCGGACCAGTTTCAGCATACATGTTTGGTCGTGTGTACGGGGCCTTAGAGTCCGCAATTGATTCAACAATTCATTAACGACGATGGTAAAGTGATCTGTTCTTTGGGCATCCCATACCCCTTCCCCAACCAAGTTATATCGCCCAAATAAACAAAACAAAAGCAAATGACTGTTCATTGTCTCCTGGAGAGTGATGTATGAAGGTCTGGCAGCATGGTGGATGTTAGTAACTGGTAGAAGGGGATGGTAAGAGACTGCAGACATTATACAGGAGATGGTCAGAGATTGCAGACATGATAACAGAGATGATCAGAGACTGCAGACCTGATACAAGAGATGGTCAGAGACTGTGGACATGATACAAGAGAGGATTATAGACTGCAGACATGATACGAGAGATGGTCAGAGACTGCAGACATTATACAGAAGATGATCAGAGACTACAGACATTATACAGATGATGGCCAGACAATACAGACATTGTACAGCAGATGGTCAGAGACTGCAGGCATAATACAGGAGATGGTTAGAGACTACAGACATTATACAGGTGATGGCCAGACAATACAGACATTGTACAGGAGATGGTCAGAGACTGCAGTAGTAATACAAGAGGTGATCAAACCTTGCTGACATGATGCAAGAGATGGTCAGAGACTGCAGACATAATACAAGAGAGGTTTGGAGACTGCAGACATGATACATGAGATGGTCAGAGACTGTGAACATGATACAAGAGAGGATCAGAGACTACAGACATGATACGAGATATGGTCCGAGAGGGCAGACATTTTACAGGTGATGGTCAGAGACTGCAGACATAATACAAGAGAGGTTTGGAGACTGCAGACATGATACATGAGATGGTCAGAGACTGTGAACATGATACAAGAGAGGATCAGAGACTACAGACATTATACGACAGATGGTCCGAGAGGGCAGACATGGTACAGGAGATGGTCAGAGACTGCAGTAGAGATGATCAAAGATTGCTGTCATGATACAAGAGACCAGCTGGACCCGCTTATTGGCTCTCACTGTGTCCAATCACAGCGGGAGCAGCGTTTCTGGGGGCGCGAGCGCTCAAAACCAAATGCGTGAAATCACGTTGTACCTGTACGTGATTTTGCGCAGGCAGGCTGCCCTGCCACAGTATATATAAGGTTAGGGTTAGGGATTTGGGACTATTGGGAGCGGGATTGGGGTTAGGGTTAGTGAATTAGGACAATTGGGAGCGAGATTAGGGTTAGGGATTTGGGACTATTGGGAGCAGGATTAGGGTTAGGGATTTGGGACTATTGGGAGCAGGATTAGGGTTAGGGATTTGGGACTATTGGGAGCGAGGTTAGGTCCCGGCTTCAAAAACGCCCCTCTCCATTGAAATGAATTGAAAACGCTGTAAAAACGCCTGAAAAACGCCCATAATCCGCCCTGAGCTGTAGAAAAGTCACATGATCTCACAAAAAATTAAACATGCAAGCAGAAAAGAGAACATCTACAACAACAGGAATACAATTATGAGAAGATCAAAATGCCCCTAAAATATCCCATAAAAATTAAGTTTTGAAGTAAAACAACACACTACTGGATTTACTTTACAATACATTGCTTGTTTTACAAGATCCCTAACCCTAATCTCACTCCCAATAGTCCCAAATCCCTAACCCTAATCTCACTTCCAGTAGTCCCAAATCCCTAATCCTAGTCCCGCTTCCACTAGTCCCAAATCCCTAACCATAATCCTGCTTCCACTAGTCCCAAATCCCTAACCCTAATCCCACTTCCACTAGTCCCGAATCCCTAACCCTGCTCCCAATAGTCCCAATTCACTAACCCTAACCCTAACCCTAATCCAGCTCCCAATAGTCCCACATTCCTAACCCTAACCCTGGGAGCGGGATTAGGGTTAGAGATAGGGATTTGAGACTATTAGGAGCGAGGTTAGGGTTAGGGATTTGGGACTATTGGGAGCAGGGTTAGGGACTATTGGGAGCGGGATTAAGGTTAGGGTTAGGGATTTGAGACAATTAGGAGCAAGGTTAGGGATTTGGGACTATTGGGAGCGGGATTAGGGTTAGGGATTTGGACTATTGGGAGCGAGGTTAGGGTTAGGGATTTGGGACAATTGGAAGCGGGGTTAGGGTTAGGGAATTGGGACAAGTGGAAGCAGGGTTAGGGTTATGGAATTGGGACTATTGGACGGGATTAGGGTTAGGGATTTGGGACAATTTGGAGCTGGGTTAGTGTTAGGGATTTGGGACTATTAGGACCAAGGTTAGGGTTAGGGTTAGGGATTTGGGACTATTGGGAGCGGGATTAGGGTTAGGGTTAGTGAATTAGGACAATTGGGAGCGAGATTAGGGTTAGGGATTTGGGACTATTGAGAGCAGGATTAGGGATTTGGGACTATTGGGAGCGAGGTTAGGGTTAGGGATTTGGGACTATTGGGAGCAGGATTAGGGTTAGGGATTTGGGACTATTGGGAGCGAGGTTAGGGTTAGGGATTTGGGACAATTGGAAGCGGGTTAGGGAATTGGGACTATTGGAAGCGGGATTAGGGTTAGGGATTTGGGACTATTGGGAGCAGGGTTAGGGTTAGTGAATTAGGACAATTGGGAGCGAGATTAGGGTTAGGGATTTTGGACAATTGGGAGCGGGATTAGGGTTAGGGTTAGGGATTTGGGACTATTGGGAGCGGGATTAGGATATAGATACTTAAGTTGCAATGCTCATCCGAGTGTAATTTCTGATCTTGTCTGGGTGCACTCTCAAATCCTCATATAGCAACACAAATTGTCCACTTGAGGTGTCTGCTTGGAGGATGGGATGAACCCAATAGCGACGTTTCTGCCTCTGTTGGTGGATATTCTCCCAATAGAGGAGCACAAACAACAAAAAAGCTCCATAAACTCCATCTTCTTTCTGTACCTTCTTCTCACCTCCACGAGATACCAGGAAGTAAACGGGAAGTGATGTAGAGAGGTGGGGTTGTCCATTGACGCCCATGCTTCAATAACGCTTGTAAACCGCTGTTAAAACGCCCGCAGCGTTGCAGTAATTTTACCACAAATGCGGTAAAAACGCGGTAAAATAGCGGTATTTTAACGCTCCGCTATAGGCGTTTCAAGTGTGAAAGGGCTCTTAAAGAACAAAAATTATAGAAAAAAAAAATAACAGAAAACAAAAGAAGGAAGAAAGGAGGCAATTGAGATACGAAGGCACGTGGGGCACATCAAACACTTCTAAAAACACTGATCTGGGTATAAAATCTCTGATAATTATTTAGCATAATAAAAGAAAGGCGAGATCATATTGGCCTGTTCATATGGCTTGGGGCTGGTTATCATTGGGATTTATATTAATTTCTCTGATGTGTAGATGACTGGCGTGATAAACAGCGGCCCTGTTAATAAATGGCGGTTAGATAAGAGCCCCCCACCACTTATCCGTCTTTCTTTTTGGAAATGATGCTCACATCGGCTCTATTAGATCAAACAAGTTTCCGCTTCACTCGCTATATATTGGCACGAGCCAATCATTTCCCAAAACTTTCTTTAACCCGCTGAATGCCTTTTCAGATATTCCCCGTGTGATCCTACGTGTGTCCTGTTATTTTGTGTCATTTCACGTTGTATATTTCCTGACTGAACTTGGCTACATTGTATGTGATACACAACATCCCGGGAGTGCAGTATGAGATTGTGATAATAAAGTCTATCTCTGGGGAAAGGAAAAATCCTCCCTTGCAGTGGGGCTGCCCTCTGCATTGCAAGGCTTAAAGCGGGAGTTCACCCGAAATTGTTTTTTTAACCTTAGATTGAGGCTCGTTTTGTCTAGGGGAATCGGGTAGTTTTTTTTTTAAATCGAAGCAGTACTTACCGTTTTAGAGAGCGATCTTCTCCGCCGCTTCCGGGTATGGGCTGCGGGACTGGGCTTTCCTATTTGATTGACAGTCTTCCGACGGTCGCATACATCGCGTCACGAGTAGCCGAAAGAAGCCGAACGTCGGTGCGGCTCTATACAGCGCCTGCGCATAGACGTTTGGCTACTTTTGGAAAATCGTGACGCGATGGATGCGACCGTCGGAAGCCTGACGGAAGACTGTCAATTAAATAGGAAAGCCCGGTCCCGCAGCCCATACCCGGAAGCGGCGGAGAAGATCGCTCTCTAAAACGGTAAGTACGGCTTCGATTTTAACCACTTCAATACCGGGCTTTAAAACCCACCTCCTTCCCGGGCCTATTCTGGCACTTCTCTCCTACATGTACAAATCCTCATTCTTTTGCTAGAAAATTACTCAGAACCCCCAAACATTATATATGTTTTTTTAGCAGACACCCTAAGGAATAAAATGGCGGTCATTGCAACTTTTTATCTTGCACCGTATTTGCGCAATCATTTTTCAAACGGCTTTTTTTTGTAAAAAAAATGGTTTCATAAATTAAAAAATAACAAAACATTAACGTTAGCCCAATTTTTTGGTAAAATATGAAAGATGATGTTACGCCGAGTAACTAGATACCTAACATGTCACGCTTTAAAATTGCGTACACTCATGGAATGGCGCCAAACTTCGTTACTTAAAAATCTCCATAGGCGACACTTTAAAATTTTTACAGGTTGCCAGTTTAGAGTTACAGAGGAGGTCTAGTGCTAGAATTGTTGCACACGCTCTAACGCACGCGGCGACACCTCACATGTGTGGTTTGAACGACGTTTACATACGTGGGCGGGACTTACGTGTGCGTACGCTTTTGAGCGCGAGTTACCGGGGACAGGGGCATTTTAATTTTTTTATTATTATTTTTTCTTTTTTATTTTACTTATTTCTTTATTTTTTACACTTTTTTTTTTTACACTTTTTTTTTCAATCGCTTTTATTCCTATTACAAGGAATGTAAACATCCCTTGTAATAGGAAATGTGTGTGACAGGTCCTCTTTAAGGAGAGATGCGGGGTCAATAAGACCCCACATCTCTCCTGCAGGCTGGAAAGAATGAGATCGTGAAAAAAAATTCACAGATCTCATTCAAACTAGCCGCAATTGCGGTTTGTTTACTTACGGGGACCCGGGCGTGACGTCATCACATCGCGCCCGGGCCTCCGACGGTCATAGAGATGACTGGTGACCAGATGGTCACCAGTCTTCTCTATGGCAAACATCCGGCGGACGGCGATCATCTCTCCGGGCCCCCGGTGGGACGGGAGAGCCCGGAGAAGCACCGGATGGCGGCGGGAGGGGGGATGTCCCCTCCCGCCGCCTGTAAGAACGATCTAGCGGCGGAACCGCTGCTATGATCGTTCTTACGGTGCGCAGGATCGCCGCCGCTAAAAAATGATATCTCAATGATGCCTCCGGGTGCAGGCATCATTGAGATATCCCCCCGCAAAGCCCATCACGTCATATGACGTCCACCCAGGATAACAGGTCCCCGTTTTGGACGTCATATGACGGCATGCGGGTGTCAAGTGGTTAAAAAAACACCCGATTCCCCTTGACAAAATGAGCATCAATCTAATGTTAAAAATTTACTTTTCGGGTGAACCTCCACTTTAAGTGCCCATTTAGGTCTATGGCAGGGATTTTTATCCAGGGTGCCGTATGGATTACCCTGGGGTGACACATGCACAGGACCCCGTTTGACTTGAGACCGTGTCATGAGTTGCCATGGTTTGGGCAGGGTGGCTGCCAGCACCACAACAACTCTAGGCAGTGGTGTATTTAGGTTTTGTGCTGCCCTAGGCCTGACTAAACTCGTGCACCCCCTAATTTAAATATGACACACCCCTTCCTGTCAAGGCCACACCCCTTGCTGTTTAACCACTTAAGGACCCTTTTACGCCGATATACGTCGGCAGAATGGCACGGCTGGGCACAAGCACGTATATGTACGTGTCTCTTTAAGGCACAGCCGTGGGGTCGCGAGCGCGTCAGAGTGAAAACCCGGAAGTCGCAATTCAACACGCCTTTACTACGGTAATTACAACATAAAAAAAAAAAAAAAAGGCTATTGAACTATGTCCATACAGCAATTAATTTGACCCGATAGAGTTGTTATTTTGGGTGAACTTCCGCTTTAACCAGCATAATGGTCCGGGTCTTAAGTGGTAAAAACCCGCCCTGAGATTTTTGAATGGGGGCACTAGTTCTGAGGGCGTGGGGGGGGGGGCAATGGATTCCCTTAATTTCCCACCTCCCGCCCTCTGATGAACTGTCAGAGCTAAAAGGTAGGGTTCTGAGGGTGTGGGGGGATGGATTCACTCAATTTGCATAGATTTCCTCTCACTTCCTGTTTGGCTATGGGGCAGGAAGTGAATGGAAATCTCTTCAACGGGACAGGGATGGTAAAAAATAAACTGACAGGGGCTATAACCCTCCCTTACTCTATCCAAAATATAAAAGAAGTGTTGCCTATAGTTCTACTTTAAGCACAAATTTCTGATAATTTGATGGAGGGACTAAGAAGATATAACATGCCAATGGTACAGCAGAAAACATATAGCACAGTGAGGAAGGTTTGTGGTCCAGGATGATAGTCAGTCAAAATTAGAAGTGGCACCCGCTCCCCCCACAGTTGCAGAATGCCGGGCACCCGCATAACGGAAGCAGTGCGGCCGCTTTATGGGGGCGCTAGACTAATTAGTCTCTCAGCCCAGTCTGCCCCATAAGGGTCCTTTCACACGTGCGGACCGTTTTTTAGATCAGTTTTTTATCATCAGTTGATCCGTTTTTTCATCCGTTTTACATCCATTTTTCATCAGTTGTCATCCGTTTTACATCCATTTTTCATCAGTTGTCATCCGTTTTACATCCGTTTTTCATCAGTTGTCATCCGTTTTTCATCCGTTTTACATCCGTTTTTCATCAGTTGTCATCCGTTTTACATCAGTTTTTCATCCGTTTTTTCATTCGTTTTTTTTTTTGTTAGAACTTTATTTTTATTACATATTTTGATGAAAAACGGATGTTAAACGGATCGTCCGCTAACATCCGTTTTTCGTCCGTTCCGTTTTTTTGACGGAAGAAAAATAGGGTTTTCTTCCGTTCAAAAAAACGGAGCTTAACGGAGACGGATGTTAACGGACGTTAGCGGATGCTCATCCGCTAACGTACGCTATCCCATTGGAAAGCATTGCAGTCCGTAAACGGACGTATGAAAAAAATGGATGAACGGTCCGCACGTGTGAAAGGACCCTTAGGCCCCGTACACACGAGAGGATCCATCCGCTGGAATTGATCCGCGGACCGGCTCCAGCGGATAGATCCCCTGGTGTGTACACTCCAGCGGATCTGTTTCCGCGGATTTTTATCCCCTGGGATAGGCGTCAGTTCAGGGCAGGGTGCGCTTTTAATTTTTAGGGCCAGATTCACAGAGCAAGTACGCCGGCGTATCTACTAATACGGCGGCGTACTTTCAAATTTCCCGCGCCGTATCTTTAGTTTGAATCCTCAAACCAAGATACGACGGCATTTGGGTAAGATCCGACAGGCGTACACCTTTGGATCTTAGATGCAATACTTCGGCGCCCGCTGGGTGGAGTTTGCGTCGTTTTCCGCGTCGGGTATGCAAATTAGCGATTTACGACGATCCACGAACGTACGCGCGGCCGTCGCATTTTCCTACGTCGTCTGTAGTCGGCTTCTTCCGGCGTATAGTTAAAGCTGCTATTTTTTGCATAAGTTGTCCGTGAATAGGGATGGACGTAACTCACGTCTAAGTTAAAAAAATGACGTTGTTGCGACGTCATTTCGCGCAAAGCACAGCGGGAAATTTCTGGACGACGCATGCGCAGTTCATTCGGCGGGGGGACGCGCTTCATTTAAATGAAACCCGCCCCCTGATCGCCGATTTGAATTCCGCCTCCAGAAATACACTACGCCGCTGTAACTTGCGGCGCAAAATCGTTGAGGATTCGAAATTCCGCCAGGTAAGGTACGGAGGCGTAGCGTATCTCTGATACGCTGCGCGGATCCAATTCTCTCTGGATCTGGGCCTTAATTATTATTTTTTTATTATTATAATTTTTTTATATATATATTTTTTTTATTATTTTTTTTTAAAATTATTATACATTTTATTATAAACAGATGTCCCATGACAGGCTTGTTATGACTTTCCCTTTTAGCCTACGCTTGCAACGTAATGCATGCACCACGCGTTTTCCAAAAAGCATCTGAAAAAGTCCGGCGCAACCGAAAACACTGGGCCGGATTCAGCATTGATTTACACCGGCGTATCCATAGATACGCCGCGTAAATTCAAAGCTGCGCCGGCGTATCTACTTTCTGTATTCAGAAAGCTAGATACGCCGACATTAGCCTAAGATCCGACTGGCGTAATTCTCTTACGCCGTCGTATCTTAGGGTGCATTCTCACGCTGGCCGCTAGGTGGCGCTCCCGTCGTTTTCGGCGTAGAGTATGCAAACTACCTAGTTACGCCGATTCACAAACGTACGTGCGCCCGGCGGTAGTTTTTTACGTTGTTTGCGTAAGGCTTTTTCGGCGTAACGTTGCTCCTGCTATTAGGTGGCGCAGCCAATGTTAAGTATGGACGTCGTTCCCGCCTTGAAATTTTAATTTTTTTACGTTGTTTGTGTAAGTCGTTCGCGAATAGGGCTGGACGTAATTTACGTTCACGTCGAAAGAAATGACGATTTGCGTCGGAATCTCGAGCATGCGCACTGGGATTCTTTCACGAACGGAGCATGCGGCGTTCGTAGAAAACGTAAAAAAAAACGCGGGGTCACCATAATTTAAATAAAACACGCCCCCCCCCCTTACACATTTGAATTACGCGCGCTTACACCGGCCCCATTTACACTACGCTGCCACAACTTACGGCGCAAGTGCTTTGTGAATACTGCACTTGCTCCTGTAAGTTGCGTCGGCGTAGCGTAAATACGATATGCTGCGCCGCCGTAACTATGCGCGCCCCTACCTGAATCTAGCCCACTGTTTTTTTTTGTGTCTTATTTCTGCATCCTCCCTTTCTCCCCCTCCGATGTCTCCAGGCATCCTCCGGGAGGACAATGGCCTCTCTCTAGCTAGCTTTATTGACACAGCTTATGGGAAACACATTGCATTTTTCTCATTTGTGACATATTAGATACATTCTTTCCTGCAGTGAGCAGAAACTTCTGAGCCTTCCCTTTTTTTTTTTAATCCCTTCTCACTCCCTCCCAGCTTTCCAAGCCATCCTCCTCCCCCCTGCAGCCTCCGCTCTCCCATCCACAGCACCTCCCTAGCAACTTGTAGTCCACAGGGGCCCCTGCCTCCCATACAACCTAATGGAGCAGCTGCCTCTGGCTGGACTACGCCTCCCAGAATCCCCTGGGCTCCAGGCATCTCCCTGTGCTTGTCTATTGGCCTGCTGTCCTGAGGAATGATGTCATGATAAGAAAAGCAGGGAGAACTCCAGTGCCTTTTATTGTGCATGGAGCCTGTGCAGAGGACGCCTGCTGCTGCTGCCTGCATCCATCCCCAGCCCACCGATGAGCCGCTGATTCCAGCCGCACACACCCTGTTTTATTGTATGCACCCTTCTCAAGGTAAGACACCCCATTGATGATTTATTTTATTATTTTTATATTTAGGGCTTGCAATCGGTGCAAAGTTGTCCTGCAAAATCCGCCGCGCTGAGATCCTTGTCGGGGGGGGGACTAAAGGACCGGCCACTGGGATGCTTGGCAACTTAATACTAGTCAGCTGGTTGGTCCCTCTGCAATGCTGTGTGTATATTTTATAATACAGGGCGCCTGATCGCAGATCGCTGGCTGCGAAAATCAACGCCAGGCAGCTGGGAATCCTCAGAAAGATTCAACATCTGGATATCCTGAGGCTCCTCCACTTAAATCTGCAGCCACCGGGGGTTTATTGCTGGTCCATGCGACCAATCGGGTTTATATGAATAATAATCGCTCAAAGGATAATGACGACAACAAAAACAATAATAATAATCAAATACATAAGAGGGTATAGGTGGGTTGTACTTGCCACCCGTGTTTGGACGACGCTGTCTCTGGCTCTGCGCCGTGGTCAACTTTTCAGTCATTTTTTTTTTCATTACCATCATTATTATAAAATATTATTATTAATACTATTTATAAATATTAATTATAGCAATAGTATTAATAATCAAACACATAAGAGGGTATAGGTAGGTTGTACTTGCCACCCATGTATGGACGTCACTGTCCCTGGCTCTACACCTTGGTCAACTTTTCAGTATTTTTTTTAAAACATGGATGCAATATTTTTAATGTTGCCATCATTATTATTTTTTATATTTCTATTAATACTATTTATAAATATTAATTATAGCAATAGTATTAATAATTGAACACATAAAGAGGGTGTACTTGCCACACCTGTATGGACGTTGCTGGCAATGGCTTTGCGCCTTGGACAACTTCTTAGTAATTTTTTAAAACAAAGTTGCAAAATTTGTAATTATTGTTTTCATTATTATTTTATATTATTATTAATACTATTTATTAATCATCATTTTAGCAATAGTGTTAATAATCAAACACAAACAATAATCAATAATCAGAGGGCATAGATGGATTGTACTGGCCACCGTGTATGGATGTTGCTGTCCCTGGGTAGTATTAATAATCAAACACATCAGAGGGTGTAGGGGGATTGGACTTGCCACCCTTGTATGGACATTGCTGTCCCTGGCTCTGCACCTTGGTCAACTTTTCAGTATTTTTTTTTTTAACAATGTTGCAGTATTTTTTCTTTTTATTATTACCATTATTATTATTTTTTATATATTAATACTATTTTTTATTAATAATTATAGGAATAGAATTAATAAAAAAAACATCATCAGAGGGTGTAGGGGATTTGACTTGCCACTTGTGTGTGGATGTTGCTGTCCCTGGCTCGGCACCTTGGTCAACTTTTCAGTAATTTTGAAAAGCAATGTTGCAAAATGTATTATTATTAATATTAATATTTTTTAATAATATTAAAAACCATTTATAAATAATAAGTATAGCAAAAGTATTAATAATCAAACACGTAAGAGGGTGCAGTGGGATTGCAGTTTCCAACTGTATCTTGTTGTTGTTGTTGTTGTTTATCCTTGGTTTTACGCATTTTTTAAACAATATTACAAAAATGTATTGCAATTGTTATAAAAATAGGTTGGTTGTAGTTTCTGACCGTACCTAAAAAAGTTGTCCTTGGTTCTACACTTTTTTTTTTTTTTTAACAATATTACAATAATTTTTTACCAATGTTATTATTATTATTATTATTATTATTATTATTAATAATACTATATCTGAATAATCATAAGCTTTATCACAACAACATTAAACGTATACAGTTGGTATGAAGACTGATTGTAGTTTCTGACTGTACCTGACATTTTTTGGCCATGGTTTTGCACCGTAGTAAATTTTACAATCAATATTTTTAACAATATCACAATACTTTCTTAACATATTTATTATCGATACTATTGATGAATCGTCATTTTAATTATGATCATTAAAACAATAATTATGTAATATGTGGGAATATGTAGGTTGCTTGTTGTTTCCAACCATACCTGAAATGTTTTGGCCCTGGTTATGTGATCAACAGGATTACTTGACAATAATTTAACAATTTTACAGTTTTTTCTAACAATATTACAGTAGTTTCGTCTTCTTCTTGAAAAAAACTACTGATGAATCATAATTTGATTCTAATAATTATAACAATAATAATATAATATATGAGACTGTGTAGGTTGTTTGTAGTTTCCAATCGTACCTGAAATGTTTTGGCCTTGGTTCCAGGATCAGCATGGTTACTTGACAGTATTCTTCTTTTTTTTTTTTTTTTACAATATTTTAATAACTTATTTTTTATTCTATTATTATTATTATTATTATTATATATTATTATTGGTGAATTTTTGCCCAGCTTGCTTAACTTTACAAAATATTCTTCTTTTTAATATTATTGTTATTATTATAATACAGGATTTATAGTGCTAAGAGTTTGCGCAGGACTTAATAAAATAAAGGCAGACATTAGTTACATTACAGCTTGCTACACAGTTCTACGAATGATGGGTATTCTGTTTGTTATCTTAGAGTTTTTTTCTTATTTAAAGTAAAACAAGAAATAAATATGAATTTATCAAGTTTGGTACATAGCTCCCAACTGTCCCATTTTATAACCACATCCCGTACAGACGTCTATAACAGGGGCCTCCAAACTACGGCTTGTGGGCCACATCCAGCCCGCTACAAGAATTTATGTGGCACTCAGCTAGGTTCAGTGGCGTATGCACAATGTGCACTGTTGATTAGACAGCACATTACATGGTAAGACCTACCCCGAAAATAAGTCCTACTGTGTGTTTTGTAACCAAAATTAATAGAAGACCTGGGCTTATTTTCGGGGGAAACACGGTACAGTCTTGAGGAAGGAAAGGAAATGAGGGACATGATTGAAATTAGAAGGTCCCTTGCACACAGGGCTGTCTAGCTGCAATGTGATTTAGTGCAACCAGGAGGGACATATGCAGAGTCCAGCCATACCTTGAGCAGCCTGTCAAAGTATAGGGCAGGCTGTGGCTGGATGGGGCTGAATGCTGTACCAGGTGGTACTGGCGTTCAGGGCCATGTTCAGGCCAAAGGTCCAGCAAACTATTTGTACAATTTAGCATTCAGCCCCGTCCAGCCGCAGTCTGCCATAGACTTTGACAGGCTGCCTGCAACAGGTCTCGACATGAGGGATTTACTGCAGCTGGACAGCAATGTATGCCACCTCAGATAGCAAGCAATTGAGCTGCAAGTTTGAATACGACTTGCTAAGCTATTGCTAGACTTGCCAGGCTTCACAAGTTGGTTGCACAATTGCAGCAAGTCCGCATTGCATGACTCCAGGTCAACTTTATTTGCAAACATTCTGCAAGTCTGCTGCAAGTTCTGGTTCAGTTATGTTGTGCAATAGTCCTCCCACCACAGGGGGTCACTGTGGCTGAATTTTCATACAGTAGACTTGCAGAGCTCTTGCTGTAGGCTCACCACTGCAACTTTGCTTTTGCTGGAAGACTTGCCATGCAAATTTGCTACAAATTGGAAAAGTGTCAACTAGAACTTGTGCTTCAAGTGCTCTGCAAGTGTACAACTTGCCAGTGAAAATGCGCAGCAAGTTAACAGACTTACAATTCAACACTGCCACGCATTTGTGGCAAGTTATCCTTGCTATCTGAGAGGGACTTGAGGCTTCATTCACACTGGCAGTGTCACACTTGTGTTTATATGCGTTTAGAGGACATTTCAGATCTGTCTCGCATCACCTTTCTGAGGGGTGGCCTGGGCCACGCAAGTAGGGTTGCCACCTTTTCTTCAAGCCAAACCTGAACACTTTAGCACCCTGGAACACCTTTGGGTGCCCCAAGGAGAGTAGTAATGTGGTGCGCATAGCGTGTCGCAGCGAACAGTGGATGTTGTGAAATTGCTCTTGCTGACATCACCACCCTGCTCCCCAGTGATGCCGGTACCTGCCCCCAGACAGCTCACCGCAGTTCCCGGATGGCAACAGATTTGTGTGTGACTATCCTGGTTACTTGGGGAGTCACAGCCTGGTCTAAATAATGTGTCCGGGTTTCAGTCTGCCTGAAACCCAGACACAAGATTCAAAACCCAAACTGTCCGGGTGAGTCCTGGGCAGGTGGCAATCTTACACGCAAGTATAAGCAAGCACTTCTGTGCAAAGCAGGAACTCCTCTTTCCGGCCCACACGCTGCAAAA
Organism: Rana temporaria; assembly: GCF_905171775.1. NCBI lineage: Eukaryota > Metazoa > Chordata > Amphibia > Anura > Ranidae > Rana > Rana temporaria. The sequence goes on along the minus strand of NC_053490.1, from coordinate 25,596,028 downwards.
AAAAAATTAAAATGCCCTATTTACCTCATTTGGGTCCTGGACCTCTTCTTTCCCTTTTTGTTTTCATCTGGCGAGTCCTTCTTCTAGGAATCCACATCACTGTCTGTGTATCTCAGATACTTCCCATTGTTGGAGGCAAAAGTTGCAGCAATGGGTGGTCCTATCACAGATTCTTCAGGGGCAGCAAAACTATGGAGGGTTAGTGAGGCTACCAGTCCCCAAAAATATAATGAGCTGGCAAAACCATCTGGTCCCCAGGGCAAGGAACAAGATTTCCAGAACAAGGAGGAGGTGAGTATTGAAGACTGCATCCCGTTATGTGGCAGGACCAGGCCTGAGTTCAGGAGGACACCATTTTCAATCTGAAGCTAAAATCAAGAACTGGAGGACATGACTTCAAACGAGAAGGAGGATAATCAAAACGAATCTTAGGCCCCGTACACACCATAGAATCTATCCGCAGATAAATCCCATCGAATGGGTTTCAGCGGATAGATTCTATGGTGTGTACACTCCGGCGGATATTTATCCGCGGATATTTCCGAATTCCAGCAGATAAATATTTGTCGACATGCACAGAATATCTATCCGCTGGAATCGGATCCCACGGATGGATCCGCTCGTCTGTACAGACTCACCGGATCCATCCGTCCAAAGGGATTCCCCGCACACGTCGTAATGATTTGACGCATGCGTGGAATTCCTTATATGACAGCGTCGCGCCCGTCGCCGTGTCATAATCGCGGCGACGGCGCGACACGTCATCGCCAGAGGATTTCAGCGCGGATTTCAATGCGATGGTGTGTACACTCCATCGCATGAAAATCCGCCGAAATCCTCGAGAGGATTTATCCGCGGAAACGGTCCGCTGGACCGTATTCGCGGATAAATTCTCTCGTGTGTATGGGGCCTTAGGCTTCTTTCACACTATGGATTGTATGTCCGTTTTATAATATCCGTATTACACCTATTAACGGACGTTTATTAACGGATTTAATAACGGATACATACGGATAAATATTTTACCATTCTTCCTTTATTGAAAACGGATAATGTTTATCCGCATATATCCGTATACAGTAGATCCGTTATATCATTCCTTTCTAACGTCCGTTAATAAAAACCATTTCACCCTTTCTTGAAGTCCAGCTCCAGAAGTCTTTACTGAGCATGCTCAGTAAAATGAACGTCCGTTAACATAACGGACATTTACGGAGACATTTACTAACGTCTGTGCGCCATAGACTTCAATGTTAAAATATAACGGACGTTAATATATCCGTTACTTGCAACGGACAAAAAATGGACAAAAAATAGTGCAAGACCCGTCACATATTCCGTTACAACTAACGTCCGTACGTTATAACGGACTATTACGGATCTTTACGGAACATAAAAAAATCCCATAGACTTTAATGATATTTTATAAAGGACGTATAACTTCCGTTTTTTAACATTATCTGACGGATTTTAATACGGATTATTAAAACTGATTTATTTTGTAGTGTGAAAAGGGCCTTAGAACATATTATTTTACTGAAAGAAGGAAAAAACAACAACATCAAAACTTAAAAAAAAAAACGGTTTTAATGGACCACTTGCTTAATTTCTGCCATCACTCTTCTAAACTCTATACCGGCCCTTTTCAACCTTTTCAACACAGAGGAACCCTTGAAATAACTTTCTGGATTCTAGGAACCCCTGCTACAAATGACCATATCTACAACTCGTGATACAATAGTGTGATGGTCAGTGGGCAGAATGATCCTTACACTTGTGGTCATTAAGAAGAATCCGCCCCCTCCCCCCCCCCCCCCCCCCCATACAGATAGCTAAAAAGATCAATGGTGCCAGTGGGAACTTATCTGAGAGGCAGAAATTTCTCATTGGACAAGGAACCCCTAGCAACCTTTGGAGGAACCCTAGGCTTCAATGGAACCCTGTTTTTTTTACACAGAGGAACCCCTGAAATAACTTTCTGGTCTCAGGGAACCCTTACTACAAATGACTATGGGCCAGATTCAGGTAGACTTACGACGGGCGTATCAGTAGATACGCCCTCGTAAATCCGAATCCCCGCCGTCGTATATTTAAGCGCATTCTCAAACTGAGATACGCTTAAATATTGCTAAGATACGACCGACGTAAGTCTCATACGCCGTCATATCTTAACTGCATATTTACGCTGGCCGCTAGGGGCGTGTACGCTGATTTACGCCTAGAATGTGTAAATCAGCTAGATACGCCTAAGGGGTTTTCAGGCGTACAGATAAACCACCAAAAAGATGGCGCAGCCAATGTTAAGTGTGGACGTCGGAACCGCGTCCAATTTTTCAAGTTTTACGTCGTTTGCTTAACTCGTCCGTAAATGGGGCTGGCCGTAATTTACGTTCACGTCGAAAGCATTGACGATTTGCCAACGTCATTTGGAGCATGCGCACTGGGATACGTCCACGGACGGCGCATGCGCCGTTCGATCGAAACGTCATTTACGTGGGGTCACACTTAATATGCATAAAACACGCCCACAGCTTCAACATTTGAATTAGGCGGGCTTACGCCGGCCCTAATACGCTACGCCGCCGTAACCTTGGGCGCAAAATCGTTGAGAATACCATACTCGCCTCTCAAATTTACGGCGGCATAGAGTATAGGAGATACGCTACGCCCGCCTAAATGTATGTGAATCTAGCCCTATTTCTACAACTCGTAATACATTAGTGTGATGGTCAGTGGGAACTTATCTGAGAGGCAAAAAAATCTAACCCCTAGCAACCTTTGGAGGAACCCTAGGTTTCTATGGAACCTTGGTTTTTAACACAGAGGAACACAAAGGAACACAAAAGAACACATGAAATAACTTGAAATAACTTTCAGGTCTCAGGGAACCCCTACTACAAATGACTATATCTACAACTCGTAATACATTAGTGTGATGGTCAGTGGGAAGAATTCTCCTTACAATTGTGGTCATTGGGAAAAAAGTGCCCCCTTACAGATGGCAAAAAAGATCAATGGTGTCAGTGGGAACTTATCTGAGAGGCAAAAAAATCTGATTTCTCAAGGAACCCCTAACAACCTTTGGAGGAACCCTAGGCTTCCATGGAACCTTGGTTGAGAAACCCGGATCTATATTGTGTTGTCTTTTTCAACCTGTTCTATCATTATATCATGATGCTGCTTGGTCCTCAATGACAGCATCAACTATCATCTTATGCCCCGTACACACGATCGGTTTTCCTGTTGGAAAAAGTCTGATAAGAGCTTTTGGTCGGGAATCCCGACCGTGTGTATGCTCCATCAGACTTTTTCCAACGGAAAAACTGCTGGAAAAAGATGGAGAGCAGGTTCTCTATTTTCGGAATTTCCAATCGTGTGTACAAATCCCGGCGCGCTAAATTCCGACTCATGCTCGTAAACAAATCAACGCATTTTGGAAGCATAGAACTTAATTATATTGGCTTGACGTGGTCTTTTACGTCACCGCGTTCTTGACAGTCAAAAGTTCACCAAACTTTTGTGTGACCGTGTGTATGCAAGTCAGGCTTGAGAGGAATTCCGTCGTAAAAACCATCCAACTTTTTCCTGACGGAAAAACTGATCGTGTGTACGGGGCATTAGAGTAGTTGCTCTTAACCTTTTTTTGAGTCACAAACCCCTTTATGGACCCCCACAATGATTTAAATTTATATGGTAACCATGGGCCAACAATACGTCAAGAAACGCTTAGCGTCGGCGCTATAAGCAGTAGCAGTGTACATTTCCCTTCAATGGGAAACCATTGATTGGGACAAGGGGGAGGACTATATAGTGAATGTAAACTTTTTTTTTTTTTTTTATCTGACCCATGTTAACCACTTCCGGACCGCCGCATGTACATTTACGTCGGCAGAATGGCACGGACAGGCACATTGGCGTACCTGTACGTCCCTGCCTAGACGTGGGTCAGGGGTCCGACCGGGACCCCCCCCCCCCCGGTCCATGCGGCGGTTCCCGTGGCTTCAGGAGCGATCCGGGACGAGGGCGCGGCTATTCGTTTCTAGCCGCCCCCTCGCGATCGCTCCCCGGAGCTGAAGAACGGGGAGAGCCGTATGTAAACACGGCTTCCCCGTGTTTCACTGTGGCGGCGCATCGATCGAGTGATCCCTTTTATAGGGAGACTCGATCGATGACGTCACACCTACAGCCACACCCCCCTACAGTTGTAAACACACACTAGGTGAACCCTAACTCCTACAGCGCCCCCTGTGGTTAACTCCCAAACTGCAACTGTCATTTTCACAATAAACAATGCAATTTAAATGTATTTTTTGCTGTGAAAATGACAATGGTCCCAAAAATGTGTCAAAATTGTCCGAAGTGTCCGCCATAATGTCGCAGTCACGAAAAAAAATCACTGATCGCCGCCATTAGTAGTAAAAAAAATAAAAAAATAATAAAACTATCCCCTATTTTGTAAACGCTATAAATTTTGCGCAAACCAATCGATAAACGCTTATTGCGATTTTTTTTTTTACCAAAAATAGGTAGAAGAATACGTATCGGCCTAAACTGAGGACATTTTTTTTTTTATATATGTTTTTGGGGGATATTTATTACAGCAAAAAGTAAAAAATATTGAATTTCTTTCAAAATTGTCGCTCTATTTTTGTTTATAGCGCAAAAAATAAAAACCGCAGAGGTGATCAAATACCACCAAAAGAAAGCTCTATTTGTGGGGAAAAAAGGACGCCAATTTTGTTTGGGAGCCACGTCGCACGACCGCGCAATTGTCAGTTAAAGCGACGCAGTGCCGAATTGTAAAAACCCCTTGGGTCATTTAGCAGCATATTGGTCCGGTCCTTAAGTGGTTAAGAACCCCTGGCTTAAAAGGCTGTTTCACATGTTTTTTTAATGGTTTGGTATGTGAGCCACTGTTTCCCTTTTTCGATAATCCAGATAAAGGGAAACGACTTTGCGAATGGTGTTTATTTTGTGTTTTCTGCAAAGGTTCCTTAAAGTTTTCAGCGTGAGACATTTTAAATGGGCTTACTAAAGTAAAGGAACGGTAAACACAGCTGTGTTCATTAACCTACTGTTGTCTACAGCATGCGAAAAGTGCAGCTTTTCATTTGTATTATACCGTATATAAATATTTTCTTCCCATATTTATAAGCACTGACAAATTCCTGAGTTTTTTACAGGGAACCTAAAATCGCACCAGAGGAGCTTACGGCCCCATACACACGGGAGGATTTATCCGCGAATACGGTCCAGCGTACCGTTTCTGCGGATAAATCCTCTCGAGGATTTCAGCGGATTTCTCTGCGATGAAGTGTACTCACCATCGCATTGAAATCCGCGCCGAAATCCTCTGGCGATGACGTGTCGTGCCGTCGCCGCGATTATGACGCGGCGACGTGCGCGACGCTGTCCTATAAGGAATTCCACGCATGTGTCGAATCATTACGACGCATGCGGGGGATCCCTTCGGACGGATGGATCCGGTGAGTCTATACAGACCAGCGGATCCATCCGTTGGGATGGATTCCAGCGGATAGATTTGTTTAGCATGTCAGCGAATATTTGATCTGCTGGAATCCATCCCAGGGGAGAAATATCCGCGGAAACAGATCCGCTGGAGTGTACACACCATAGGATCTATCCGCTGAAACCCATTCGCTGGGATTTTTCAGCGGATGGATTCTATTGTGTGTATGGGGCCTACCATCTAATGTTCCCACCATACTTATACAAGAACACAGTGTAAGGGGACTTTATCCACAAGCCAGTCAATAATCGCAGAGAAGAATCAGCTGTTTAATTTATTCACTTACCGTGTTTCTCTGAAACTTGCTAGAAAATGTGACTTTTTCAGGAAGAGTCAAATTCCCAAGCACAGCTCCCATCCACCTTTCATGTCACAGCCCTCTCCTCTTCTCGGAGGGTTTAATTACAGTCTGTGTTGGCCCAGCTCCTTGGCCCCTCCCCTCTATACATAGCTGCTTGCAGAAGAGTGAAGGGAAATACTATAGAGCAGCGCCGGTCCCCAACCTTTTTGGCACCGGGGGACCGGCTGCGTGGAAGAAAATTGTGGCAAGGCTCGGCGAGGGGGGGATGTAGGCACATGCGGGGGTAAGCGATTTTTTCACTGGCAATTTATCGGGGCAATAGCTTGGTGTTCTGCTGTTGGCGCTTCAATCATCATGGCACCATGGTTGGTATGGTGTCAAAATGACACCGCTGACGCCAACAATGGGGCACAATTCCTTCCACTGGCACCAAAGATGGGACAAAGTTTTTTCACACTGACCTCAGAACAGTGGCGGCTGGTGCCCATCAAATGCAGCCACTGTGCCATCAATTGTCACCACTGTTCCATGCCATCAAAAGCAGCCACTATGCAATGCCATCAAACACAGCCACTGTGCCATCAATTCGCACCACTGTGCCATGCCATCAAACGCAGCCACTGTGCCATGCCATCAAACACAGCCACTGTGCCATGCCATCAAACACAGCCACTGTGCCATCAATTGTCGCCACTGTGCCAATTGTCACCACTGTGCCCTTTAATTGTCGCCACTGTGCCCATTGTCGCCACTGTGTTCATTGATGTCATTGTGCCCTTTAATTGTCCCCACTGTGCCCATTGTCCCCACTGTGCCTATTGTCGCCACTTTGCCCATTGATGTCACTGTGCCCTTTAATTGTCGCCACTGTGCCCAATTATGCCGCTGTGCCAATTGTCCCCACTGTGCCTATTGTCGGCACTGTGCCCATTGATGTCACTGTGCCCTTCGTCGCCGCTGTGCCCTGTGAAATGCCCCTCCCCCGTGCCCGGCACTTACCTTTACTGGAGTCAGGCATCCACGTCCTCAACCCTCGATGTCTTCTCCAGCCCTCGATGACGCTTCAGCCAATCAGGTTTCCCGGTAGCCAGAACCGCCAAACCTGATTGGCTGAGACGCCTGTCAGTCTTATCCAAGGAACGCACCCCCCGTGCGTTCCGAGGATAAGCTTCTGGGGACCCGAGGGCTGTACTCGGAAAGGCACTTCCGTACAGCCAACCAGCTGCCGTTATTCAGATGGTCGGCGCCTCATGTCCGGCCATCTGAATAGAACAGCGGCGACAATAACATAGATTTGTGCAATGCATGAATCTATGTTATTAGACTCAGTGGCGGTGAGAGCCAGAGGGGGCGGCGCTCCAGCGCCCTCTATGGACGAACTGCCACTGCATCAGGACCTTTTGTACTCCCAATGGCCACAATCTGCCCCCCCCCTAATGTCTGAAGAACAGTAAACTGGACCCATGTTTAGAAAATTTGGAGAGCCCCGACCTATGACAAAAGGGAGCATCAGCAACTTTGATTTTCCTCTTCAACAGAGATCAAGTGCCGAGGCCTTCAGACATGGCCGACATCACAAGGAAATCCGAATAAGCATTTTTTCAGGAAAGTAATTATTTTATCCCTTCTGTTTTATTTATCTGTCCCAGGCTGACTGTTAGATTGGATTTATAGGTAACATTCTTATTTCCCGGTTAGAACGCACTGGTCCTGTGTAACCCCTAATGGCTGATCACTAGCAGTGGCCTTGTATAGATTAGTCCCCATTGTGTCACTGACTCAGGTCTATGCCTGTAAAGTGGGTGACCGCTCAATTAAGTATTGCGCTTACCTACGGCAAGGCAGGTCACCCTGACCTCATGTCTAGTTACACAGAGCCCAAAGCTCATTGTGTGCTTGTGAGGTCTATCTGCATTATAAACACTCTGTACAGGGTTTTGTTCAGGTGAGTACAACAAGATGTTTTTTTTTTTTTTACATTTTTATTTCATTTTTTTTCTTTTATATTGCTTTTAGTGTTTTCAATTCAGTAGGTAGGAGGGCTATAGCATATACAGGTCTTAAATGTTTATGCAACATTTCCGGTTAAAGCGGAAGTAAACCCATTCATTTAACAGTTTCAAAAAACAGTTACATTTCCGGCACTTGCCGGGAATGTAACACTCCCATTGGTTGCGCTCTCAACCAAACTGTTAAATCATCCAATGGCTGGTATCAGAACTGATCACATGTGCAGCATCATGGCAGTTGTAGTTAAAACCGAGGCCAAGATGGCCGCTTCCTTGGCTGTAAATGATGGGAGGGTTTACTTCCACTTTAAATAAGACATAGAACAGTTATTCAGTAAGCTACAACAACCAATCACAATTCATGTTTATCTGAGCTGACTCCAGTAATCTGAAATTCAATTGGCTGCCTTACAAAATAAGCTGAATATTGTCAATACTTGACAACACATATAAACAAGAAAAATAACATCAAACCATTTTAAACATATTTTACCAATTCACTATTATTTGTTCCATATGATGTAAATACACTATATTGTCAAAAGTATTGGGACACCTGCCTTTACTCGCACCTGAACTTTAATTACATCCCAGTCTTATAGGTAGATTCACAGAGAGCGTCGCAACTTTAAGGCGGCGTAGCGTATCATATTTACGCTACGCCAGCTTAAGTCAGAGAGGCAAGTACTGTATTTTCAAAGTACTTGCCTCCTAACTTACGGCGGCGTAGCGTAAATGCGGCGGGCGCAAGCATGCCTAATTCAAAATAGGCTGAGGGGGCGTGTTTTATAATAATTTGCTTTGACCCGACGTGATTGACTTTTTTTTTAAACAGCGCATGCGCCGTCCGCCTACATTTCCCAGTGTGCATTGCGGCTAAGTACGCCGCACAGTCCTATTGATTTCTACGTGGACGTAAATTACGTAAATCCCTATTCACGGACGACTTACGCAAACGATGTAAAATTTTCGAATTTCGAAGCAGGAACGGCGGCCATACTTTAACATTACTATTCCAACTATTTGATGGAATAACTTTAGGCCTGATAAAGCGTTACGTAAACGGCGTATCTGTACTGCGTCGGCCGGGCGTACGTTCGTGAATAGGCGTATCTAGTGATTTACATATTCTACGCCGACCGTAATGGAAGCGCCACATAGCGGCCAGCCAAAATATTGCACCCTAAGATAGGATGGCGCAAGCCGTCGTATCTTAGATAGGTTTAAGTGTATCTCTGTTTGAGAATACACTTAAACTTAGGTCGGCGCAGATTCCGAGTTAGGTCGGCGTATCTACTGATACGCCGACCTAACTCTATGTGAATCTAAATATTAGTCCGTAGGGTTCAATATTGAGTTGGCCCACCCTTTGCAGATATAACAGCTTCACCTCTTCATGGAAGGCTGTCCACAAGGTTTAGGAGTGTGTCTATGGGAATGTTTGATCACTCTTCCAGAAGCGCATTTGTGAGGTCAGGCTGATGTTTGTTATCCAGAATAAAGAATGTCCATTCAAAATACACTTTTTTAACGCTTTATTGCAGAAGCAAACTTTCCAAACAAAGGGCCAATTTAGGGTGCAGAACTGTGACCCGTGGACGTAGAAAATGCCCCATGAGTGGGGTGAATAGTGCCCATTGTTGATTTCAAAGAGAAGAATGGTGACCCATTGTTGGTATTCAAGGGAGGAATGATGCCCCATCATTGGTGGCTGTGGGAGGAATGGTGCCCCATCATTGGTGTCAGTGGATGGAATGGTGCCCCAAGAGCACCCAGCCATCTTTCCAGGTGTTACCAGTCAGTCCTTAATGGTGGTTCCACACATAGGGTGTTCTTTAAATGTAGGTCCCAAGGCTGTGCTGAAAATGCCCCATTAGTGGGGGGGGGGGATGGTGCCCATTGTTAATTTCAAAGAGAAGAATGGTGACCCATTGTTGGTATTCAAGGGAGGAATGATGCCCCATCATTGGTGTCAGTGGATGGAATGGTGCCCCAAGAGCAGCCAGCCATCTTTCTAGGTGTTACCAGTCAGTCCTCAATGGTGGTTCCACACATAGGGTGTTCCTCAAATGTAGGTCCCAAGGCTGTGCTGAAAATGCCCCATCAGTGGGGGGAATAGTGCCCATTGTTGATTTCAAAGAGTAGAATGGTGACCCATTGTTGGTATTCAAGGGAGGAATAAGGCCCCGTCATTGGTGTCAGTGGATGGAATGGTGCCCCAAGAGAACTCGGCCATATTTCAAGGTGATACCAGTCAGTCCTCAATGGTGGTTCCACCCATAGGGTGTTCCTCAAACATAGGTCACAAGGCTGTTCTGAAAATTCCCCATCAGTGGGGGGAATAGTGCCCATTGTTGATTTCAAAGAGTAGAATAGGGTGTTCCTCAAACTTAGGTCCCAAGGCTGTTCTGAACCAAGCCACAGGACCTAATCAGAGAAGGTCAAGGGTGGCAAGGTTCTTCCACCTTCTTCCTATGTGTCCATTTCTGGTTCTTCTGGCAGTTCAACCCAATTGGCTCTCTCAGTCTCTTCATATGACACAGACCTACATATTGTTGGTCATAGGTGTCCTGCTCCCATAACCTGAACCGCCAGGCCCAACCCGCAGCTGGTATTAAAAAAAAACATAGACTCCACCTACTCCATCACCAGAGGAGGGACAACAATTAAAGAGCACTACTTTTGCAGGTGTTTTTGATTGTTGTAGGACAAAATAATGTAGTAAAAAAAAAAAAAAAATTCTCAAGAATATCTATCTAATACATACAGTACCTTTTTTAGTCCGCATTTTTTTCTCCTTTTGGGTAAAAACCTTCTTACATAGTTACATAGTTAGTCAGGTTGAAAAAAGACACAAGTCCGTCTGGTTCAACCATAAAATAAATAAAATGTAAAATATCATACAATCCCATATACCCAATTCAATACCCACAGTTGATCCAGAGGAAGGCGAAAAACCTCAGCAGAGCATGATCCAATTTGCTTCAGCAGGGAAAAAAATTCCTTCCTGATCCCCCGAGAGGCAATCGGATATTCCCCTGGATCAACTTTACCTATAAATGTTAGTACCCAGTTATATTATATACAGTACATCTAGGAAATAATCCAGGCCTTTCTTAAAGTGGAGTTCCACCCATAAATATAACATTACATCAGTAGTTTTAAAAAAATGTCATTAGTCCTTTACGAAAAATGTTTTTTTTTTAGATGCCTTCAAAGTGTTGTTGCTAGGCAGAATAGTTAATCTTCCCACTTCCTGCACCTAGGTGCTTAACCTACACCGCACAGACTCCTGGGAATGTAGTGGGTGTAACTTTCCAGGAGTCTGTGCACTCCCCAGTCTCAAAGAATCATGTGACTTGGACAGCACAGGTGCTGAAACCTGATCTGACACTATTTGTGCAGCACTGAGCATGTGTGAGATCTGCAAGGCTTAAATCCAGGCAGTCATACAGTCTGGCTTCATGATGCCCACACTTAAGATGACCCCAGTCAATTTCTATTTTATAAAGTGTCTAAATGCTGTAACAACCTAACAAAACGGACCTTAGTTTACAGACTAACTTTACTAGAATACATTAAGCTTGTGTATTACAAGGGTATTTATATTTAAAAAGTGAAATTGTGGCCGGAACTCCGCTTTAATGCAATCTACTGAGCTGGCCAGAACCACCTCTGGAGGGAGTCATTTTCACAGCTCTTACTGTAAGGAAACTTTTCTGTATTTGGAGATCTCTTTTCCTCTAGACATGAGGAAAGAGTGCCCCTGTGTCCTTTGTGTTGACTGTAAAATAAATAACTCAACACCAAGTTCACTATATGAACCACTTACTGTATGTAAAATAGTTAATATGCAAATACAGTGATACCTATTATAAATAAGGTGCCAAATGTGATATTAAACCCTTTGCTCTCCATTTATGAACTATTTATATATATTTTTTTGTTCACTTAGACAGTTCATGGACTTTATTTGCCAACCTGGTATTTTTTGATGCGATTTTTGCACGGATTTTTGGACACTTATATATTGACTCACTTAGAGGGTGGATTATTTATTTATTTTTCACTATGTCACTGTACCAATATTATATTTGTTGATTTACATTTTCACCTATTTTTTTGAGCGCTGTTTAATATCACATTTGGCACCTTATTTATAATAGGTATCATTGTATTTGCATATTAACTATTTTGGATTCTATAATTTTTAAAGCAGCAGCTCTTGCATATTTATTAATTTATTCATTTATTTTATAAATATCACTAGTGTTCACATTTATTCTCCAGCTACGCGCAGTGAGGGTGGCTCACATTAGACGGCCCTTATCTCCACCCCTTTTTTCTACACTTACTGTATGTATTTATACATGTTGATCATATCCCCCCTTAATCTCCTCTATTTAAAAGTGAATCAATTCAGTTCCTCTAATCTTTCCTCATAGCTGAGCTCCTCCATGCCTCTTATCAGTTTGGTTGCCCTTCTCTGCACTTTCTCCAGCTCCCTGATATCCTTTTTGAGAACTGGGGCCCAAAACTGAACTGCAGTTCTATTCCATACTGGGATCCGACTACTACCTAGTGATTATTCAAGATACCCGAATGAGCATTGAGTGTGGCTACCCATCTTACATGTGTGGTGACAGAAATATTCTCTGAAAGCTCCAAAAGTAGGCTACTTGATTCCCCAGTTGGGTGTCTTGCAACCTTTTAGACGTTAGTCTAGGAACTAGAATCATATTGATCTTTTGTTGATTTTCTACTCTCCTGGATGAACTACTAGACTACAAATTTCTCCCATGGCGCTTTATCCCCCCTTTTCCTTCTCTCACAGATTTTCTGGAGAACCTCAGCATCTTTCAATATTGTCATCTTCACTTCTTTGTGTCCCCCCTTTGCTGTCAGTTTTGGAGGTTATCTCAGGATTAGGTTTTTCGTCTCCAACAGCAGGAAATATTTTTAATTGGCTGTTTGTGTTGCAGAGACAGCACACTGCCATTTCACATATTTGCTGAGACACATATACCAAGGTATCTGTGTGCGGGAGCACGGGGGGGGTGTTCCCAAGAAGTGACGGCTCTTTGCCTGCACATTATTTTAGGTTGTCAAGGCTTATTTTGTGAGAATGGAAAGCAATAGGGAAGTGCAGAAGGCAGTCACCCTGGGGCGGACTGATCATTGAGGCGCCATTAGGGGGGATATGATCAACATGTACAAATATATAAAGGGTCCATATAGTGAACTTGGTGTTGAGTTATTCACTTTACGGTCAACACTGAGGACAAGGGGGCACTCTTTACGTCTAGAGGAAAAGAGATTTCACCTCCAAATACGGAAAGTTTTTTTCACAGTAAGAGCTGTGAAAATGTGGAACAGACTCCCTCCAGAGGTGGTTCTGGCCAGCTCAGTAGATTGCTTTAAGAAAGGCCTGGATACTTTCCTAAATGTACATAAAAGAACCGAGTACTAAGTTTTGTAGGTAAAGTTGATCCAGGGTAAATCCGATTGCCTCTCGGGGGATCAGGAAGGAATTTTTTCCCCTGCTGTAGCAAATTGGATCATGCTCTGCTGGGGTTTTTTGCCTTCCTCTGGATCAACTGTGGGTATGGAGTTGGGTGTATGGGATTGTACTGTGTTTTTTAATTTTGTTTGTTTATTTTTTGTGGTTGAACTGGATGGACTTGTGTCTTTTTTCAACCTGACTAACTATGTAACTCGGGCACTGCCCGAGGGCCCCATGCCACTAGGGGGCCCCATCGGGGGTTGCCAGGCTCATTAAAACCAGGGACAGTATGTAAAAATCTGTTTTTTTTACATCTGTCCCTGATATGTCCAAAACCGACATGCGAAATGTGAAAATCCTGAGATTTTAGCTGCCCCTCCTCTGTAATGCCTCCTGGCTTGGTGGCCATCTGTAAACTGGGGGGCCCCATAATCTTCTATTGCCCGGGGGCCCCATGAGTTGTCAGTCCGCCCCTGCAGTCACCCATAGTAGCAGTGGCATAATTAAAAATATACGGGTCTGGTGCAAAGTTTGGTGCCCTCCACCTTGACATCTTTGAGGGCTTGTGTACATGAGAGTTGTTTTTCTGCAATTGACATGCATTTAAAATGCACATCAAACCCAAGTCTGCAGATCCCCATTGATTTCAATGGAGTAATGTAAATGACAACTCAGAGGTGTCTTTTAACCTGCTTTGGGTTGTGTTTCTTCAGACACAGCGGCCCAGATTCTCAACCGAGATACGACGGCGTATCTCCAGAATTAGAATTAGTTACGCATAGATATCCATTAGATCCAACAGGCGTAAGTCTCTTACGCCGTCGGATCTAAACTGCATTTTTTTTTGACCGCTAGGTGTTGCTTCCTTTGAATTCCGCGTCGAGTATGCAAATTAGCTAGATACTCAAATTCCCGAACGTACGCGCGGCCGACGCAGTAAAGTTACAATGTTTACGTTAGGCTTTTCCCGGCGTATAGTTGCCCCTGCTATATGTGGCGCAGTATGGCCGTCGTTCCCGCGTCGAAATTTGAAAAAGTTACTTAGTTTGCGTAACTCGTCCGTGAATGGGGCTGGAAGTAATTTACGTCCACGTCAAAACCAATACGTCCTTGCGGCGTATTAGGAGCAATGCACACTGGGAGATTTCCACGGACGGCGCATGCGCCGTTCGTGAAAAAACGTCAATCACGTCGGGTCACAGTAGATTAACATAAAACACATTTGAATTAGGCGGGCTTACGCCGGCCGATTTACGCTACGCCGCCGCAACTTACGGAGCAAGTGCTTTGAGAATACAGCACTTGCCCGTGTAAGTTGCGGCGGCGTAACGTAAATCAAATACGTTACGCCGCTGCTAAGATACGCCAGTCTACGAGAATCTGGCCCAGCATGTCCTATTGAGATGCATTTGCATTGTAAGCAAAAGCAGGTCAAATTCAGCCTTTTCATGTCAAGCTCTGCGTCCAAATAGATGTGTTGGTACCAGGGGCTTAACTAGAAATCACAGGGCACCATAGTAAAATATTGTATGGGCCCCCCCTGCCAGTGTGCCAATCAATTGCCGCTACTGTGCCCCATCAGATGCTGCCAGTGTGCCCATCAATTGCCGCTACTGTGCCCCATCAGGTGTTGCCAGTGTGCCCATCAATTGCCGCTACTGTGCCCCATCAGATGCTGCCAATGTGCCCATCAATTGCCGCTAATGTGCCCCATCAGGTGTTACCAGTGTGCCCATCAATTGCCGCTACTGTGCCCCATCAGATGCTGCCCAGAACTTACCTGTCTCGCAGCGGGACACCAGCGGTCTCCTGCACATCCTCCATGTCTTCTTCTGTCCTCTCTCAGGCGTCCAATCACAGCGCCTGACGTTTCAGCCAATCAGGTGACTGGTAACAGATCCGGCAACCTGATTGGCTGAGAGGCGGATTCAGTGTTAGCAAAGCAAATTCCTTCGCTTTGCTAACACACAACGACCATACATCGATTCATGCAATGCATGATTTGATCTATGGTGATTAGAGCCGTGCAAGAGAGAATGGGCGGCGCTCCTGCGCCCTTTATGGACGCACCGCCACTGAAGCTTACGCTGCTTACCGAGCCTCACTCGGCTGCGGGCCCCATAGTGCCTGGGTAAGTCGCTATGGGGGTATTTCCACCCCTGGTTGGTACAGTGTTGTGCTTGAATGGTAAAGGCTGCTTTTGACATCAGTGTCTATCTACACAAGCCCTTATTGCCGTCCTCCTTGCACTTTACTGCCCCACATTTTAGTGTAAAATCTCATTCATGAAGAGTGCGCCAGCAAGGAAGCAGCCAATAACACGTGTAGAGTGCAGGGATGCTGCCCCATGTGCCCATACACTTGGTCATGTGACCAAACACAGGGAGCGCACAAAGCGCTGGTCAATGGATTTTCATAATGGGGTAATAATGTAATGTATGGGGAGGTTAGTAACTGGCCCGGGTCATCCTTGGAGCAGAAGAAAAATCACAGCTCTGACTTCTTCACCCAGGGTTCCAACGCTACCACATAGCAACCAGACCTCCTTTAGTGAAATAAGATTTCTGATTGACTGACTCTCCTTTTGAATAGATTTAGAGTAGTTTGTTTTGTGTTGTGTGTGGGTAGCATGAGAAACCTTCAAAGAGAAAATGAGATTTCCCTACTTGTGTAGGTAGACGCAGGAGAAAAAAATGTCTTAGGAACATGAATAGTACGTGTCATGCTGTTGTATCTTATAAAGCAGAGAGAAGAGTGCTAATTCAATCATTCATTGTTATTTCTATAGCGCTTATCTCCCTGGGCACTCAAAGTGTTTTTATCTGCTATTGGGGCAGATGGTGAGGCAGCCATCTTGAAAGTGCCCAGTGGAATATCATACTAGAGCCAATTCTAGATGGGAACAAGCATGGAACGAGCGGGGGGCGTGCGCGCCCCTAGTGGCCTGCGCGAGAGCCGACGTTATACTACGGGCTCTCGCGCAGGGGAGCCGACTTGCCGCCGTAAAAGGACAGTGGGCGGTCGGCAAGTAGTTAAAAGGTTAAAGTCTAGTCTGTAAGCTCTAACGAGCAGGGCCCTTTGATCCCTCCTGTATTGAATTGTATTGTAACTGTACTGTCTTCCCTGATGTTGTAAAGCGCTGCGCAAACTGTTGGCACTATATAAATCCTGTATAATAATAATAATAATAATAAAGTCACATAAAAATGATATTAGGCCAACTGCAAGATACTCTAACACATGACCACCAAAAATGAACTATATTGTCGTTTTTACCAAAACTCCACTTTGTATATATTTATTGAGTCTGAAGAAGTTCCCTTCCCCCATCCAGTGCCTTTCTAAAGGATTCGTGAGCCAAATTTGTTCTAGAAAATGTTTTATGGAGTAAAATACAAACACATCTACTGGCAGTGCCTCTCTATGAAATATTCTGATGTAAACAGTACTGCACATTTGGCTGAGCGCTCAGTATTTCCTCAGACGGCCTGCGAAATCTGCAACCAATTAACCCCTCAAGGCTGTATCGTCAAGTAATCTTAGTCAGTCTGGCCATATGGTGGGAGGCATTTAGCCTAATGAACCTTCTAACCCTCTGTTCCGGAACACAAAAATAACGTTCCATCGAGGTTTCAACATAAACACTGCTTTGGAATTTTTATATCAGTGTAGATATTTTCCTTATGGAAAAATGATCGGTATAACTAAAAGCACTGGTTCAGGATCTAACCTTAAAGGGGTTGTAAAGGTAAACATTGTTTTCCCTAAATAGCTTCCTTTACCTTAGTGCAGTCCTCCTTCACTTACCTCATCCTTCCATTTTGCTTTTAAATGTCCTTATTTCTTCTGAGAAATCCTCACTTCCTGTTCTTCTGTCTGTAACTACACACAGTAATGCAAGGCTTTTTTCCTGGTGTGGAGAAAGCCTCTTGAGGGGGGGAGGGGGCAAGCAGGAGTGTCAGGGCGCCCACTAACACACAGCTCCTTTCTGCAAAGTAGAGAGTGTCCTGACTTGCCTGCTCGCCCCCTCCCCCCTCAAGAGGCTTTCTCCACACCAGGAAGAAAGCCTTGCATTACTGTGTGGAGTTACAGACAGAAGAACAGGAAGTGAGGATTTCTCAGAAGAAATAAGGACATTTAAAAGCAAAATGGAAGGATGAGGTAAGTGAAGGAGGACTGCACTAAGGTAAAGGAAGCTATTTAGGGAAAACAATGTTTACCTTTACAACCCCTTTAAGGTCTGGACACAGCCATTACAGTTAAGCCGTGTACACACGATCGGACCTTTGTCCGACCAAAATCACATTGGAATTCTGTCGGAATTCCATCGGAGTAAAAGAAAACATGGGCCCAAATTCTCAAAGGACTTACGACGGCGCAGCGCCATGTACGCCGTCGTAAGTCCTAATCTGAGCCGTCGTATCTATGCGACTGATTCTTATAATCAGTTACGCATAGATATCCATTAGATCCGACAGGCGTAAGTCTCTTACGCCGTCGGATCTTAAGTGCATTTGTTTTTTGGCCCGCTAGGTGGAGCTTCCGTCGAAATCCTCGTCGAGTATGCAAATTAGCTAGATATGCGAATTCCCGAACGTACGCGCGGCCGACGCAGTAAAGTTACGACGTTAACGTTAGGCTTTTCCTGGCGTAAAGTTGTCCCTGCTATATGAGGCGCAGCCAATGTTAAGTATGGCCGTCGTTCCTGCGTCGAAACTTAAAAAGTTACGTCGTTTGCGTAAGTCGTCCGTGAATGGGGCTGGACGTCATTTACGTTCACGTCGAAACCAATGACGTCCTTGCGACGTCATTTGGAGCAATGCACACTGGGACATTTTACGGACGGCGCATGCGCAGTTCGTTCGGCGCGGGGATGCGCTTCATTCAAATGATACACGCCCCCTACCCGCCAAATTTGAATTACGCCGCGTTAATTACGCTACGCCGCCGCAACTTTACAGGCAAGTGCTTTGTGAATAAAGCACTTGCCTGAAAAACTTGCGGCGGCGTAACGTAAATCGGATACGTTACGCCACCGCATAGATACGCCATTCTACGAGAATCTGGCCCACGTTCTTTATCTAAACTCTGATGGAATTCATCTGAATTTCCGATGTATTTACTCCGATGGGGCAAAAACACGGTCGGAATTTCCGATGGAAAAGTCGCGTGTACGGGGCTTTAGGGTAAATAAGAGGGTACGTGCGAGTGTAGCCTTATCTATAGCAGCCCCCCCCCCCCTCCCTTAAGGCAAGAAGGCCTATGGGCACTAGGTTGCCCAAAAAGCTTACTACACAAAACTACTTGACCAGTGTAGATAAGATGTCCCACCTTGTTTTGTATCTGCCCAACCACGAGTACTCACCCTTTGCTATTAACTAAATTAATGAGACCACACATGAATTGGAGTACAAATGGCCATAGCAGCCTTTTTATTAACAAACACAACTTATCGGCCGGTTGGTCTCATGACGGCACCCAGAATTCCAACTTGTTCCACTTGTAACGCTGCGGGACCTTTTACCATTCCAGGCCTCCAGCCGCGACACACCAGCTTGGAGACAACCCCCACCCGCAATGCAACCATTACCATATTCCTGCTAACCTTGGTAACTGGAATACACCAGAGGGGCACATACCACTGATGAGCCCCCCACACTTCTATCTCAACCGTATTTTCTTCCACCGTCAAAAGACCAACCACCACCACACGATCAGCTGCCATGACGTCCTTTGCTCATGTAGCACTACCCCCGGAGGAAATGCTGGTTTGTTTTGGGTGGCACATTTACCTCGTGGCTCTCAGAATTTCTAGGGGTGTATGGTGCATATAGCAGTAGTAAAGGAATGTCCGCAACAGGTGTCTTTTGCTGTGCTCTTTATTACCCAGCCGGGTAAAAACAATAAACTGGTGATGAAAGGATAGAGTTGAAGGAAGAAGAACAGCAGATTCAGGCGTAGTATTTGGAAAAAGTCCTGCTCCCATATGTAACATTTTCTGCACCACTCCTGCCTGAGTGGGCTTAGTGTACCCGGACAGGCCTCTCTCACTGACCTGGCAGCCGGAGTATCACTCGAACCCTTTTATTGGAAAGGTCTCTGCCACAGACCCTCCTGGAATGGACTCCTTCTTATAGTCGCCCAGGTACCGACTGACACGTGATCAATCCTTCAGTGTCCGGCTACCTTGATCCCTGGTGGTTTGTCATAATCCTCTTGGAGCGCCAGCTTCTCATTGGCCCTCCGCAGATGGACTCCCCACCGATCACCGCTTGGGATCTTCAAAAATAGGAACCCAGTCGATCACTGGGTCCCCGCCGCTGCTCAAATGTTCCGGACCAACATGGTCCCAGAACCAGGAACACCGCGTGGCACGCACGCCCCGGCCAGGTAGGCCATAACGCCTGGGCACCGTGATGTGGTCACCCTAAAGTTGGGTGCCACACTGGACGAAGAAGACCCCGAACCAATGGCGTCTGCCCCATAAATACCCTCCCCCAGCATGCCCAGCGAGGAAACTCCCTCCTGATTGGCTGCTGGGAAAAAGCACCCAAGTCTCGACTCCACTGCTGCCACCTATCGTCCTGGGGTGGAACATCACCCCAGTAACAACAGAATGAGCCCACAGCACAGCCAAGCTGAGACAGAGACCCTGTTTTGAACATAACAATTTGGATCAGAGTCTACTAATGCTCTGATCGCCCTCTAAATTTCAATAGCACCGGTACTTGGAAGTAACCAGGCGCTACACCTGTAAAGAGATAAAGCAAACCAACCAAACAAAACAAAACACAGGGAGAGTGGGTGGGAAACTGCCTGCTTGTCACCTGTTCCTCCTCTGCTGTCCAGGAGACCCCGCCTATCCCTTAACTAACTACCACAAACCCCTCCTCATCCTGTTGCTTCAACCAATCCTACCTCTCCCCCATTCTCCACCTATAATCCTTAACCCCATAGTTGCTTCCCCTCCTCACACTGTCATGCCGGCCCTGCACTATCTTTCATTTTAGAATGTCATTGACAGGCCCAAGGTAGAAGAGAATATACAGTATCTCACAAAGTAAGCACACCCCTCACATTTTTGTAAATATCTTATTATATCTTTTCAGTGACAACACTGAAGAAAAAGGCCCCGACAGCCTAGTACTCCATCCTCAGTTCTTCCACCCGGCAACTCCTCCCCAGCTGGGCTGACTCCAGGTATTTCAAGGATTCCTGCCACCCTGTCAATCCTAGTTCGGGATTGGTCAGGGCTCCCTGAGACACCCCAGACAACTCCACCTCTCTTCCCAGCCTCTCTACTAGAATCCTCTAAAAGGAAAAGGGAGGTGACAGTGGAGTGATTCTGTCTGTTAGTCACCAGCCTACTCTGAGCCACTCCCAGCCCACACAGATCAAAACAAACAGGCTTAGCTTTCAGCTAGGCCTGCCTAAATTTACCTGCTCTAACCAAAAATAAAGTATCTCTAGCACCTACCTAGGAAGAGGGTGTTACATGTATATTTCATTGCTAAGGATTTGTAAATAGTGGAAATAGCTGCAAAACCAGCCCTGACCATGAGACTGGTGAAGCCACTGGTGTTCACATAAGCACACTGAGAGAGCTGCTCTGTGTAAGCCATAAAGGCCTCTCTCACAAATGACATTGCTGAATTGATTAAGTCAGTTCCTCAAGCTGCCTGAACGGGCGCATTGATTTGTGCAATGTTTAGTAAGGCGTTGCTTGCAATGCAGGCTTAAAAGGAAAGGCAGCTTTCCTAATGTGTCAACATTAGGCAATGCATGCTTATGCATTAAATATACTTAACTGCCCCGGCATCTCATATTGTCCGCCTGCCGTACTGTGCTGTATGGCTTCCTATTGTAGAACATTATGTGATTCCTTGTTAAAGTACACACGTGTGTTATAAAGGGAATATAAGATATAAAAACATAGGCCGGGATTCAGAAAGAAATGCCTATCTTTAGGCGGGCGTAGCGTATCTTATATACGCTACGCCGCCATAACTTTGAGAGGCAAGTCCCGTATTCAGAAAGAACTTGCGCCCGAATTTTACGGCGGCGTAGCGTATATGGGCCGGCGTAAGCCCGCCTAATTCAAAATAGGCTGGTAGGAGGCGTGTTGTATGCTAATTAATCGTGACCCCACGTAACTGACGCTCCTAACGAATGGCACATGCGCCGTCCGTGAAAGTATCCCAGTGCACATGCTCCAAATTACGCCGCAAATAGTCAATGCTTTAGACGTGAGCGTAACTTACGCACAGCCCTATTCGCGTACGACTTATGCAAACGGCGTAAACGACGCAAAATTCGACGCTGTCCCGACGTCCATACTTAACATTGGCTACGCCTCATATAGCAGGGTAATTTTACGCTGGAAAAAGCCTAACGTAAATCAATGCGCCTGGCGCACGTACGTTTCTGAATCGGCGTATCTAGCTCATTTTCATATTCTATGCGTAAATCTACGGAATCGCCCCTAGCGGCCAGCGTAAATATGCACTCCAAGATACGACGGCGTAGGAGACTTACGCCGCTCATATCTAGCCAACAGTGAGGCGTATCTGATTCTATGAATCAGCCGCAGAGATGCCTCACACTCAGAGTTACGACGGCGTATCTGGAGATACGCCGACGTAACTCCTTTCTGAATCCGGGCCATAAGCTGTATTCATTATAAAACCATGTAATCTATTTCTGTATAGAGCTAGCATAACTACCTGAACCTTTCTTCCTATTAGCCTTCTGTAATGCTCCCCGTAGTAGCGCTTAGCCTGGGGGAGGAGGGAGGGTGTTACTTTAGCGGTAATGCGGGAGAACGCAGTTCCGGCACCTCTAGCACTGCATGTATAGGGTGCAAGGGATATGCTGGAGGATCTATTGATGCCAGGTGCTGGGGGATCTATTGTTGCTGGAAGGGATCTATAGTTAGGATGGTCTGTTGTTGCAGGTGGGGGATCTATTGTTACTGGGGGGATCTACTGTAGAGGGAGTTATCTATTGTTGCTGGGGGATCTACTGTTGAGAAAGTGATCTATTGTTTCTGGGGGTCTACTGTTGCTGGCTGCTGAAGGGTCTATTAATGTTGGCTGCTAGAAGATACATTTTTGCAGGGGGGGGGGGGGGACTATTGTTGTGGAAGTTGACCTATTGTTTTGTGGGGGGGGGACTATTATTGCTGGGGATCTATTGTTAGTGGTGGGGTCTTAAACCACTTAAGGACCTAGCCTCTTTCTGAGATTTGTTGTTTACAAGTTAAAAACAGTTTTCTTTGCTAGAAAATTACTTAGAGCCCCCAAACATTATTCCTTTTGTTTTCTAACACCCTAGAGAATAAAATGGCGTTCGTTGCAATACTTTACAAGCGCACTTTGTTTGGAAAAAATACACTGTTTTGAGTTAAAAAAACAAGACAACAGTAAAGTTAGCCCAATTTTTTTATGTGAAAGATAATGTTACGCCGAGTAAATTTATACCCAACATGTCAGCGGTCGTGGAATGGCGACAAACTTTTAGCCTTAAAAATCTCCATAGGCGACGTTTAAAAAATTCTACAGGTTGCACATTTTGAGTAACAGAGGAGGTCTAGGTCTAGAATTATTGCTCTCGCTCTACCGATCGCGGTGATACCTCACATGTGTGCTTTGAACACCGTTTTCATATGCGGGTGCTACTTACGTATGCGTTCGCTTCTGCATGCGAGGAAGGGGCGCGTTTAAATTTTTTTCTTATTTATTTTACCTTTTTTTACACTGTTGTTTCAAAAAAAAAAAAATGTCACTTTTATTCCTATTACAAGGAATGTAAACATCCCTTGATATAGAAAAAAAGCATGACAGGTCCTCTTAAATATGAGATATGGGGTCAAAAAGACCTCAGATCTCATATTTACACAAAAATGCAATACAAAATTTGTCATTTGAAAAAAAGCAAAAAAAAATAAAAAAAAATGGCCCTTTAACCACTTACCCCCCGGACCATATTGCTGCCCAAAGACCAGAGTACTTTTTGCGATTCGGGACTGCGTCGCTTTAACAGACAATTGCGCGGTCGTGCGACGTGGCTCCCAAACAAAATTGGCGTCCTTTTTTTCCCACAAATAGAGCTTTCTTTTGGTGGTATTTGATCACCTCTGCGTTTTTTTTTTTTTGCGCTATAAACAAAAATAGAACGACAATTTTGAAAAAAATGAATATTTTTTACTTTTTGCTGTAATAAATATCCCCCAAAAATATATAAAAAAACATTTTTTTTCCTCAGTTTAGGCCGATACGTATTCTTCTACATATTTTTCGTAAAAAAAATCGCAATAAGCGTTTATTGATTGGTTTGCGCAAAAGTTATAGCGTTTACAAAATAGGGGGTATTTTTATGGCATTTTTATTAATATTTTTTTTACTAGTAATGGCGGCGATCGGCGATTTTTTTTTCGGTATTGCGACATTATGGCGGACACTTCGGACATTTTTGACACATTTTTGGGACCATTGGCATTTTTATAGCGATCAGTGCTATAAAAATGCATTAGATTACTATAAAAATGCCACTGGCAGTGAAGGGGTTAACACTAGGGGGCGGGGAAGGGGTTAAGTATGCCTGGGTGTGTTCTTACTGTGGGGGGGGGGGGGTGGCCTCACTTGGGGAAACACTGATTTTCTGTTCATACATTGTATGAACAGAAAATCAGCATTTCCCCTGCTGACAGGAACGAGAGCTGTGTGTTTACACACACAGCTCCCGTTCCCCGCTCTGTACCGAGCGATCGCGTGTGCCCGGCGGCGATCGCGCCCGCCGGGCACACGCACGGGAGTCGGGGGCGAGCGGGGGGCGCGCGCGCGCGCCTCCGGCGGCGCGCGTGCGCCCCTAGTGGCGGCTAAAGGGTAGGACGTCCATTTACGTGGTCTCGCCTAGGAGAGCCACCTTGTGGACGTAAAATGACGGTGCGGCGACGGCAAGTAGTTAAGAGCATTGGGTGGAAGTCTTGTTCTGACATCGCTTTCGCCGTGCAATGGTATGGAGACAGGTGGGGGCCCATCTTCCCCTCACTTGTCTCTATACCCAGCCTGCAAGAGGACCTGATCGGCTCCGCCGCTGCCGACAGCTCTGGTAAGCGGCGGAGGGCACAGGAGAGCGGCGGGAGGGGGGGCCCCCTGCCGATAAAAGTGATCTTGTAGCGAATCTGCTGCAGAGACTGATATTATCGGAAACCGGACCGCCGGGCTGAAGAGGAGGATACCGGGGTTATGGCAGCTAGCTACTGCCATAACAGAGATATCCCTCTTCAAACAGCCAACGTATATCAGCGTGCGGCGGTCCAGAGGTGATGCAGCACCATACCCATAAAAATGAGATGGACTATAGCCATCTTCAGGTGGTGCAGCACCGTACCCATAAAAATCAGATGGACTATAGCTATCTTCAGGTGGTGCAGCACCGTACCCATAAAAATCAGATGGACTATAGCTATCTTCAGGTGGTGCAGCACCGTACCAATAAAAATCAGATGGACTATAGCCATCTTCAGGTGGTACAGCACCGTACCCATAAAAATCAGATGGACTATAGCTATCTTCAGGTGGTGCAGCACCGTACCCATAAAAATCAGATGGACTGTAGCTATCTTCCGGTTGGTGAAGCACCGTACCCATAAAAATGAGATGGACTATAGCCAACTTCAGGTGGTGCAGCACCGTACCCATAAAAATGAGATGGACTATAGCTATCTTCAGGTGGTGCAGCACCATACCCATAAAAATTAGATGGACTATAGCTATCTTCAGGTGGTGCAGCACCGTACCCATAAAAATTAGCTGGACTATAGCAATCTTCAGGTGTTGCAGCACCGTACCCATAACAATTAGATGGACTATAGCAATCTTCAGGTGTTGCAGCACCGTACCCATAACAATTAGGTGGACTATAGCCAACTTCAGGTGGTGCAGCACCATACCCATAAAAATGAGATGGACTATAGCCAACTTCAGGTGGTGCAGCACCGTACCCATAAAAATGAGATGGACTATAGCTATCTTCAGGTGGTGAAGCACCGTACCCATAAAAATGAGATGGACTATAGCCAACTTCAGGTGGTGCAGCACCGTACCCATAAAAATGAGATGGACTATAGCCAACTTCAGGTGGTGCAGCACCATACCCATAAAAATGAGATGGACTATAGCCAACTTCAGGTGGTGCAGCACCGTACCCATAAAAATGAGATGGACTATAGCCAACTTCAGGTGGTGAAGCACCGTACCCATAAAAATGAGATGGACTATAGCCAACTTCAGGTGGTGCAGCACCGTACCCATAAAAATGAGATGGACTATAGCCAACTTCAGGTGGTACAGCACCGTACCCATAAAAATGAGATGGACTGTAGCTATCTTCAGGTGGTGCAGCACCGTACCCATAAAAATGAGATGGACTATAGCCAACTTCAGGTGGTACAGCACCGTACCCATAAAAATGAGATGGACTGTAGCTATCTTCAGGTGGTGCAGCACCGTACCCATAAAAATGAGATGGACTATAGCTATCTTCAGGTGGTGCAGCACCGTACCCATAAAAATGAGATGGACTATAGCCATCTTCAGGTGGTGCAGCACCGTACTCATAAAAATGAGATGGACTATAGCTATCTTCAGGTGGTGCAGCACCATACCCATAAAAATGAGATGGACTGTAGCTATCTTCCGGTTGGTACAGCACCGTACCCATAAAAATGAGATGGACTATAGCCAACTTCAGGTGGTGCAGCACCGTTCCCATAAAAATGAGATGGACTATTGCCAACTTCAGGTGGTGCAGCACCATACCCATAAAAATGAGATAGTAGATAAACTAGAGAAAACTATTTTGCTAGGTAAGACTCTCGTTCTTAGCATATAGCTGACTGCCATCTGTTTGTGGATCCAGAGACGGAGGCCCAGCAGGAATGTAATGCCTTTAGGAAAACTCACACGGTCAGGTGATTTTAAATGAGAATGACAGAGGTAAGCAGATTACACGCCACAACATGTGTAGGACCGCCAGGCGATGGAGCTGCGAGGCGGAATTCTAATATTCTAAAAGAACGGGGCAGAGTGCAGACAAACAGGGAGATGTTTGCGTTTAAACTGACTCAGGGGATACGGGGTTTACATTAAAGCTTAACTCCGGGCAGATATAAGAGGCGCAAATTAATGCAGCTCCGTACTCATTAATTCATCGTTAAATGTAGTTTTGTAAAGCTGAACTCCGGCCTTTCTTTCTGTCTTGCGCAGTTACACCGGCTCCTCTCCTGTACTGAAATGGCTTACTCTGATTTAACTGCACACTGTGAGCTTCTCACAATGTGTATTAGAAGCTGGAGGACATCCAGCATTCTCCACCATCCAGCATTCTCCACCCCTTTCCTCCCCAGCCTGACTGTCCCCTCCCCTTTCCTTCATGGAGGGTCAGAATCATATATTGGTGCTACCATGTTTTCCTCTTTTCAGTGGTAACACGGGGGAACGCAGTTCTGGAACCTCCAGCAATGAATGGGGTAGATTCAGGTACCGCAGCGTCCCGTTTTTGCCCTGCGCCCCCGCAAATTATCTGCGCTACGCTTCATTCACGAAGCAGTAGCCACGTAATTTGCGTGGGCGCTCCTCAAAAATGCCCGGCGTAAGGGTGCCTAATGTAAATTATCCCGTAGGGGGCGGGAATCATTTAAATTAGGTGCGTTCCCGCGCCGAGCGTAGCGCGCATGCTCCGTCGGGAAACTTTCCCGACGTGCATTGCGACAAATGACGTCGCAAGGACGTCATTTGCTTCAAAGTGAACGTGAATGGCGTCCAGCGCCATTCACGATTCACTTGTGCAAACGACGTAAAATTTAAACTTTGCGACGCGGGAACGACGGGTATACGTAGCATTGGCTGCCCCTGCTATTAGCAGGAGCAGTTTTACGCGAAACCCGACGTACGCAAACTACGTAAACTGCGTACGCAGGGCTCGCGTAGGGTTGTGAATCGGCGTTAGTATGCAATTTGCATACTATACGCTGACCACAACGGGAACGCCACCTAGCGGCCAACGTAAGAATGCAGCCTACGATATGACTGCATAAGGAGCCTTATGCCAGTCATTTCTTAGGCTGCCGTCGGCGTAACGAGGTTCCTGAATCAGGAGCAACTATGGTTACGCAGACGCAATTGCTTCTTGAATCTAGGCCAATGTTTATAAGGGAAAGGAATGCTGGTGTGTGCTGGGGGAATCTATTGTCACTGGTGGGGATCTATTTTTTTGTGGGTAGTCTATTGTTGCTGGCGGGGGGGGGGGGGGAGTCAATTGTTGAGGGAGGGGTCTATTGTTACTGGCTGCTGGAGAGTCTATTGATGCTGGCCAGCGGTGACCAGCCCCCCCCAGCCCGCACCATCTGTGCACTGTGGGGGGAGCCGAACCAACAAGTCTCTACCAGGTCCGTCACCCCCTTACAAGCACATGACCACAGCGCAAGGCCCCAATTGGCCAGTTTCAGGTTGTCTTCAGGGCAAAGTGCTACCCTCCCACCTTGCGATACCAGCGAATCTGCATCGGCTTCTGGCTTCCCGGCCAATCAGGACAGGAGGCTGAAGACCCAGAACCTGGAAATAAAGTCCAGAATCTGTGGCGCCGGGCTCTGGCCCGCCCGCACCCCCCCCCAAAATCCTCCAGCACCAGCCGCCACTGATGCTGGCTGCTGGAAGATCTGTTGCTGCTGGGGGTCTATTGTTGCTGGGGTGGTATTTTGTCAGGGGGGCATTGTTGCTGGGGGGAAAGTCTGTTGTTGTGTGGGTGATCTACTGTTTCTGAAGGAGGTCTATTATTTCTGGGGGGGGGGGTCTACTGTTGCTGGGGGTCTATTGTTGCTCACAGCAGGGGATCTATTATACTGTCTTTCTTGTTATCATTAAAGCGGCTGTATTGCCCGCTTGGTGAATTTGACCTACAGATAAGCCCACAAACCTGGAAGAAACGCATAGGGAACATTTCGCCCCCTGCGGGCGAGATGTGGGAGCTTCGCTCTAAGGTACAGTTAAATGGTCTAGGGCTGCATGAGTGCTGCCGGTGACTTGTCGTTAAGGTTCCCCCATCAAGATGGTTCCTGTAAGGACTTCGCAGGCGCAATCCTTGCCGACGGAAATCACCGAACCTCCAGGGCGACGTGGAATTTGAGGTAAGTGGCCTCACGGCTCTTTTTTTAACATCCTCCAATCCACAGGGATGTTAAGGAATGAGCCTGGATGCCGACCGAGGTTTGGAGATTTCCGTCGGCAAGGATTGCGCCTGCGCAGTCCTTACAGGAACCATCTCGATAGAGGAACCATAACGACAAGTCACAGGCACTGGGGAGCTACAGTTTATTGAGGGAACCCATACTTGCCAACTGTCCCGTTTTTAAAGGGACAGTCCCGTTATTTGGGACCTAGTCCCAGCTAATTTAGCCTGCCGGGACTTGTCCCGGCTATTGGGGAAGGCAGGTGCGGCTTCTGGGTCTCAGCAGTGACCTGAGCCTGCGCTGTGTAGTGATGTCCAGTTCATGAACGAATCGTTCTTTTGAATCGGTTCTTTTCAGTGAACTGAGTCGTTTGGAATGGTTCTCTGCACTCAATACAAAGCATAGCAGAGCAGGCCTGGTAATATGATCCTAGAGTGAGAGAGCTCGGCCCCTCCCTGCAACCAATCAGCTCAAGGCACAGAGACACTCAGGAACTGCATACAAGTCAGTCATGAGTACACAGTACACCGAGTTAAAGAACCAAACGAGTTAAAGAATCATACGAGTTAAAGCGGTCCTCCACCCTAAAGTGGAGTCCCGCTGATCGGAACCCTCCCCCCCTCCGGTGTCACATTTGACACCTTTCAGGGGGGAGGGGGGTGCAGACACCTGTCTAAAGACAGGTATTTGCACCCACTTCCGGCCACACGCTACGGGCGAAAGACGGGCATTCCGTCACATCCCGTCTGTCGCCCGTTGTGTGCTGGGAACACTCGGCTCCCAGCACACAGCGTGTGAGCCAATCGGCGGGCGCAGCGCGACTCGCGCATGCGCCGTAGGGAACCGGGCAGTGAAGCCGCAGCGCTTCACTTCCTGGTTCCCTCACCGTGGATGGAGGGGGGAGCAGCAGGGTGACGAGCGATCGGCTCATCCTCTGCTGCGATCACCGCTGGACTCCAGGACAGGTAAGTGTCCTTATATTAAAAGTCAGCAGCTGCAGTATTTGTAGCTGCTAGCTTTTAATATATTGTTTTAGTGGCACATCCGCTTTAAAGAACCGTATGTGTTACTGAGTGAGTTGAAGAACCATAGGAGTTACTGAGTTGAAGAATCATATGAGTTGTTAGAATACAGTACACTGAAATACCAGGAGTCACCACCAGTAAATCAATGATCAGGTAGCAGAAATACATTACAGACTGCTTTAAAGACAAAGGGGACAACGAGTCAGGATAAGAAGATCTCCTCATTCAGATTAATTCTTTAACCCTTTAGTATTTAGTTGGCTTATCCTAAAGGAGATATGTATGTTAAAAGGGACAGACATCCCTTCTGGGACATGTGTCTAATTTAGTAGCTGTTTAACTGATTCTTTTTTTTTTTTCATTAAACAATAAAGAAACCCCTTTGGGGCACTTTGTAATAGAGGTAGTTATAACAGGTAGTACAGGACATTCATTAACCATAAATTATATTTCTAGAATTATTGCAGTCACTCTGATGTTTGTGGTGACACCTAACGTGTGAAGCAATTATCGTCTATGTACATATGCATGCCCTACGCACGTTTATTCATATGTAGATATCGGGGTCAGTGGGGATGGTTTTAGTTATTTTGTTTATTTTTACACTTAACAAGCCCCTATGTCAAGGGTGCTCAACACGTGGCCCTCCAGCTGTTGTGGAACTACCAGTCCCATCATCCCTCTGCCTTTGTGAGACATGTGTGTAACTATCATCCTTGCAATGCCTCATGGGGCTTTTTAGTTCTGCAACAGCCGGAGGGCTACAGGTTGAGCATCCATGCCTATGTGATTTTTTTTGAAGTGACAGGTTCTCTTTATTGCTTCTGGGGTCTGTTATATGATCATATGAGTATAGGATTGTGCTCAGTAACCTGGGTAGTAGGTGTTCTGTCAGATCAAGCAATCTATAGGATCAGCCAATATTGCCACTTACCGTGAAGCACAAACAGCTGTGTAAAGGAAAAGCGGGGTTTTGTGCATGTGACCTGCATTCTGATGGGCCAACGTCACAGTTAAAATGGCTAGCCATCAGATTTGTCCGTAGTCTTTACAGTGCATAATGAGGCCCCTTTCACACTTGTGCGACTTGTCCTGCGATTTGGGACTACAAAGTCACATGACAAGTGGTACCCCATGATTTCCAATGAGTGCCATCCATATCTGTGTGTCTTCAAGTCGCAGCGACTTCAAAGTAGTCACTGCACTACTTTGGTCCGAATTTGATGCGACTTGAGGCAGAAACCTCAAGATTACATACGTATTGCTTCAAGTCGCATCAAAATCGCATCAAAGTCACTGTAAAATTTGTGGCAAAAATTGCACGACTTTCAAGTCGCACAAGCGTGAAAGGAGCCGAACGATTGGATTTTACTACCGTGGGTACTTTGCCCGCCCACGCTAGTAAAATGCGATAGTTTTTCCCTGGGCATGCGCTGTGAAGACTACGGAAAAATATGATGGCTAGCAATGTTAACTGAAGTTGGCCCATCACATGCACAAAAACCTGCTTTTAATTTACACAGCTTTTTGTGCGTCACCAAAATTGATGACGCTGTCTAATCTGACAAATTGTGGTCTGATACAATAGGATTGTGCTCTGAGCAAGGAACTAAATACAAGTAAATGTCCCCAGGACCTGCAAACCTTCTGTGAAGAATCGTTCTTCTGATTCTAATCATTTAAGGTTGAGTGAGAGCTTTGGTTCACTTGCTTGTCAGTAGACTCAGCAAGTGAATCGAAGAATCGATTCATTGAATCGGTTCATTTCAGTGAGTGACTCGAAATGAACCGATTCAGTTAAAAGAATCGAACTTCCCATCACTAGCGCTGTGTGCTTGGGATGCAAAGCTCCTTTCTGTCCCCTCCCCTCCCTCCAGTCTCGTGCTGTGCGGATCCTTGTTATCTCTGACTCAGCCTCCCCCTCCAATCAGCAGCGCGGTGTGCTGTGAGACCTGGGAGGCGGAGCTCACTGTAGCTCCTGTCGGCTGGCCAGAGGAAGGAAGGAGGTGAGTGAGCTGAACTTTTCTGTGGGAAGTTTCCTAGGGTGGATAGTAGTACACACTTTTAAGGAGATTTTTTCTTAGGAGAAGAATCGGGGGAGATAGTGAGGGGGAGGGGGCTGAGGTCTGCAGCCCAAACACATTTTGACAGATCACTTCTAAGCATGAACACTCTGTGCAAACATCATCCAATCCAATTGCTCAGACTAGATAATGTGGAGTCATTTATAGCCATTCATGTAACCTGTGTGTGTATGTGGTGAGTTCACACCTCTGATTGTACATGTATACAGGTTCTGAGTCTGTACAATCAGAAGTGTGAACTCACCACACACACAGGTTACATGAATGGCTATAAATGACCCCACATTATCTAGTCTGAGCAATTGGATTGGATGCAGAGTGCTATAAACTGGATTACATAGATCTGTACTTACATCTAGTACTGTTGTATGATTCATTGTTTTAAATGTTTTTAGTGGATGAGTTTTTTTTTATTATATACATCGCTATCTGACCACTTCTCAGTCCCCCTCTCCTGTACATACTGCCCCCAGCTTGCATCACCCCCAGATCACATCATACAGACATCACTCCGAGCGAAATACCCCCCCCCCCCGCTGAGGGACATCATTCCATGGTCACTTTCCTTCCCTTATCTTCCCAACATCACTTCCTGATTACCCCATAGACACCACAAGAAATCCCTCCCCATACTGCCACCGCCATACCCTCCAACCTCCTCTCCTGTACTAACTGTGCCCATCATACCCTCTGCACTCCTCCTCTCCTGTACATACTGCCCCAGCATACCCTCTGCACCCCTCCTCCTCTCCTGTACATACTGCCCCAGCATACCCTCTGCACTCCTCCTCTCCTGTACATACTGCCCCATCATACCCTCTGCACTCCTCCTCTCCTGTACATACTGCCCCAGCATACCCTCTGCACTCCTCCTCTCCTGTACATACTGCCCCATCATACCCTCTGCACTCCTCCTCCTCTCCTGTACATACTGCCCCAGCATACCCTCTGCACTCCTCCTCCTCTCCTGTACATACTGCCCCAGCATACCCTCTGCACTCCTCCTCCTCTCCTGTACATACTGCCCCCATCATACCCTCTGCACTCCTCCTCCTCTCCTGTACATACTGCCCCCATCATACCCTCTGCACTCCTCCTCCTCTCCTGTACATACTGCCCCATCATACCCTCTGCACTCCTCCTCTCCTGTACATACTGCCCCATCATACCCTCTGCACTCCTCCTCTCCTGTACATACTGCCCCAGCATACCCTCTGCACTCCTCCTCCTCTCCTGTACATACTGCCCCATCATACCCTCTGCACTCCTCCTCCTCCTCCTCTCCTGTACATACTGCCCCATCATACCCTCTGCACTCCTCCTCTCCTGTACATACTGCCCCAGCATACCCTCTGCACTCCTCCTCCTCTCCTGTACATACTGCCCCAGCATACCCTCTGCACTCCTCCTCCTCTCCTGTACATACTGCCCCAGCATACCCTCTGCACTCCTCCTCCTCTCCTGTACATACTGCCCCATCATACCCTCTGCACTCCTCCTCCTCTCCTGTACATACTGCCCCCATCATACCCTCTGCACTCCTCCTCCTCTCCTGTACATACTGCCCCCAGCATACCCTCTGCACTCCTCCTCCTCTCCTGTACATACTGCCCCAGCATACCCTCTGCACTCCTCCTCCTCTCCTGTACATACTGCCCCAGCATACCCTCTGCACTCCTCCTCCTCTCCTGTACATACTGCCCCAGCATACCCTCTGCATTCCTCCTCCTCTCCTGTACATACTGCCCCAGCATACCCTCTGCACTCCTCCTCTCCTGTACATACTGCCCCAGCATACCCTCTGCACTCCTCCTCTCCTGTACATACTGCCCCAGCATACCCTCTGCACTCCTCCTCTCCTGTACATACTGCCCCAGCATACCCTCTGCACTCCTCCTCTCCTGTACATACTGCCCCAGCATACCCTCTGCACTCCTCCTCTCCTGTACATACTGCCCCAGCATACCCTCTGCACTCCTCCTCCTCTCCTGTACACACTGCCCCCATCATACCCTCTGCACTCCTCCTCTCCTGTACATACTGCCCCATCATACCCTCTGCACTCCTCCGCCTCTCCTGTACACACTGCCCCCATCATACCCTCTGCACTCCTCCTCTCCTGTACACACTGCCCCATCATACCCTCTGCACTCCTCCTCCTCTCCTGTACACACTGCCCCCATCATACCCTCTGCACTCCTCCTCCTCTCCTGTACACACTGCCCCCATCATACCCTCTGCACTCCTCCTCCTCTCCTGTACACACTGCCCCCATCATACCCTCTGCACTCCTCCTCCTCTCCTGTACACACTGCCCCCATCATACCCTCTGCACTCCTCCTCCTCTCCTGTACACACTGCCCCCATCATACCCTCTGCACTCCTCCTCCTCTCCTGTACACACTGCCCCCATCATACCCTCTGCACTCCTCCTCCTCTCCTGTACACACTGCCCCCATCATACCCTCTGCACTCCTCCTCCTCTCCTGTACACACTGCCCCCATCATACCCTCTGCACTCCTCCTCCTCTCCTGTACACACTGCCCCCATCATACCCTCTGCACTCCTCCTCCTCTCCTGTACACACTGCCCCCATCATACCCTCTGCACTCCTCCTCCTCTCCTGTACACACTGCCCCCATCATACCCTCTGCACTCCTCCTCCTCTCCTGTACACACTGCCCCCATCATACCCTCTGCACTCCTCCTCCTCTCCTGTACACACTGCCCCCATCATACCCTCTGCACTCCTCCTCCTCTCCTGTACACACTGCCCCCATCATACCCTCTGCACTCCTCCTCCTCTCCTGTACACACTGCCCCCATCATACCCTCTGCACTCCTCCTCCTCTCCTGTACACACTGCCCCCATCATACCCTCTGCACTCCTCCTCCTCTCCTGTACACACTGCCCCCATCATACCCTCTGCACTCCTCCTCTTCTGTACATACTGCGGAGTGGGTGGAGCTTCGGGGAAGTGAGTGTGGTAATTAATTAATAGCTGTGCTGCAAAGTGTCCCTGGAATTTTTTTTCAAATGTTGGCAACTATGGGAACCATGAATGCCAACATGTACTGTGACATACTGAAGCCGAACATGTCTTTTGACCGTCGGGAAAACCGATCGTGTGTACTAGGCATTCGTTTTTATTGCTGTCTGTGCTCTCATTAGGCAGATTCGCCCTAATCTGTCCTGTTTACCATTATCATTACAAGTGAAAGTACAAGAAAATCCCACATTTTGGGTTGTCCTCATAAAAGTAATAGAGGGGGAAATCTTCCAATGGGGAATCTGGGGGTCCCTAAGAAATTCTGTTCATTTTCCGGGATTTCCTGTCACTTCCTGTTTGGCTATGGGACAGGAAGTGAAGGGAAATCTCCACAATGGGACACAGAGGGTGAAAAAAAGGGGTTACTACATCCCTTGCTCTATCCATAATGAAAAAAAAGTTTTGTCTATAGTTCTACTTTAACCATAGTAGCTGTCAGTCATTGTGTTTTCTCTACTACTTTTCAATTTGAGGGGCAGCTGGTAACCCACTTATGTATTTGTGAGTGCAAATCCTAACAAATATCTCCCACGCATTGAACTCGGGACCACAACGCGGATAGACAAAAGTAGTAACCGCCCAGCCACTATAAGTGAGTGAGTGAGTGAGTGAAAAACTTATATAGCGCTACACATGCGAACTGAATCGCCTCTGGGCGCTTGTTTGAGCACTTCTCCCTTGAGCTCAGAAGAGGTGGGTTTTGATCTTTCTCCTAAAGGCCAAATGGTTCTCCTCCAACCGAATGGAGGTTGGTAAAGTGTTCCAAAGTCGCGGGCCTTGGACAGCGAATCTTCTTTCTCCTTTGGACTTGTATCTGGTTTTGGGGATGTGGAGTAAATTTTGGTTGGAGGATCGCAGAACGCGATTGGGGTTGTAGGTTTTTATTTTTTCGCATAAGTATCGGGGGGCATTTCCCCAAATACATTTATGCGTTAGACAGAGTGCTTTGAAAGTGATTCTGTCTTTTACTGGCAGCCAGTGAAGGGTTCTCAGTGATGGGGAGATTGATTCCCATGGTTTTTTCCCAGTCACAAATCGCGCGGCCGTATTCTGAACGACCTGCAGGCGTGCGATTTGGTACTTTGGGAGTCCGAGGTAAAGGGCATTTGCATAGTCCAGTCTGGAGTTAACAATTGTTCCCACCACGACTGCTATGTCTTCTTTGGGGATAAATGGAATAAGTCTGCGTAGTAGGCGTAGCAGATGGTGCGATCCGCTGACTACTGACCCTATTTGTGCGTCCATTGTCATGTGGGTGTCGAAGATGACTCCAAGACTTTTGACTTTGGTACTAGGGGCGATGATTTTTCCCAGAATGGGCGGAGGTATCCAGGTTGTTGCTAGTTGATTCTTCCGATTGGCGTGAAACAGGAGAAGCTCTGTTTTCGAACCGTTGAGTTTAAGATAACTCTGTGTCGTCCAGTTCTCTATCAAAGAGAGACCTGTCTCTAGATTGAGATGATGATCCTTTTTGTTGCAAATGCGAAAATACAATTGTGTGTCATCCGCATAAGAGTGGTAGAGCAGCTTCTGGCTGCTGATGATTTCAAAAAAAGGGCGGAGATAGATATTAAACAGCACCGGCGACAGCGGGGATCCTTGAGTCATAAGTGATGTCTGATAAGATAATAAGGGTATTTGGAAAACAGGTAACATCCTAAGTGGTTATTTGCTAAACTTGTCAAACCTATGCAGGTTAAAAGATACACTCGCCGGCCACTTTATTAGGTACACCTTGCTAGTACCGGGTTGGCCCTTCTTTTGCCTTCATTCTTGGTGGCATAGATTCAACAAGGTGTTGGAAACGTTCCTAAGAGATTTTGCTCCATAGTGACCTAGCCCAACCTTGTAAAACAACGCATCCAGTTTAAATTAGAAATGAAACGCAAGCAAATTGTGTATATACAGTATATATAAAATATTATAAATACACTTTTTTCTCTTTTTTTATAAGTGGTCACATAATCTCTGTTCTCAGCTACGTAAGAGGCTAAGGCCTCGTATACACGACCGAACATGTCTGCTGAAACTGGTCCGCGGACCAGTTTCCGCGGAAATGTTCGGTCGTGTGTAGGGCCGACTGGACAATTTTCCGGCCGACCGGACAGGTTTCCAGCGGACAAATGTTTCTTAGCATGCTAAGAAACATGTCCGCTGGAAGCCTGTCCGTCGGACATGTCCGATGGTCAGTACGACTCATCCGACATGTCCGCTGTCCCGAGAACCCGCGCATGGCGTCGAAGTGATACGACGCATGCGTGGAAGCATTGAACTTCCGGGTTCGCGCACGTCGCCGCGTCATCGTCGCCGAAACGTCACCGCGCTGTCTGTCCGCGGGGATTTTGGTTTGATGGTGTGTACAACGATCAGACCAAAATCTGCTAGCGGACATGCTAGATGAAAACGTTTTCATCGGACAGGTCTGCTCGTCTGTACGAGGCCTTAGAGAGCTGGGGGAAGAGAAACAGTAGTACACTGATCTTCTCAGTGAATGGCTGTGCTGGGGGGCGTGTCAATACAAGTCTGATCATTGGACGGACAGGCAGGCTGTTTTCCCAGCACAGCCATAAAACTGACCAAGCTGAGATAGATGTGCTGTCATTCCTAGCGTGGTCAGTTTGAAACAGGAAAGCAGAGGGACTGGCAGGAACACCAGGTATTTCACACAGAGAAAGCAATACAAACAGGACAGGATCATTTTAAACACAAATACATGGCATAGCAGACACATATCAGGAATATGAAATGTTGGGGGGTAATATATTAAGACTACAGCTAAAGCGTGCCAAAGCACTCGCATCTACAAACGCCCAGACGTGTTGGCAAAAGCGTACCATTCATGGGTGAAATCGATCATCTAATGTTACTGCAACCCAAGTAAAAGCCAAATTATAATGCGTAGTTACTGGCATATATAAATTTTATGAGATGTGCCAGCTGTGAAAGTTTTCCTCTGCATTTCTTTGTATGAAAGTCATAGAGAGAGACAAATGAATGTGGCCAGTGGCAATATGGAATCTAAAGTGCGTGCCAGGGAACCGTTCTACTGCCAATGAGCATGCTTTATGCCAGTATATGGGCCGATCAAACTTCAGCTGTGGTCCTGGCCAATGGGCATATGAGTATTTCATATTTACTTTTCCATCCAATAGGTAAAGCTCTTGGCCCTGTCTCACATGTTTACCTGTCCAACATTAATTGCTTTGCTAAAAATACTGTCGTTTACAGAGCTCTGTAGCTCAAGCTAAAAGTTACTCAAAGAACTGAATGACTCAGAGAAGTGACCCCCTCCCCTACCTTACCCTACCCTACAGACCAGGTACAGGGATATTCTTCACTTGTCCCATTTCATTAGTGATATGGCGTAATCTGATTTCACATGACCAAGGTTTTTTGTACACAACCTCTCATTGTCCTCTGCTTGGTGAGTTCACAGTCAATGAAGGTGGGATAGAAAACATCACCGGTCCTGGCCACTGTGGTCCTGGCCACTGGGCATATGAGTATGCCATATTTACTTTTCCAGCCAATAGGTGAAGCTCTTGGCCCTGTCTCACATGTTTACCTGGCCAACATTAATTGCTTTGCTAAAAATTCTGTTTACATAGCTCTATAGCTCAAGCTAAAAGTTACTCAGAGAACTGAATGACTCAGAAAAGTGACCCCTTTCCCTACCCTACAGACCAGGTGCAGAAACATTCTTCCCATGCTCCCTATCCTAAATCACATGACGTGATCTGATTTCACGTGACCAAGGCTTGTCCCCTCAGTGCCCTCTACTTGATGAGTTCACAGCAAGTAAAACTAGCATAGCAAACATCAGAGGTCTATCCTGGAGCAAGGACCTGGTGTCATCTGTGATCCTGGCCACTAACATATGAATATTTCCTATTTACCTATCAGGTATGGCACAAGGCTCTGTCTTATATGCAGGGCTTTTTTTCTCAGAGAATAGGTGCAGGAACTCCCCCTTTCTGAGTCACCCCTTGTCTCTGCCCCTACCCACCTCCAATTACTGTCCCTTGGTTCCACCCTCTACCCACCTCCCAGTACCGCCCCTTTTAGAGAATACAGAACCAAGTATCATTTTCTGGTGCTAAATAATTTGTATGGATTTGTTACTGTAACTAGAACAATGGACTCTACCCCAGCAACAATAAATCCCCTGCAGCAATAGATCACACCCCAGCAACAATAGACCCCACACAACAATGGACCCCCATCTCAGCAACAATGGACCCCCCTACACATAGTATCAATGGACCACCCACAACCAAATACCTCACACAGCAACATTAGACCCCCCCCCCACCCCCAGCAGCAACAACAGATCTCCAAGCAGCCAGCATCAATAGACCCTTAAGCAGCCAGAAACCATAGACCTCACCCTCAACAGAAGATCTCTACCAGCAGCATAAAACCCCCAAGCAACAATAGATCTTCCACCAGCAAAAATAGACCCTCACACAAAAACAGATTTCCACCAGTGACAATAGATCCCCCAGCACACCCCTTGCTGTTACATACATTCACTACTGAAGGTGCCGGAACTGCGTTCCCCCTGAAAAAAAGCCCTGCTTATATGATTACATTCCCAACATTACCCATTAAAGTCTATTGTTTACAGAGCACTATAGCTTAAGCTGAAAACAAAATTATTTAATTCAAAGAAGGGATCCTCTTCCCATCCACACTGGCTCCCTATGAAGTTTCAGTGAGAGAAAGAGTCCTAAGGTAAACAGCTTCTGCTGTGCTCTCTCTTTAGAAAACCACATATGTTATGGGTGCACTCTGTGTTACTGCAAAATGTCGTCCTCTATCCCATCATAAGAAACGTCATTTATCACAGTCCCAGAGCTGTCAGTATACATCTGCACACTGCAGCAGAGGCATCTGGCTTCCTGCAGGCACTAACACTGCCCCGGAGGGAAGAAGATGAGGACGAGGACCCACATGTCACATGACTGAACAGAAAAAAAAAAAACGTTTCAATTCTATGGGCCAGATTCACAAAGATTTACGTTGGCGTATCAGTCGATACGCCGTTGTAAATCAGATTCTGTGCCGTCGTATCTTTGAGCGTATTCTGGAAACCAGATAAGCTTAAATTAGACTAAGATACGAGCGGCGTAAGTCTCCTATGCCGTCGTATCTTAGGGTGCATATTTACGCTGGCCGCTAGGTGGCGATTCCGTTGTTTTCCACGTCGAATATGTAAATGAGCAAGATATGCCGATTCACGAACGTACGTACGTACGTACGTACGTACGTACGCCCGTCGCAATTAGTTACGCCGTTTACATAAGACATACGCCGGCGTAAAGATAAAGCTGGACTCTAAGTGGCGCAGCCCATGCAAGATATGGACGTCGGAACAGGCGTATCTTTTTACGTTGTTTACGTAAGTCGTACGCGAATAGGGTTGTGCGTAAGTTACGTTCACGTCGTAGGCAGTGTTCAACGTCTCTTAGGCATTCTATCCGACGCATGCGCACTGGGATACGTCCATGGACGGCGCATGCGCCGTTCGTTCAAAACGTCAATCACGTCGGGTCACGAGTTATTAGCATAAAACACGCCCACCTCTTCACAATTTGAATTACGCGCGCTTACGCCGGCACATTTACGCTACGCCGCCGTAACTTAGGAGGCAAGTGCTTTGTGAATACAGCACTTGCCTCTCTAACTTGCGGCGGCGTAGCGTAAATACGATACGCTACACCCGCACGACGTAAAGCCTATGGCCCAGATTCAAGAAGCACTTGCGCCCGCGCAACCATAGTTGCGCGGCGCAAGTGCTTACTTGCTCCGGTGTAACGAGTGCTCCTGATTCAGGAACCTCGTTACACCGAATGCAGCCTAGGATGTGACAAACATAAGCCTCCTTATGCCTTCACATCCCAGGCTGCATTCTTGCGTTGGCCGCTAGGGGGCGCGGCCTTTGTGATCGGCGTGTAGTATGCAAATTGCATACTACCACCGATTCACAAAAGTTGCGCGGGCCCTGCGTACGCAAGGTACGGAGTTTCCGTACGGCGCCTTTAGTATAAGGTTGCTCCTGCTAATAGCAGGCGCAGCCAATGCTAAAGTATAGCTGCGCCTCCCGCTCGCGACGTTCTAATTTCACGTCGTTTACGTAAGTGAACCGTGAATGGCGCTGGACGCCATTCACGTTCACTTACAAGCAAATGACGTCCTTGCGACGTCATTTGCCGCAATGCACGTCGGGAAAGTTTCCCGACGGAGCATGCGCTGTTCGCTCGGCGCGGGAGCGCGCCTAATTTAAATGATTCCCGCCCCTGGCGGGATCATTTACATTAGGCAGCCTTGCGCCCGGCTGCTTAGCATATTGCCCGCGCAATTTACGGAGCAACTGCTCCGTGAATCGCGGGCAAAACGCAATATTTGCGTGGGCGCAGAGAAAAAAATTTGCTCTTTGCCCACGCAAATATTGCGCGATTCTACTTGAATCTGGGCCTCTATTTTTAAATGTTGGGGTGAGGATGGTGGGTGGTTTTGTGTTCAGTCCAGCCCCCCCTAAACCAGGGTTTTGTAGAACCCTAGAATTCCTCTGGAGGTTGGAAGGGGGTCCTTGATTAGCCACAAAGATAATCACTACTGTAAAGAACATTCTTCTCTTCCTCCAAATGTCAAACAGTGTAAGGGGTCTTGTGGTCTTTTGTCCCACTGACCATAAATGTAAGAGATCCTTCTTCCTTGAGAAGAGGCCATTGACCACCGCCAACATCTCTACTGACCACCAATCTAAGGGGTACCTTTCTACTGACCACTAATGTAAGGGACACTTTTCTATTGATCACCAAATTTAGGGACACGTTTCCACTGCTCACCAATGTAAGGGGTACTTTTCTACTGACCAGACCACCAATGTGAGGGATAGTTTTCTACAGACCACCAAAGTAAAGGGTACTTTTCTACTGACCAGACCACCAATTTAAGGGGCACTTTTTTACTTGCCACCAATGTAAGGGTCCAATTTTTACTGAATATCAATATAAGGGATTGTTTTCTACTG
This sequence comes from Rana temporaria, assembly GCF_905171775.1. Taxonomy (NCBI): domain Eukaryota; kingdom Metazoa; phylum Chordata; class Amphibia; order Anura; family Ranidae; genus Rana; species Rana temporaria. The sequence continues at coordinate 25,554,260 of NC_053490.1, read as the reverse complement.
ACCATCAATGTAAGGGGTACTTTTCTACTTGCCACCAATGTAAGTAAGGCCTCGTACACACGACCGAACATGTCCGCTGAAACTGGTCCGGCGGACCAGTTTCCGCGGACATGTTCGGTCGTGTGTAGGGCCGACCGGTCAATTTTCCGGCCGACCGGACAGGTTTCCAGCGGACAAATGTTTCTTAGCATGCTAAGAAACATGTCTGCTGGAACCATGTCCCCCGGACATGTCCGATGGTCAGTATGACTCATCGGACATGTCCGCTGGCCCGAGAACCCGCGCATGACGTCGAAGTGATTCGACGCATGCGTGGAAGCATTGAACTTCCGGGTTCGCGCACGTTGCGGCGTCATCATCACCGCGTCGTCTGTCTGCGGGAAATTTGGTCTGATGGTGTGTACAGCCATCAGACCAAATGATCCCAGCGGACGTGTCTGATGAAAACGGTCCGTGGACTGTTTTCATCGGACAGGTCCGCTCGTCTGTACGAGGCCTAACAGTTTTCTACTGACCATCAATGTAAGGGGTACTTTTCTTCTTGCCACCAATGTAAGTAACAGTTTTCTACTGACCATGGACTGTTTTCATCGGACAAACTGATTGTGTGTGGACCCCATCGGTTTGTTTTCCATCAATGAAAAAAAATAGAACATGTTTTAAATTTTTCCTATGGATAAAAAAACAATAGAAAAAAACGATCGTCTGTGTGGAAGTCCATCGGTCAAAAATCCACGCATGTTCAGAATCAAGTGGACGCATGCTCGGAAGCATTGAACTTAATTTTTCTCAGCATGTCGTTGTGTTTTACGTCACCGCGTTTTGGCACGGTCGGATTTTTGACTGATGGTGTGTAGGCAAGACTGATGAAAGTCAGCTTCATCGGATATCCGACGAAAAAATCCATCGCTCGTCACTCTGCTGCCCCCTAGGGTGACCACATTTCCAAACTACCATTCAGGGACACCCTCCCTTCCCAAAAATCAGCTTGTGCTGTAATGAATCACAGCACAGTGATTGGACACAAAAGGCGGAATTTATGATTTCTCCAATCACAAGCAGGGGGCGGGATTGTGCTCCTCCAGCCAGGACAAGTACAGTCAGTGAGTAAAGCGGTGATGAGGTGGCCTTTTATGGGGGCATCAGATTGGCCCGAGGGGTGGCTGTGTCAGTTTCATTCCAGGGCACTGTATTGTCCTGGCAGGCCCGTCGGAACACGACAGGCAAACCAAACAACTGCTTGGGGCCCCGAGCTGGCCAGAGGGGCCCCAGCAGGGCGGGCCCTTGCCGCACCGCTGCTTCCTCCTGCAGTCCGGTCGGCCGGGTGCCATAACCGCGTGTTCCCGGCCGGACTGACAGGAAGTGCACACACTGAGTGTTCACTTCCTTTCAGTCCGGCCCGGGAACTAAAAACTGAATCTCCTGCCGCGCGGACGCCAACATATGCCGGCGTGTGGAATTCAGAGGCTCTGCGGAGGATAGAGGTAGAGTGTCTTGTGCGGGGGTATAGCGGCAGAGTGTCTTGTGCGGGGGTACAGCGGCAGAGTGTCTTGTGCGGGGGTAAAGCGACAGAGTGTCTTGTGCGAGGGTACAGCGGCAGAGTGTCTTGTGCGGGGGTATAGCGACAGAGTGTCTTGTGCGGGGGTACAGCGGCAGAGTGTCTTGTGCGGGGGTATAACGACAGAGTGTCTTGTACAGGGGTATAGCGGCAGAGTGTCTTGTGCGGGGGTATAGCGGCAGAGTGTCTTGTGCGGGGGTATAGCGGCAGAGTGTCTTGTGCGGGGGTATAACGACAGAGTGTCTTGTGCGGGGGTATAGCGGCAGAGTGTCTTGTGCGGGGGTATAGCGGCAGAGTGTCTTATGCGGGGGTACAGCGGCAGAGTGTCTTGTGCGGGGGTATAACGACAGAGTGTCTTGTACAGGGGTATAGCGGCAGAGTGTCTTGTGCAGGGGTATAGCGGCAGAGTGTCTTGTGCGGGGGTATAGCGGCAGAGTGTCTTATGCGGGGGTACAGCGGCAGAGTGTCTTGTGCGGGGGTATAACGACAGAGTGTCTTGTGCAGGGGTATAGCGGCAGAGTGTCTTGTGCGGGGGTATAGCGGCATCCTGGATTGTGAGGAGAGGAGTGCTGCCCATACACGTGTATGCAGGCTAGGGATTGTAAGATATCCTAACAATTTAAGTAATGTTTTCGGCAGCAATCCCCCCCCCCCCAGGCCTTAACTTAATAAAATTCAGAAAGACCACCCCCCCCCCCCCCCCCGCTTCTCAACTTGAAAATGTCACATTTTTTTTTTCTATGCTTGGGGCCCCCAAATTTCTTCAAACGGCCCTGTGTTCTGAAACGAATGTGCCAGGGACAGACCCGCAAAATGCGGGACACGTGGTCACCCTACTGCCCCCCCCCCCCCCGCCATC